>NC_083770.1:1200000-1500000 GCF_963514075.1 Conger conger | reverse complement strand
CCACTAATGATGATATTATTATATTGCTTTGGTTAACTTAGGGTGCCAAACTGAAACTATGGGCCCTGTTTTCCACTAATGATGATATTATTATATTGCTTTGGTTAACTTACGGTGCCAAACTGAAACTATGGGCCCTGCTTTCCACTAATGATGATATTATTATATTGCTTTGGTTAACTTACCGTGCCAAACTGATACTATGGGCCCTGTTTTCCACTAATGATGATATTATTATATTGCTTTGGTTAACTTACGGTGCCAAACTGAAACTATGGGCCCTGCTTTCCACTAATGATGATATTATTATATTGCTTTGGTTAACTTACCGTGCCAAACTGATACTATGGGCCCTGTTTTCCACTAATGATGATATTATTATATTGCTTTGGTTAACTTACGGTGCCAAACTGAAACTATGGGCCCTGCTTTCCACTAATGATGATATTATTATATTGCTTTGGTTAACTTACCGTGCCAAACTGATACTATGGGCCCTGTTTTCCACTAATGATGATATTATTATATTGCTTTGGTTAACTTACGGTGCCAAACTGAAACTATGGGCCCTGCTTTCCACTAATGATGATATTATTATATTGCTTTGGTTAACTTACGGTGCCAAACTGAAACTATGGGCCCTGCTTTCCACTAATGATGATATTATTATATTGCTTTGGTTAACTTATGGTGCCAAACTGAAACTATGGGCCCTGTTTTCCACTAATGATGATATTATTATATTGCTTTGGTTAACTTACGGTGCCAAACTGAAACTATGGGCCCTGTTTTCCAGCCATGCCTGGGGTGTTGTGAGCTGGTGCACTGTTGATTTCGTATCTTCAAGACGATCCAGATGCCTCTGGTAATTTTGGGGACTTCCCATGCACCAAAGTTGGAGGAGAGCTGCTGCTCAGGGTGTATCAATCGAGAGGGAGAAAGGCATTGCTATTTTGGTACAGCTTATTGCAATTTTCTGGTCAGACAAGTTAATCTAGCATTTAACACTCCGCGTTTACCACTTTCGCCACCCGCCTGCTCTACCCAGGTCTAAGGCGCAAGTTGCAGCCCAGTCTGGCTTATAACTAGTCCAGCGTGTTTCAGGGCTTTCACATGCAATGCGCGTATGATCAACTTAATCAAAAGCCAATTCACAGTTTTTGTGGATTGTCTGCTGTTCAGTTTCTCTTGGATATAAATCCCACAAGCAGAAGTTCAAACATGTGGGCCAATCAAAACTAAGTTGCATCAACTGCCCATTTTTGCCTTCGAAGTTCAGTTTTGTAACCCCTCTCATTGCTGTGAATTAAGCGTACGTTATATACACTCACTGAGAACTTCATTATGAACACTGTGGTGGCCCGATCGGAAATCGGTACACCACTGGAGTGGAACGGCCCGTGCGCCGGCGCCAAGTGCTGGGAAAAATTATTAACCACGTGTATTTCCCCAGGTCGTATCTAACAGAGCCACACCGGAGAGAGAGCCGGCGAGGAGAGTCAGAACCATGGCCAGCGACACGGGGAAAGACGCGTGGGGAATGTGAGGAAGAAACGATTAACCCTTCTCATTGGACAGGCGCAGCCGTACCGACTCCGAGAGAGAGAGGAGCCTTACAAAAGACGAGGCGCAACCACAGAGCGGGGCTGAGTACGGAGGGAGACGGAGGCGAAGCCTAGTGAGTGGGAAACAGCCATTTGGAAGCAAGTGACGACACCACGGTGGAAGCGGGTCTTCGGAGGCCCTACCGAAAGGCACGGCCGGTACGGACCACCCAGAACCACCGACGGACCGGGAGACCTAATTTTTTGGCCGGTGTTTTTTTTTCCCGTTTTGCTGAGAAAGAAAGTTTTATTTTTGGGACGTTGTAAAAGTGCCCTGAAGGCACACCAGAACCTCATTAAAATACCAGTTTGATGAACTACTCTTGCTCTCTCTGCCTCTCTCTCCCCACGGGGCGCCACAACACCTGTACACCTACGTGCCATGCGTGTGGCAGCGGTGCTGTAGTTAATGTTCACATCAACCATCAGAATGGTGAACAATGTAATCTCAGTGATTCTGATCATGGCATGATTGTAATGAATTAAAAACTTAATAAATGTTTAGGCAATGTTGTTTATTTTCAATTCTGCCAGAGGAAATTGCATACAAATTCACATTCTTATTTGATGACATGAGTTAGAACAAAATTTTTGAAATACAAAAGTATTGTAGCAGCAAGGCCAATTCCTTTGTTTTTGCACTACACTGAATACATTTGGGATTGAGATAAAAAGATGAACACGAGACAAGAGTTCAGAATTTTAACTTTTATTTCCTGATATTTGGTAAATGGTAAATGGTTGGCATTTATATAGCGCCTTTATCCAAAGCACTGTACAATTGATGCTTCTCATTCACCCATTCATACACACAGTCACACACTGACGGCGATTGGCTGCCATGCAAGGCACCGACCAGCTCATCGGGAGCATTTAGGAGTTAGGTGTCTTGCTCAGGGACACTTCGACACAGCCCGGGCATGGGATCGAACCGGCAACCCTCCGACTGCCAGATGACTGCTCTTACTGCCTGAGCCATGTCACCCAAAGTCTCGTGTTTGTCAGATAAAAATCCTACAACACGCGCTCCCATAATGAAACCTCTAAATGCTACGACACGCGCTCCCATAATGAAACCTCTAAATCCTACGACACGCGCTCCCATAATGAAACCTCTAAATCCTACGACACGCGCTCCCATAATGAAACCTCTAAATCCTACGACACGCGCTCCCATAATGAAACCTCTAAATCCTATGACACGCGCTCCCATAATGAAACCTCTAAATCCTACGACACGCGCTCCCATAATGAAACCTCTAAATCCTACGACACGCGCTCCCATAATGAAACCTCTAAATCCTACGACACGCGCTCCCATAATGAAACCTCTAAATCCTACGACACGCGCTCCCATAATGAAACCTCTAAATCCTACGACACGCGCTCCCATAATGAAACCTCTAAATCCTACGACACGCGCTCCCATAATGAAACCTCTAAATCCTACGACACGCGCTCCCATAATGAAACCTCTAAATCCTACGACACGCGCTCCCATAATGAAACCTCTAAATCCTATGACACGCGCTCCCATAATGAAACCTCTAAATCCTACGACACGCGCTCCCATAATGAAACCTCTTCCTCTTCATCCCCCCACTCGTCATTCCAGTCGCTTCCGTTGGTACTCCTGTCATTGTCTGAGTGTTCTCCTTCTCAATCAAGGTAGTACATCTCTGTCAATTCCCTGTTTGCCTAATTCTGATTTAAATTAGTCCGATTCTGAACAAGCAGATATTTTACATTTTATTAAAAAATACCCCCTACTAATCTCTGATACGCCATCCTGAATTACAGTTTTGAAACATGACATAGATGTTTGTGATTATGCTCTGAGCAAACCTAATGCATGTTAGGCAAACCCCTTAAAACGCTCCTTTATGAAATGGTCTCTGCTGCCGATAATGGTCTTGTTATACCCAGCTCTCCATGTCTACTAGTGCCTAAACCAGATGGAACCTTCCGTTTCTGTGCCGATTGCAGAAAAGTTAATTATTTGGCCAAACCTGATTTGTTTCCTTTGCCCAGAATGGAAGAAGACAGGAAATGCTCAATTTTAAACTAAACTGGACCTTTTAAAAGGATACTGGTAAGTTCCTTTAAATGATCATTCCTCAGAGATATCCACTTTTGCAACACCAGATACTTCCTGCAATATACCACAGTGGCTTTTGGTTTAGGAAATTCCCCAGAAACTTTCTGAAGGTTAATGAATCAGGTTATGGCTGATATTGATAACAGTGAGGCCTATCCCAATAATGTGGTTATATACTCAGTCACATGGGATAGTCACCTCCACACAAGTATTTTCACGCTTTCAAATTCACACTCAGTCTAGCCAAGTGTGAATTCAGCCATGGAACAGTAATATAATTAGGTAAAGAGGTTGAACAAGGTGCTGTTCAACCGCTGAAAAACAGAGGTCATGGTCTTTGGATGGTTTTACAATTTATTTTGTCAATTAACTTGTTGCTTTTTTACAGATTCAGTCTCATGACTTCATATGCACTCACACTGTAAACACCCCCCCACATACACACCACTCCCAACAACATTGGGAATTAATGATTGAATGAACAGAATCAGAGCTCAGTAGTAGATAACACATGTTGAATCTCTCATTGATAGAAAAGAAATTGGGAGAGCAACTGATCATGTACTAAAGTCACAAAATGGTCGATATTTTTAGTCAGAGTTTACATTAAAATTTAGCCTATCATATCTTTTTAATTAACTTGCGTTTTCTAAGTGAGTATGATGATCGCATTGTGAAAAGGACATTGTCGGCCACGGTAATTATCATAGGCCTATTTCAGTAATTGTACCATTCTCTGTTCAATGTAGCTATGATCAATGATGGCAAAAAAGTGCCAAAATGTTGGCGTTTGCCATTTCACAAATAGCTTTTGTACTGTATGTGGTGAGATAGTTTTACTAATACTGTGTAATTTAAATGCTTTTTCAGAGTCTCATGACTCGTGAAGAAGCCCAGGTTGTTCCTCTACATTGCATAATATGAGACAACATGGCCCTATAGCCGAATGTATAACCAGCCTGCTTTACTGCGCTTATATTGTCTTTAGCCTACTGTTCTGTAATGGAGATGCATCTGCACTATAAATATAATAAAAAATAAGTTTCCATTTTCTTTTTATGGTTTGCAATCCCAAGATTTTAACAAGCTCTTCAATATCCTGATTTTGATCATTAGAACCCCCACCACCGGATAACAGTCAAGAGGTGTTGATAGCCAAAGTGGGAATGTGTCTGGCCTGTTCGGTCACTTGACAGAGGAGGGGAAATCAAAATGGCCTGCATGTTTTAGGACTACAAACTGTTTCCAGGGCTGTGGCTTGACAACTATGTAGGCAATACTGTAATGGTTATGGTATGTTTAATGATACTGTAGCCTAACTACGATAATAAGCCCATCTTCATTGCCCTGCAGGCAAATTGTCACAGGTTATTTCAAAAGTTGGCCTTTTACAGTAAGTCACTGGCCACACTTCTGCCAGTGAAATCCTGATTAAATTCTTTACTTTTAATTCATTCAAGAATTTCCTGAATTTCACATATTTTATAATACTTTCTGGAATGGACCACAGGAGACAGATCAGACTGTCATCAAGGTATAGAAAAACATAAACACCCAACATGTCCTACAACACATTATTAATGAGGGCCTAAAAGACAGAGGCCGAACAGCGACATGCAGTACTCATAGTGGCTGCTAGGGGTGTTAAACAGCAGTTCAGTTGTCCTTGGCACGGATGTGGACGAGATGATAGGCGTTGCAGAGCTCCAGCTTTGTAAAAAAGATGGCAGGCCATGGCGTTGAGCCAATGGTCACGTGCTTATCCTTTAACTTTTCAACCTTGGTAAAATAGGGTGCTCAGGGGGTCCTGCCACCAGGAACACTTGGCAGCCAGAATGCAAAACTCAATCATATTGTCTGTGACTGAGCGAGGGACATCCTGCCAGCTGAGAAACTGCTGGCTCTTCAAACACTTTCTGGAGCTCCTCGAGCACACTGGAACAGGCACACTAGAACAGACAGGCACACTGAAACAGACACACTGGAACAGACAGGGGTGTACTGAAACAGACAGCGGCACACTGAAACAGACACACTGGAACAGACAGGGGTGTACTGAAACAGACACACTGGAACAGACAGCAGCACACTGGAACAGGCACACTAGAACAGGCACACTGGAGGAGACAGGGGTGTACTGAAACAGACACACTGGAACAGACAGGGGTGTACTGAAACAGACACACTGGAACAGACAGGGGTGTACTGAAACAGACACACTGGAACAGACAGCGGCACACTAGAACAGGCACACTGGAGGAGACAGGGGTGTACTGAAACAGACACACTGGAACAGACAGGGGTGTACTGAAACAGACACACTGGAACAGACAGGGGTGTACTGAAACAGACACACTGGAACAGACAGGGGTGTACTGAAACAGACACACTGGAACAGACAGGGGTGTACTGAAACAGACACACTGGAACAGACAGCGGCACACTAGAACAGGCACACTGGAGGAGACAGGGGTGTACTGAAACAGACACACTGGAACAGACAGGGGCGTACTGAAACAGACACACTGGAACAGACAGCGGCACACTGGAACAGACACTGGCACAGACAGTCACACTGGAACAGACACACTGGAACAGGCAGGCACACTGGAACAGACACACTAGAACAGACACACTGGAACAGACAGGGGCACACTGGAACAGACACACTGGAACAGAAAGAGCCACACTGGAACAGACACACTAGAACAGATACACTGGAACAGACAGGGGCACACTGGAACAGACACACTGGAACAGAGAGGGCCACACTGGAACAGACACCACGAGCAAAACCCGGAACGAGTACACTGTTAATGACAGGAACTGGAACAACAGGAAACCAAGACGAGACAAACATAAGCAACACACAAGGGAAAACAAGGGCAATATTTACAAGAGGCAAATGGACAGAACTAGACAGACCCAGGTGATGTAAACTAATGAATGAAACAATGAACTAATACAATGAAACCGAGGAAATGGAAACCAATAAAACAATCAAAGAAAACAAACAAGGACCAATAAAACAATCTGGGGGAAATAATTAGTAGGGTATAGGTGGAACCAGAGGTGGATAGTAGCATATTACATTACATAACATAAGTTTTTAATGAATTGAACTTCTAAGAGTAGTTTTTTAGGAGGATACCTTTTATTCTTGCTTGAGTAGCTATATTTGCACTGAAAAAACTGTTACATTCGGGTACATTTCTCACGCTACATATTTTTAAAACCAATTTTTATGCAATGCAAGTTCTGTTTGACTGGAGACTAAAAGCAGGAGAGCCTGCTTCCGCCATGCCTCTCATACAGAGACGTGTAAACACACACACAGGGAATCACTCATACGCAGGTACAAAGCTCACCAGAAATCATTGCTGCTTTCATCATCTCTTTGTGCAAATCTATTTGAGTTTTGAGGCTGAACTTCCCAGACCCCTTTGATGTAGTTTTGGATCAACTTTTATGATCAATATCATAAAATGTATTTGTTAAACGTTGAAAAATACCCCAAGACATCTTATCCAGACATTGTGAACCATATGATTTTTACTCCAAGCTCTTATACAGGACTTGAAGAGCTAACAAAGTAAAGTGAAGGTGAAAAATGTGAAGGCCATCATTGCTGTAGTTTCTGCTAGGGTAAGCAGTTATGCATTTTTAAATGTAATGTTAGGATATAACCCAAGTAATCACAGTGCCACAATATTTATTAGCTAATGCTGTAGCTCATAACTAGTACCTAACTACGCCCCTAGTTTGGACTTTGCACTTGCAACTGGCCCTTTTGTTTTAGCTCATGCTAGCTTGAATATGAGGAAATGATATGATACATTAAAAGTAGCTAGCTTAAACCACACTTGAACCACAACTCCCACAATCCCACAGGACAATTCTGCGACGTCCACCCCGCATGACGTCTAGCTTGGTTCAGCCAATCCCGTAATGGCGGGAGCAATAAACTTTCCTGTATAAGAGCAAGACATGTTCTCAGGATCCCTCTCTTTCTCCTCTTCTTCTCTCCTTCAATTCATTCCCTTTTTGGCCATTCGCTTCAGCTCATCTGCTCCGAGACTCGGACAGAGGCTGAATGCTGCATAGCGCACTACCAGGCCTACAGACACACCTAGTTACCTTGCGGTAACTTCGTGGCCTATAGCGAGTGGAAACTTGTGTACGCAGAACGCTACATCAGTTTACCCCTGCAAAGCTCACCAACGAACAACAGCAGCAAACCTTTCCACCCAGAAAAAGGACCAGCCGAACATCCTTTCCAGAACCGAACGGACCAGACGACAACGCACAGCCCATGGGAACAGCTCTGCGCACCTCTCCAGGACATCATAAACCGCACCATCGCAGCTCCTATAAGGACAGCACGTCCAACACTAACACTTTTACCTTTCCTTTGTTCAAAGGACACACGCGCTTGTGCGCGCACACGCTCACATACCTAAACATAACTAACTTGCCCTACTAACTTCCCGTTAGTTTATATGTTCTGTGTTTGTACGTTTGTTTAATAAATATATTTCATTAAACCCGGTGTCTGTTTTGGCGTCACATAGACATGAGAGCCAATTTAAAGCAGTCTTTCGAAGAACTTCCAACCTTCAGGTTATCGGTATGTTTAATCATTAATATTGGTTATTTTAATTATTAATTAAAATACTAAATTTGTGGTTAGATATTTCTGATAACAGTAATTTTATGAGACTGATTACTTTTTGCAGTTATACTGCTACATAACATTAATTGGCGCCCCAGTTTCGGAGAGAGTAAAATCGCATGATTTATGACTTTTATTGAGAACAAAGAATATGCTCTCAGTGCATTTATCAAATCTTCCATGCATAAAAAAAAAACACTTTGAGATGCAGGCACTTCATGCTTGCAGTGTCCTAAAAAGTAATACCATGAGACCACGATGTATGTGTTACAAAACCGGCTGCAAAAGAGTTATAAGATAATTTTTTAATTCAGTGTGCATCTAAATCCAAAAATCTATCTATCATCTATCCATCCATCCCTCCATTTTCACCCACTTATCCGGAGTCGGGTCGAGGTGGCAGTAGGCTAAGCTGGGTATTCCAGGCGTCCCTCTCCCCAGCAACGCATTCCAGCTCCTCCTGGGGGATCCCGAGGCGTTCCCTGGCCAGGAGAGATATATAATCTCTCCAGTGGGTTCTGGGTCTACCTCGGGGTCTCCGCCAAGTTGGACGAGCCCGGAAAACCTCCAAAGGGAGGCGCCCGGGAGGCATCCTGATCAGATGCCCGAACCACCTCAATTGGCTCCTTTCGACGCGAAGGAGCAGCGGCTCTACTCCAAGCTCCTCACCCATCTCTAAGGCTGAGCCCAGCCACTCTACGAAGGAAGCTCATTTTGGCCGCTTGTATACGCGGTCTCGTTTTTTCGGTCACTACCCAAAGCTAGTGACCATAGGTGAGGGTTGGGACGTAGATCGACCGGTAAATCCTCTTCACCACGATGGTCCAGCGCAACGCCCGCTTTACTGCTGACACCACTGATCCGCCTGTCGATCTCACGCTCCCTTCTACCCTCACTCGTGAACAAGATCAGAATCAGAATCAGAATCAGAAAGCTTTATTGTCATTGCACAACAGCAGTACAACGAGATTTGGTGTGCAGCACCTAAAACGATACATGCATACACACAGTACACACACTACACACCCTACACATTCATGCACCCACACACTACACACATTACACACACACGCACCCGAGTTTAAAAGCATCATAGAAGAAGAACATTTCGAGCAGTAAAAAAAATATTGCACGTCCCACAATTATTAAAATAAATATATATAAATAAATGATGGATTAGTCCTGAGTGTTATGATGCAGATGTGATGGCAATAGGGGGGGAGTGTTTATTTAGTTCAGTGATGGCTCTTGGAAAGAAGCTGTTCCGCAGCCTGGAGGTGCGGGCTTTGAAGGCCCTGTATCGCCTTCCAGATGGCAGCAGAGAGACGAGGTGATGAGAGGGGTGGGTTCCATCTTTCAGGATGCTGCTAGCTCTGCGGAGGCAGCGTGACCTGAAGATGTCATCCAGTGTGGGCAGAGGAAGTCCGATGATTTTCTGCGAAGTGTTAATGACTCTCTGCAGGGATTTCCTTTCCGTGTCTGTGCAGTTTGCATACCATGCCGTGATGCAATAGGTTAAAATGCTCTCGATAGAGCAGTGGCAAAAGGCCTTGAGCAGCTCAGCAGACAAGTTGGTTTTCTTGAGTGTCCTTAAAAAATAGAGCCGCTGTTGGGCCTTGTTTACCAGTGCCGTGGAGTTGGCTGTCCATTTGAGGTCCTCAGTGATGTGGGTCCCCAAGAACTTAAAGCAGGAGACCCTCTCCACTTCCTCTCCCTTGATGGTTAGGGGAGAAAGGTCCCCTCTGTGTCTCCTGAAGTCGATGATGATTTCTTTAGTCTTTTTGATGTTTAGTGTGAGGTTATTGTCTGTGCACCATCCTATCAGTTTGTGGACTTCATCTCTGTAGGCTGTCTCATCACTGTTGGAAATCAGTCCCACCACTGTTGTATCATCTGCAAATTTAATTATTGTGTTTGAGGGGTGTGTGGAGATGCAGTCATGTGTGTAGAGGGAGTAGAGCAGTGGACTCAGCACGCAGCCTTGTGGTGCGCCGGTGCTGAGGGACAGACTGGAGGAGAGGTGTGGGCCGAGTCGGACTGTCTGTGGGCGGTTGGATAGAAAGTCTTTAATCCACATACACAGAGAGTTGCTGAGACCCAGGTCGAGAAGTTTGGTGACCAACCTACTGGGGACAATTGTGTTGAACGCCGAGCTGTAATCTATAAAAAGCATTCTCACATATGTCCCACTCTGGTCCAGGTGCGCCAGTGCTGTATGAAGGGTTGTGGCGATAGCATCCTCTGTGGACCTGTTTGCTCTATATGCATACTGATGTTGGTCCAGGTTAGGGGGGAGGGCAGATTTAATGTGCTTCATAACCAGTCCCTCAAAACACTTGGCGATGACAGGGGTGAGTGCCACAGGTCTATAGTCATTGAAAGTGCTGATGTTGCTTTGTTTGGGCACTGGGATGATTGTGGCTGATTTGAGGCAGGTCGGCACAGTAGCTTGGGACAGAGACAGATTAAAAATGTCTGTGAAGACATCTGCAAG
The DNA here is from genome assembly GCF_963514075.1 of Conger conger. Lineage (NCBI taxonomy): Eukaryota > Metazoa > Chordata > Actinopteri > Anguilliformes > Congridae > Conger > Conger conger. Next base: position 1,489,132 of record NC_083770.1, on the reverse strand, counting down.
CTGGTGGGCACAGTCTCTGATCACTCTCCCTGGAATCCCATCCGGCCCCCCCACCTTCCTTGCATTCACGGAATTTAAGATTTGCCTCACTTCCTGTGTCTGTACAGTCAGTATGTGGTCAGAGGCCGTTGGTGAAGGTGCAGCTCCATTATCAAGCCCCACTGTTTCAAAGCGGGCAAAGAAATGATTGAGCTCCTCTGCCAAGGAGGTGTTATTGTCGGTGGGTGGCTCCTGGTTACTCCTGTAATTTGTGATCTGCTGGATGCTAAGATAATAAGATACTTGAACTCCTTCACTTGGGGCAATGGCTCGTTCCCAATCCGGAGGGAGCAATCCACCGTTTTCTGGCAGAGAGCCACGGCCTCGACTTGGAGGTGCTGACTCTCATTCCAGCCGCTTCACACTCGGCTGCAAACCGCTCCAGTGCGTGCTGAAGGTCACGGTCCGATGAAGCCAGCAGAACCACATCATCCACAAAAAGCAGAGACGCAATTCTGAGGTCACCAAACCGGACACTCTCCTCACCTCGGCTGCGCCTTGAGATCCTGTCCATGAATACCACAAACAGGACCGGTGACAAGGGGCAGCCTTGGCGGAGTCCAACACCCACAGGAAACGTGCTTGACTTTGTGCCGAGAATGGGGACACAGCTCTCACTTTGGTTATACAGGGACCGGATGGCTCGTAACAACGGCCCTGGTACCCCATACTCCCGCAGTACACCCCACAGGGTTCCCCGGGGGACACGGTCGAAAGCCTTCTCCAAGTCCACAAAGCACATGTGGACTGGATGGGCAAACTCCCATGACCCCGCCAGCAACCCTGCCAAGGTAAAGAGCTGGTCCACTGTTCCGCGACCAGGACGGAAGCCACATTGCTCCTCCTGAATCCGAGGTTCAGCCGTTGGTCGGAGCCTCCTTTCCAGCACCCAGGAGTAAACTTTCCCGGGGAGGCTGAGGAGTGTGATACCCCGATAATTGGAGCAGACCCTCCGGTCCCCCTTCTTGAAAATGGGGACCACCACCCCGGTCTGCCACTCTGCAGGTACTGTCCCCAACCTCCACGTGACACTGAAGAGGCGTGTCAGCCAAGACAGCCCAACAATGTCCAGAGCCTTCAGCATCTCAGGCGAATCTCATCCACACCCGGCGACTTGCCGCTGAGGAGCTTTTTGACTACCTCAGCAACTTCTGCCAGGGATATAGGTGCAGATTCCCCTGAGTCTTCGGGCTCTGCCTCTTCCACAGAGGACGTGTTGTTCGGGTTCCGGAGCTCCTCGAAGTGCTCTTTCCACCGCCTGACAACATCCCCAGTCCGGGTCAGCAGTTCTCCTCCCCTGCTGAAAACAGCCTGAGACAAGCCCTGCTTTCCCTTTCTGAGTCGTCGGATAGTTTTCCAGAACTTCCTCGAGGCCAAACGAAAGTCCTTCTCCATAGCCTCCCCGAACTCCTCCCATACCCTTCTGGCCGGCTGGTTCTTGTCTGCTGCTTCAGGGGACCCCCAGGCCAGCCAAGCCCAAAAGGCCTCCTTCTCCAGTTTGATGACCTCCCTCACCGCTGGTGTCCACCAGCGGGTTCTTGAGTCGCCGCCCCGACAAGCACCGATGACCTTCTGGCCACAGCTCCTGCTTGCCGCCTCTGCAATTGAGGCTTTGAACAAGGCCCACTCAGACTCCATGTCCCCAGCCTCCCCCAGGATACACAAGAAGTTCCTCCGGAGGTGGGAGTTGAAGACCTCATGGACGGGGGCCTCCGCCAGATGTTCCCCGGGTGAAACTCCAACACAGTGGCACTCAGCTGGTGGCTCCCGATAATCCCAGAGAGCCTCGATTGTAACATTTAATCTTTTGAAAAACAAGACCAAAGTTATATTTTAAATACACTATGGTGCCTAAGACTTATGTACAGTGCAGTTCGTAAGTATTTGGACAGTGATACAATTTGTTCTTTTAGCTCCTTACTTCAGCACATTCAAATGAAATGATGACTATGAGGTTTAAATGCAGATTGACATCTTTAATTTGAGTGTTTACATCCATATGAAGTGATTGGTGTAGGAATTACATTCCTTTATATACACAGCCCCCCACCCCCATTTTAAGGGACCAAAAGTAATTGGACAGTTAGCTTCTGTTTCTGACCACTTTTCTCTTACTCCTTCCTTGACTGTCATTGGCACAACCCTGGGCCTCACGTTGACAAACGCAAAGACTCCAAAGGCAACAAAAAGCCAATAATCATGCTATTGGCCAATAGCATTAACTCAGTTGATCAGCGGACCGACAACATAAATGATGCACTTTACAGAACCCTGGATACTATCGCACCTCTTAAGAAGAGGAAAGTCTGCCATAAGAAATTAGCACCTTGGTACAATGACCATACTCAAGTTAGCTTCACGCCAACTTGAGAGCAAATGGCGTTCTAACAAACTGCAGGTATTCCTCCATGCCTGGAAAGACAGCCTACTAACCTATAAACATACCCTCTCCATTCCTCACATTTATCTACCTTAATTGATGAAAATAGAAACAATCCTCGGCACCTATTTAATACTGTTGCTAGACTGACTAAAAATAATTTGATCCCTGTGAAATCATTTAGTAGCAATGACTTTATATGATGACAAAATTATAAAAATCAGGGAGAAGATTCAAAGTTGGTTTACCAGCGCGCATATAGGTCTTCCCTTCCATCTGCTCAACACATGGATGCAGATACTTCAGAAGATTATCCAGCCCAACTTTTCCTGTGCACCCCCTCCTGGCCCGGAGCTTCAACCCAAGACCAGCTGTGCATGTCCCTCCTGCCGCTGCTGATTCAGCTGTAGCACAAAGCCTGTCCCCTTGCCTGACAGTGCAACCCATTGGTGTTCCTGCCATCCCTCCACATCTCCAGAGTCATCTCTGCTTGGACTTCATTAATTCAGATTGGACATCTATGGACTATAATTCATCGGTTTATATTTACAACCATTTTTACAGCAAGCAGATGGGTTCCCCCACTTGAGTCAGGTTCTGCTCAAGGTTTCATTCTGTGAGTCAGGGAGCTTTGCCTTGTTGCCCTAGCGTACTCGTGAGGCCCGGTTCTCTGTTCTCTGTAAAGCTGCTTTGTGTCAAAGCCCCTTTGTTAAAAGCACTATATAAATAAAAACCTGACTAATTTGACTGAGAAGTCAACTGTCTAATTACTTTGGTCCACTAAAATGAGGGGGTCTAGGAATAAAAAGGGATGACATTCATATCCAATATGAATGTATCTAAATGCCCTCAAATTAAAGGAGAAAAATAAATAAATAAAGGAGACAGTCTCATATTCACTGCTACTTCATATTCATATTAGTTTCATTTCAAATCCTGTGCTGGAGTAACAGAAATGTCTAAATACAATTGTCTTCGTACATTTTATGTGGGTCATAATGTTCCACCTTAAAAATAGAAAATAGTCACTATGCTACAGGCTCCCCCCACTAAAATGTGTTACTAGAATGTAGATTTATACCGAATTATACACCAACCTAAAAATGAGAAAGAAATACATGAAAATTCACAGCTACTGGAATAGGAAAATAGTGTAAAGAAACTTTTGGTGGAAAGAGTTTTGGTGCCTATTATTGTGCATCTTCAAATTAAGAACCTCACTTGCAGATGCACTGAAAAATATATACTATGTACATAATTATTATGCAAGTCCATGTTCTAATAAAAGCATCTCCAAGAGCATTTTCTTCAGCTGAAAACCTCATTATTCACTCAGTGTAAACATTTTCAGGTGGCATAATTGCTTTATTGAGAGAGGATGTGGTTTAAAGTGAGGAATGCCTTCAGGTGTGCATAATTATTAGGCAGCTTTTTGTTGCTGGGAAAATGTGGGGGGAAAAAAAACCTAACAGATGAAAAGACAAAAATAGTTAACTGGCATTCAGAGGGATACAAAACAATGGAAATTACAAAGATGTTAAGTCGTGATCACTGCATAATCAAGAGATTTGTGCCCACAGATATGGCTTTGAGAAGAAAATATGCAAATTAACCACAAGAGACTTGAGAGGAATTAAACGGGAAGTATCCAGGAACCCTTTGGTCAAGTGCCATCATCTTCCAGAACTAAAACTTTCCTGAACTCTGCAATAGGTGCAAAGTGCTTTGCATGATTGGCAAAGTCAGTAAAGCAGAAAACTAGCCTCCCTTAAATAATAAATACAAGCAAAAGCGTCATGAATGTGCAAAACAATATATGAAGACAGACTTTTCAAAGGCATTGTGGTATTGAGATGGGAGAGACAGGATGGACCTGATGAGTGGCTGATGAGTGGGCCCGTGGCTGGGCTGACAGACCAGTTCCACTGAAGCGCCAGCAAGGGCGGGAGGGATAATGATATGGACTGGTATTACCCACAGTGAATTGGTTGGACCATGAGCGGAAGATGGATTGAAAAAGAACTCCAAAAACTACTGCCAGTTTCTGGAGGCCACCTTCCTCAAGCAGTGGTACCAGAAGAAGCCAGCATCATCATGACACTGATGCAGGACAACGCTCCATCTACACCAGAGATGGGCTCGCCAGCAGGGTTCAAAGATGGTAAAAGGATGACTTGGCCCCCTTGCTCACCTTATTTAAACCCAGTTGAAAAAATGTGGGTGCTCCTAAAGGGAGATTTACAGCAGAAGAAAGCAGTACACATCTCTGAACATCTCTCTTGGCTGCTTCAGATAAAATTGGGCGTGATCACATAAAAAAAAACTTTAAAAAAACTTACAGAATCCGTGGATATGAGACGAATATTATTTATATACTCGTATTAGAAAAGAAAGGTGGCTCTATTGGAAAATAAACTTATTTCCCAGAGTAAAAATGTTTCTGTTAAACTACTGAAATTGTTGATTTATTTCATAATTATTATTCATAATCATGTAAAAATACTTTTTGTGTTCTTTATGAAAGAAATTGAAATGTATTTCCCAGTTGCATAATAATTGTGTACACCGAAATTATTCTATTTTGCCCTTAACATAAAACATAAAGACTGTTTTCCTTTACATAACATTTTCTTTTCCTGTAAGGAATGAATTGGGATCACTAATAATGTCGTGTATATTAAAATATTTAGGAAATCCACCAAAAACACATTTGCATACGAATTATGTATGCAGTGTAATTCTTTGGCTGCGTAAATTCAACCAAGACCATTTTTGTAATTTCATGAAAAAAATATTTCCTATTTACTTAAATGTGTCACACTTGATTCATGTGTTGTTATTTATTTGTAGGTTATCTGTATTCAAATCAAACAGTACATTTGATCCATAATACCCAGCAAAGTAAATATTAATTTAAAACAGACAATATTGAAGTAAACTTTACTTATTGACTGTGAATATTAAGTTTTAGATAAGTGAGTTTAGTTGTTTAATTCACCTAATATTCATTCATTTTTTCAGTGTCTTTTAACATAACTTGTGAGAAGTAAAGGAAATGACTAAATATGGTATGTTCAAATATTGGGCTATATTTATTAGTTTGAGTTAACCAGGCGATGTTTTTATGCAATGAACTACCTCAATTGTAGAAAGTAATCTTAAAGTCGTAAAGTCTATTTTCTCCAGTTTTAAATCTTCCTGTGAACACTGGACGAAATGAGCATGCTATAAACAAAGCTTTTAAAATGGAAATGGGAGTATTTAAATCAAATGAATCACCACCAGAAATGCCTTATTTACATTGGCAGAAACCACTTCCTTCCAACTGCCGTATGTTTATACATCAAGCAAAGCAGACTGATATGGCGCAAGCCTAATTCAGAGGATTTAATTTGAGTGCATTTGCTCTTGAACAGCAGAAGTAGGATTTGATTTGAGTGCATATGCTCTTGAACAGCAGAAGTAGGATTTGATTTGAGTGCATATGCTCTTGAACAGAAGTAGGATTTGATTTGAGTGCATATGCTCTTGAACAGCAGAAGTAGGATTTGATTTGAGTGCATATGCTCTTGAACAGCAGAAGCAGGATTTGATTTGAGTGCCTATGCTCTTGAACAGCAGAAGTAGGATTTGATTTGAGTGCATATGCTCTTGAACAGAAGTAGGATTTGATTTGAGTGCATATGCTCTTGAACAGAAGTAGGATTTGATTTGAGTGCATATGCTCTTGAACAGAAGTAGGATTTGATTTGAGTGCATATGCTCTTGAACAGCAGAAGTAGGATTTGATTTCAGTGCATATGCTCTTGAACAGCAGAAGTAGGATTTGATTTCAGTGCATATGCTCTTGAACAGCAGAAGTAGGATTTGATTTGAGTGCATATGCTCTTGAGCAGCAGAAGTAGGATTTGATTTGAGTGCATATGCTCTTGAACAGCAGAAGTAGGATTTGATTTGAGTACATATGCTCTTGAACAGCAGAAGTAGGATTTGATTTGAGTACATATGCTCTTGAACAGCAGAAGTAGGATTTGATTTGAGTGCATATGCTCTTGAACAGCAGAAGTAAATCCGACTGAATCCATTTCCATACTTTTGTTTTCAATTCAGAATGTTCCCGTAAAGCCCCTTCCATACATGTTTGGTATGCTCAACAAGCTAAAAACTGTCTATCGTTATGCATCAGTAGAACAGTCTATTTATACATACTTCTATAAGTGATGCCCTTTCTGCCATGTATTTGCATTTTAACCCAATTGCATATTTCATTCAACACACATAATGTATTTTCAGTTTTCAGCTGAGCGTGTTTCATTTACTAATAATTTATTAGATCCAAATATGCCATTGAAAAACATCCCATGTAATTTGTGGTTGTTCCATTAGTGGAAATTACAGAATTTGCGAAACATACCCTTTAAACAGCATATGAAAGCATGAAGCTTCAATCGGAGTAATTACAGTCCAAAATTTGCTATCCTCATTCAGAAACTCTTACAATAAGTAGATTTAGTGGTAATATGGCCAGTGTTTAGATACAAAAAAAGAGAGAGAATGGGAAATATCACTGAAAAGTATGAAGATACATGGATGGAGAAACTGAATAATGAAAGAGAATAATGTGTGAGCAGCAGATCACATTACATAATCCAAAATACTATGTTAACACATTTTGTAGCAATATTACTATTGATCAAATTAACTGACAAAATGAATGGATCCATTCAAATGGGACCCTAGGGTTCACTGTTCTGTCACAGCAAGGCGTTCCAGTTTTCCAGCTGCCTCCTCGGTCATAACCACTGATTTCTTTTCTGGACTCGGTGTGTTAGGATAGTCTCTTTCTCCGAAGATGGTGCTGCCCACACGTACATTAGTGGAGCCAACTTCAATCTGGTTTGAAGAAATAAAGGATATTAACAAAAAATAAGTATCTGTGCAGTTGTTCAAACAGGTGTTCATAATCCAATCATTTAAAATGAGTGCTGAATTGTAGAATTCTACAGGGAGTCATTCACGTGCAGATTTCGGCAGATTTGTGTCGTAAGTGATGAACAATTTAACTCCATATACTGCAGATGGCGCAAGTCGATACTGTAGATCAGGGGGGTCAAACTGAATACCCAGGGGGCCGCAGTGTCTGCGGGTTTTTGTGGTTGCCTTTCAATCAGCTGTCAATTAAGGCCTTGGGAACAAGGTGTGTGGATTATTTAGCCAATTAAAAACTTAAATGAACCACAGGTGCCGGGAACAACCTGAAAACCAGCAACACTTCGGCCCTCCAGGACTTCTTAACCCATGTCCTGCAATCTTTTCTTTAAAAAAATATATATTTTTTTTTTCTTAAATCCCCATTTTTCTCCCAATATGGTGGCCAGTTGCATCCTGTTTATCATGAGACTCCCTCCCCAGACTGAGGCAGGCCACGCTGACTCCCTCCCCAGACTGAGACAGGCCACACTGACTCCCTCCCCAGACTGAGACAGGACACACTGACTCCCTCCCCAGACTGAGAATGGCCACACTGACTCCCTCCCCAGACTGAGACAGGACACACTGACTCCCTCCCCAGACTGAGAATGGCCGCACTGACTCCCTCCCCGGACTGAGACAGGCCGCGCTGACTCCCTCCCCGGACTGAGACAGGCCGCACTGACTCCCTCCCCAGACTGCCACACGCCTCACTGACTCCCTCCCTGGACTGAGAGAGGCCTCACTGACCCCTTCCCCAGACTGAGACAGGCCGCACTGACTCCCTCCCCAGACTGCCACACGCCTCACTGACTCCCTCCCCAGACTGAGAGAGGCCTCACTGACCCCTTCCCCAGACTGAGACAGGCCACGCTGACTCCCTCCCCAGACTGAGAGAGGCCTCACTGACCCCTTCCCCAGACTGAGACAGGCCACGCTGACTCCCTCCCCGGACTGAGACAGGCCACGCTGACTCCCTCCCCGGACTGAGACAGGCCACGCTGACTCCCTCCCCGGACTGAGACAGGCCGCACTGACTCCCTCCCCACACTGCCACACGCCTCACTGACTCCCTCCCCAGACTGAGAGAGGCCTCACTGACCCCTTCCCCAGACTGAGACAGGCCACACTGACTCCCTCCAGAGACTGAGACAGGCCACGCTGACTCCCTCCCCGGACTGAGACAGGCCGCACTGACTCCCTCACCAGACTGAGACAGGCCGCACTGACTCCTTCCCCAGACTGAGACAGGCCACACTGACTCCCTCCAGAGACTGAGACAGGCCACGCTGACTCCCTCCCCGGACTGAGACAGGCCGCACTGACTCCCTCACCAGACTGAGACAGGCCGCACTGACTCCCTCCCCAGACTGCCACACGCCTCACTGACTCCCTCCCTGGACTGCGATTCCGAGGCCATCAGGGACGCTTGCATGTTCGGTCCTCCACGCCGAGCCCCTGTACCTACCCCCACCCTCAGAGCAGCATCCTATCCCCACCCTCAGAGCCCCTGTACCTACCCCCACCCTCAGAGCCCCTGTACCTACCCCCACCCTCAGAGCGCCTGTACCTACCCCCACCCTCAGAGCAGCATCCTATCCCAGTGCCAGCAGCTGTATGCTTTAAAATAAAAATAGTGCAAAGTTAATAATTCATACTGAGTACTGAATACGTACTTCAACAGGAAATACTCACCGCATGTTCAAAATCTGTGGACATGCCCATACTGAGTTCCACATCCTCCAGCGGAAGCTGCAGACTCTCACACAACTCCCTACGACGCTTCAGCAGCATCTGCAGCAGAGCGCACACTGCTCATTACACTGCTCACTGCACTGCTCATTACACTGTTCACTGCACGGCTCACTGCACTGTTCATCACACTGCTCACTGCACTGCTCATTACACTGTTCACTGCAAGGCTCACTGCACTGTTCATTGCACTGCTCACTGCACTGTTCATTACACTGCTCACTGCACTGCTCATTACACTGTTCACTGCAAGGCTCACTGCACTGTTCATTGCACTGCTCACTGCACTGCTCACTACACTGCTCACTGCACTGCTCATTATATTGCTCACTGCACATGACACTGCTTACTGCACTGCTCACTACACTGCTCACTGCACTGCTCATTATATTGCTCACTACACTGCTCACTGCACATTACACTGCACATTACACTGCTGATTACACTGCTGACTGCTCACTGCACTGCTCATTACACTGCTCACTACACGGCTCACTGCACTTCCAGCTTTTATTCACTCTATAAAAATGTTGCTACAGTGCTAAAGTATTAACTGTACCTGGAAGTCTGGGTTGGGGCCCTCGGTGAGGTCATATCCATGACGACCAATGGTCATCAGTCCCACGAAGTGTAGGGCAGGGCAACGAGAGATGATATATTTTACCGTGTTAACGGTCTCCTCTGGAGCCAATCCATGCTTACCTGAGAAAAACAGTGAGGATATCAACATACTTTAATTTAGTTATAACTAACTTCTAAAAATAAAATGCTACAAATTGAAAACAATGTAGGAGAAAATACAAATGCAAAACAATTTGCAATACTGAGAATCCCAAATGTATAACAGGTGAACCTATACAATTTCTGAATCATTACCTCCAAGACTACAAGTGTGCAAAATCTAAGGATGATATGCAGTATGGCCTGGTGCCCCTTACTGTCTCCACATCTAACCAAAATTGTAAGGAAATCCTGGAAATAAGAATTTTTTTTATACAAATCAACTGTTTTGACTAATGAAACTAACTTTTACATCTTTTTTCAATTGAGAATTATTATATATTCATCAGTATAGGTTCTAAGATATCTACAGTGGGCTCCAGAATTATTGGCACCTTGAATAAAAAAGGAGAAAAAAGACTGCATATAGTAAACGTGGATAATGATCTATATTTTATGTTCAAACATACCGGAAATCTTGTACTTTTATTTCAATACATTTCGTCTCATGTTTCAACGTTTTTTATTGAGTAATCTCATGTTCGGAAAAGCCACAGATGCCAAATTTATTGGCACTCGTGTAACAATTACTGTAAATAAAATCAAACAATGTGAAACTGGCAATACAATTTAACTTAATTTAGTTAAGCTCAGTCTAAAGGAACTATATTGTGTCATTCAATCACTTCCTGTTTCACAAAAGTATAAATGAGGTAACAAGCATGCAAAATCCATTTGTCAACCATTAGCATGGGAAAAGCAGTTTAAGAATTGCAGAGACTGGCTGTCTTGGAGGCTAAAAAAACTACATAAAATGCCACCTCCATAGCAACACACTCTTTGGAAGGGTGCCACAAAGTTTTGCATGGAGGAATGGTCAAAAATCCCTCGAATGTGTTCTCTAACCTTATCACAAATTATAGGAAAATGACTCAGGTTGTCATTTTTGCGACGGGTGTTTAAACAAAGTATTAAACCAGTGGTGCCAATAATTTTTCATTTGAAAAATGTAAGCCAAAAAAACTGTCCAAACCCCAAACTCTGAAAATGAATACAATTTTTTTTTTGTCCTTTATAAAACCAAAACATGTAATCAATTCACTCCTGTACGCTTTCTGTACTCTAAAGTTTGTCGAGTTTTGCTTCAAGGGCATTTCAAAACAAAATTTCATTGTGCAATGAATTTGCAGAAAGAATGCTAAGTTCACTAGCTGACCTGGGACAGTGCTCTAATTTCAGCTACTTACAGCCCAGTACAAACGAGCATCATTTGCAAAGGTTAAGAATTGCCTTTTGAATTGTCTTTGGCTAATGCTAACAAAACAATATAAAAAATATGACAGCAAATATTAATAAATGTTACAAGAATTAATACATACATCTTTGCCGTCTTTGTACAGTATAGTGGCTTCAGAAAGTATTCAGACCCTTTCACTTTTTGCACACTTGGTGTTGTAAATGTAATTTTAAATGGATAAAACTGCAAAGTTTACTGGTGTAAAAACTTCAAGGTGGACGAGGGATTACGAATATCGAGTGAATTTAACCAAGATTCCGTCCCTTAATTAGCCTATAACATAACGCAATACTTTAGAAATGAGAATGCTATAAAGAAATGCGCTATAGCATTGTCAAACTTGAATCTGAATGGTGTCAATCGGTTAAAATATGTGTCCAACCTGAGAAGCCAGTTGAATCGTTTTGGCTGCTTTAAGATGCATAACAGCAGTTTGGACTGTTGAAAACTCAATGGGTAGAACTGTTCAGGCTGTTTACCACTAGAATCAATATCAAAATAGCATCGATTGGCCAGTTGGTGGCACTATAGCCTAAGTCTGGCTCAATCATTTGCAGTATTCAAGGCCAAGCTAAAAAATTTAATGAATGTGCTTATGCAAGTAAGTCTCTTTCTTACAAGTCTCTTTAAAAGAAAGAGATTTTGAATTTTTTGAACATTGCTTAAATGACAAGCTGACAGAGCCATTTGCATGAAACATTTTTGTCAGTGAAATGTTGACATTTCAAAATAATATGGCTGTCAGGTATCAATAAATTATTGTGAGCGTGGCCAATGTTACGATAGCAGCTGTAACTCATGAACGCTTTGACCGGTCCACACCAAGTTTGGTACGCAAGTACACTCCTTGACTCTATAATAAGCAAAATTGGTCTAAATACCTATCCTAAGCATTTGACCAATTTGGTTGAAAATCTGTATCCATTTGATAGTCCCTACCATACTATCCAATGAAGAACATTTTTTTACAGGCTTAGCAATGGCTAATCATGAAACCTGATGGACATATTGACCTGTAGACTTGGTGCGCCTGTGTAAAATGTTGAATCAGCCTGTGTAAAATGTGGAATCAGCCTGTGTAAAATGTGGAATCAGTCTGTGTAAAATGTGGAATCAGCCCATTAGGGGGCACTATAGCACGGCCTGTAGTGTAGTGATTATGGTAAAATGACTGGGACACGCAAGGTCAGTGGTTCTAATCCCGGTCTAGCCAAAATAAGATCTGCACAGCCGTTGGGCCCTTGAGCAAGGCCCTTAACCCTGCATTGCTCCAGGGGAGGATTATCTCCTGCTTAGTCTAATCAACTGTACGTCGCTCTGGATAAGAGCGTCTGCCAAATGGCAATAATGTAATGTAATGTAATGTATAGCACAGGTGCAAAGTTTGAGAGAGGGTATCATTGGCTAACATACACATATATGGTTATCATTGGCTATGGTTAATGGAGAATCATAACATGCATCCGTAGATCTAGCTCCTTCAGCCAAACAACTGAAACTGACTGACCTATTTATGTTATTTGAAAAATGTATGACATTTTTAGTTGATTGCATTGAATCTTTAATGAAACAAACAATATTACATGTGTTAAAAATATATTATGATATTAAAATAATGTTTATGTCAATAACTGTATTTTTTGTGTGTATTTATTTGTATATGTAATGGGGAAAATGTAGAGGGGTAGGTAGAGTAGGGTAGTTACCTCCCAATAGATCATAATGTAATACCTCCCAACAGATCATAATGCAATACCTCCCAATAGATCATAATGCAATACCTCCCAATAGATCATAATGCAATACCTCCCAATAGATCATAATGCAATACCTCCCAATAGATCATAATGCAATACCTCCCAATAGATCATAATGCAATACCTCCCAATAGATCATAATGCAATACCTCCCAATAGATCATAATGCAATACCTCCCAATAGATCATAATGCAATACCTCCCAATAGATCATAATGCAATACCTCCCAATAGATCATAATGCAATACCTCCCAATAGATCATAATGCAATACCTCCCAATAGATCATAATGCAATAGCTCCCAATAGATCATAATGCAATACCTCCCAATAGATAGATAGGATTGTAGATTGACACCGGCACAGCCCAATAGCCCAACACTTCTTTTTAGAAAAAATTATAAAAAAAGATTTGTTTCGAATTTTATAATCCTTTTCATTAATTTTGTCAGTATCGGGTATTGCATGATGAAGCATATCTGACAGTATTATGAAGATAAAGACCACTGATACTCACTCTCCTCACCACTGGTGTTGATCTGCACCATGATCTTTAATCTCTGGGAGTTGGCTGCCCGCAGCCTTTGCCAGGAGCCATTGACCTTGTCCGCCAGCTTAACTGAGTCTATCGTCTCCACCATGAATAAGTTAGGCACACCTGTGGTTAAAGACAGTGCAGAGGAAAGAGGGCCATACAATTCACATGATAAAGAACTTCACAACTTATCTTCACAGAAGACAGTCAGTGGCTGTTGCCATGAATGAGATTCATAAAATGCAATTGGTTAAAATACCAATCATTGAGTCCATCTGAAAACACAATGCATCCCTTCACCACTATTATTCACCATAACCCCAAACCATTTTAACCAAAATTATATTTGTATTACTAGGTGGTTGCTAAGGTGTTGCTAGTTTGTTCCTAGGTATTGATAACAGCCAATCAGAGAGATTGGATGTGTGGCTATTTGTATAATGCAAGGAGACCATGTACGTATACAGAAGTGTTGTGTGCGAAACTAAGTATTCACTATATAGTCCACTATAGGGGATGGGCCATTTTTTAGGGTGTCAGAATTTTCGGCATCAAATCTGACTCTCTATACCCCACAATGCACCACAAAATGTAGGGTACAAACGATGTACAAACGTTGTACAAACAATGTGCAAACGATGTGCAAACGATGTGCATGACTCGATCACTGGAGAGATTTCTGTCAAGATGGTGACAGTTGAGCCTGCTGTGCTTGTCTATGTAAGGCTGACAAAACAGAACGTGCTCATGCTCACAAACACAAACGGCAACCACAACTTTACTAGTTATTATCATGGAAAAATAATTAGTACAAGTCCACAATGAGGCATGAAAACCTTTGTTCAAGAAAAAAAACAAAAAAACATTACAATTTTTGTTGCTTGGTCACCAACCCACTGACAGCTGATGCCACCATGCTCATTGCTTGTTTTTCCCCCATTTCTTTCAAATGTTCTGCACTCCTGCCTGAGAGAACGGGCAGCTTGGTTTTGCCAAGGTGGGTCTTTAGAGTTTGGCTGCCTGATCTTAAGAGGGGCTATCACATTCAAAATGGGAGAGCAGGATGTACAGTGCCTTCCATAACGTTTGGGACAAAGACCCATCATTTATTTATTTGCCTCTACACTCCGATTTGAGATTTGTAATAAAATGGTTAAATTGCACATGGTAAAATTTTAATAAAGGGCATTTTTATACATTGAAATTACAGCACTGTTTCTACACAGTCCTCCCAATTCAGGGCACCATAATGTTTTTGCTGTGTTATGTAAATGAAAGTAGTCATGTTCAGTATTTTGTTGCATATCCTTTGCATGCTATGACTGCTTGAAGTCTGCGATTCATGGACACCGCCAGTTGCTGGGGGTGTCTTCTCTGGTGATGCTCTACCAGGCCTGTAATTGCAGCCATTTTTAGCTCATGCTTGTTTCAGGGGCTAGTCCCCTTAAGTTTTCTATTCAGCATATGAAAGGCATGCCTAATTGGGTTCAGATCGGCCACTCCTTTAAAACTTTAGCAGTATGTTTGAGATCATCGTCTTGCTGTAGAATCAACCGCCGGCCAATGAGTTTTGAGGCATTCGCTTGAACTTGAGCAGATAGGATGTGTCTATACACTTCAGAATGAATCTTGCTACTACTTGAAAACTTCTTCAGGTTGGCCATCAATTCAGAACATTTAATGACTGTGTTCCTTCCTAACTGGATGTATTATATTGCAGCAGTGATTTCTGATTTGTTTTTGAAATAATGAAAAAGAGTCTGCTCCCAGGAAAGCCTCTTTCACTAACTTCATATCTTTTGTGTTTCTATCTTTGTATGGCCTTTTGTGTTCTGGCAGTATATGGCTCTTTGAAAGATGTAATGGTAGCTGCCTTCCATTTTGTGAGTAGCCGAGTAATGACGGCTTGTTGACCAGCAAGTTTTGATTTAACACGTTTCTTCCTCAGTTCACTTTTTGTGTCATACGTCTCTGTGTCATACGTCTTATGGATGGTTTTGAAATGTCTCATGGCGTTCCCTTTCTTTGCTGTGGTTCTGCTTGCCTGGCAAAGGAGACACACTGCTTTTGAATTAACTGATGTAAAAAAAGAGATTTTTCACAGTTCTCCCACTCGCTGTGAAAGTGATAGTTCTTTGGCCTATTAGTGCTCGACCCTGCACTAATTTTCACTTGAAAATGTACTTAAAATCAATAAGTAGATGTATATCAGCTGGCCAACAATGCTGGCGAAGGTGCAGGAAAGAGTGAGGTGGAGCACCGAGAAGCAGCGCAAGATGAAAGTATGACAGCCAGGTCTCCCGCATGGCACTGGGAGGCGCTAATGCTAATGCGCTAATGCTAAGAGTTCTAGTTATAACCGCAGAGCAATTTAATTAATGATAGTATAAGTTATACATTAACTTAAAAAATAATAATACGGAAGATCAACTTGAAATGACGTGAAGATCAACTAGTCAATTGCGATCAACCTTTTGGGCCCTTTTAGAGCACCATTGGCCTTGTTTTTTTATTTATGTTAGATTTTCAGTTAAAAAAAAGCTGCCACTCCCAGCCCAATGTCACAATTGGTGGAGAATGTGGGCAGAGTGCCCCCTGGTAGATAAGACAGATGTATCTTTTTTTGTTGCTTGGATAAAAGCTAGCAAATAAGGCCAATTAATTTTTTTTGACACTGTGAAGAGGAGACACAGAGGAGACCTGCAGGAAATCCCAGGGCCCATGCCAGGGCAGCACTCCTCCCAGCCAGCCCTACAGCCCTGGTAATGGAGGACAGTGAGGCTGGCCCCTGGGGGCCCCTGAGTGACCTCCTGCCCTCAGCTGCTGAGGCCTCCTGCTGTGCTGGTGAGCTGGAGGAAGAGGAGGATCAGGGTGTGGTGAGCTGGAGGAAGAGGAGGATCAGGGTGTGGTGAGCTGGAGGAAGAGGAGGATCAGGGTGTGGTGAGCTGGAGGAAGAGGAGGATCAGGGTGTGGTGACTTGGAGGAAGAAGAGGATCAGGGTGTGTGGACAGCAGGTACCACGTCTAACACGTCTGGCTTGCAAGCAGGCCCTCCACACGAGGGTCCCCTGCAGATCAACTGCCCAGAACAACATGTACACAAAGTTTCAGCGATTGCTTGTCTGGAGTGCAATTTGGGCAGCAACAAGAACAATGCCCAAGAATGCCATTGGCTCTGGCAGTTGGAACCATTTTTCAACCAATTGCTGTACAGCTGTACAATGTTTTGACACATTTGACGGCCCAACAAATGTATACTTTGAAGCCCGAATTTAAGGACTATAAACACAGGCAGAGGGTTACACACTTATTTACAAAGCCATTATAAGTTAACTTCTTAACTATGTAAATGGCCATTTTAACTGAAACACAAATTCTTACAACTCGCGTTCACAAAGTTTGCCATTCTTACTGAATCACAATCCTCAACAGAATTTTGAAAGGTGACTTTCAGTCTCAGTGGGACTCTCCAACTAATTAAAATAAGGAAGAAAAAATAAATAAAAGTTCACTGAAAGAGCCTTTATGTTTAATGTATTAAGCTATCTACACATGATTCATTTCTTATTTTTGGACATTTTACCATATATAATTTTATTTTTAAGGACAAAGAGTTTGTATGATCCATTTCTCAATTTTCAGGGGCTTCCACACAATTTTCTAGTAGGCGCAAATAAACTGAGATTACAGTGCTTTTTTAAGTCCATTTCATTGAAATGACGAATGAGTAATATCAATATTGTTTGAAGTAAAATTTCATAGTGCTAGGCTAAATATTTAAATTAGCAAAATAAAAAAACTGCTACATTGATGACAACACTTAATACCCACACCAAAAATGTAGCCTTGTCTGCTTGTTCCCTTTCAAAATAAGCGATCAGAAACAAGCCCAAAACTTCAACGCCCAACTTCCCTTTTTTTTTTTAAGCAACTTGAAAAAACAACAACCCCAAACGCTGTGTCATGCACAGTGTGTCCTATGTTCACCAAGTAGTGCTGGATATCTTGGTATTACCATATTTAGAGTTACTAATTTCAAGGAGCCTAATCACCCTTTTCAATGGCATGTCGTGCGCCTCTGTGTGGACCAAAACTCCTCGTGCTTTGGGCCGAGATTAATTGAAAGGGGCAAATTAAAAGGGAGGTGAGGAACTCACCCAATAGTTTGTTGATGTTTTTCTTCTGTAGGTGCCCAATGAAATGCCATTTGATTTCTGGACACAATGACAAAACCTGAAATTAAAAACATTTAAAAAATCAATAAGCAGACAACAAGCAAAAATGTTCAAAATCTAAAATGAAACAGTAATTTAAAAAACCAACCTGAGGATTTGAAGATTTATCCACAAGTTCATTCACCTGATATAATTTGAAACAGGAAAAAGACATTAGAATCCAGGAATAGACCATTAACTGGTTTGACAAGCTGTCACTTTACTTTTCTGTGGTCACCAAGTTGTCATGGTTGTGGGGGTAAGTACTATACAAAGGAAAACTGCCTTATTATACCTCAAGCATACCAAGATATGGTACATGATCTTTTTTCTGTGAGCTCATGTTAAAGACAACAACATTTAAAATTAATTTGGAGAATTTTCATCATGAAAAAAATTAAATGTTTTAAAGAAGCCCATTTTGAAATAAAACCTGAAATTAAAGACAACAATGCTGTTGTGAAAATGAGTAAATGGTGAATGGTAAATGGTTGGCATTTCTATAGTGCCTTTATCCAAAGCCCTGTACAATTGATGCTTCTCATTCACCCATTCATACACACACTCACACACCAACGGCAATTGGCTGCCATGCAAGGCACCAACCCACTCGTCAGGTGTCTTGCTCAGGGACACTTTGACACAGCCCGGGCAGGGGATCGAACCGGCAACCCTCCGACTGCCAAACGACTGCTCTTACCGCCTGAGCCAATGTCGCCATGTACGATGTAATAATATTGATATGAGTACCCTTCACTGAATTTTCACAATTTGACTAATTTATATATTGCTGCATTCAATGAAATGATTATATACATATTTCGAAACGGTTATATTTACAGTGGGGTCTATAAGTGTTTAGACAATGTTTGTTGTTGTGGTTCCAATTTGACAGGGTTTGCATCCATACTGTATTATCCGTGTAGGAATTACATCTTTATTTTTTTATGTACCCCCCTTCCCCCCCATTTTAGGGGATCATAAATCAGACAAATTAACAATCTGAAATCAAGTCATTGTTTTTGGTACTTAGTTGCCAATCCTTAGTATTTGATGACTGCCAGAAATATATGACCCATAGACATCAGCAGGTGCTGGGTATCTTCCATGATGATGCTCTTCCAGGCCTGTACTGCAGCCCTCTTCAGTTCCTTTTTGTTTTGGAGAATTTAGCCTTCAGTATTTTCTTCAGCAAGTGAAACACATTTCCAACTGGGTTTCAGGTGGGTGATTGACTTGAAGACTTGATTCTGAGTGAGTTTGGGCTCATTGTCCTGCAGCAAGGTGAAGTGAGGCCATACCATGTCCACACACTACAACAGTGTTACAGTAATGCACATAACCACACATTACAACAATGTTACAGTAATGCACATAACCCCACACTACAACAGTGTTACAGTAATGCACAAAACCACACATTACAACAGTGTTATGCAGAAGAGCATCTCTGAACACACACTGCGTCAAACCTCTAAGAGGATATGGTACAGCTGCAGAAGTAAATAAGTTGTTATGTTTTTATGAAAAGTGTAATAAATACCCAGTAAAGTGCTGAGTGAGTGTATATTGATCTTTTGGTAAAGATTTCTGTTGAATTTCTTGAAATAGTACAATAACCATGTGCCAAAACTACCAACTGAGCCATTTTCCCATGAAAAACAGGATTATTTATCCAGTGGAAAAGAGGCAAGATAACAGCTTGCATTTAGTTTATTCAAACAGCAACACAGCCAGGGAAACACACACGCAGCTGCCCACAGAGCCCCCTCAAGCCCAGCTCAATCTGACCTGCTTCACTTTTCCAGGCATATCCTGGAGATTTCCATTTGCCTATTCTTGAACACTTGGTTAATTTGTCAGACATTTATTAAGTGTTTATGAAAGGCAGCCTGTAGCGTAGAAGGCCTGCATTGCTCCAGGGGAGGATTGTCTCCTGCTTAGTCTAGTCAATTGTATGTTGCTTTGGATGAAAGCGTTTGCCAAATGCCATTAATGTAATGTAAAAAACATTCAACCAATGGCGGCCTTTTAAGGGAGTGAATGTGGCCGATGTGTCACAAAAAAGGTTCTTGCTCCGTTGTTTGAAACAGGATTTTAAAAATCCTGTGCTTCCCAAACCACTGTTACTTGCAAAATATACAAAGAACAACAGCGGGTGCATCACTGCCAATTACCGTTTCTCAAATTGATTCTATTATATCCATTGTGACCAAGTTTCCGACAGCAGCTATTATTTTGCCCGATAACAGGCTGAGCAGTCACCAAGATTACCCATAACCCCTGAAACTGTGCAGATTACCCATAACCCCTGAAACTGCACAGATTACCCATAACCCCTGAAACTGTGCAGATTACCCATAACCCCTGAAACTGCGCAGATTACCCATAACCCCTGAAACTGTGCAGATTACCCATAACCCCTGAAACTGCGCCGATTACCCATAACCCCCGAAACTGCGCATAAACTAGGCAGTTACAACAAAAACCGGGAGTTACGAATATTAAGTGCTGAATAAGAAACCAATTTAAGCCTTGAATTTAACCAAGATAAAAAATAATCAACCATAAACCATAATGTGCTCCTTGTTCAACATGATTGAAGGTGGTTGTAAAGTTTCTTTTCGCAGCCTCAGCGCAGCAGCTGGGTTGCAGCCTGTGCAGTTAAACCACTCAACCCAAAAAACACTGAAACAACCCAAAAAACACTGAAACAACCCAGAATAATTAGGCTTAACCCAGCATTGAGTTTGCAAAATCTTAATTGTTTGCTTACTCTGTCTATTTCTTTTAAATACCTTGCATACTGCCGGGCGTGAGCACAACCGCTAAATATTGTTTCATCTGTTTTGTGCCCTCGATTGTTTTGTTAATTCAGTATTATTTAGGCCTACCATAAGAAATTTTAGATAATAAAGTTAACCATACTTGAATAAATAGGTGAACTCATAGTGATTGTTTCTTTGCAGTCAAGTTCAAGTAGTGGTTTGCCTGCAATAAATTACAGCCTTTATGAATGATGGCAAAAACAGGTAAACCATTTAGTTGTTCATACCCCCAACCAATTATACAATGCTGAGGCTGCAGTGGGTACAGGCTCACCAAAACTGGACAATTGAAGACTGGAAAAACATAGCCTGGTCTGATGAATCTCAATTTCTGTTGAGGCATACAGATGGTAGGGCCAGAATTTCCAGGCTGGTGGAGGTTGTGTAATCAGCTTTTACATGCCCAGTTCTTTACAAATAAAAACACAGAGCCATAAGAATGAATGCCGGAGGTTTCTCAGAACAACACTTTACGGCCAGGTGAGGAGGTTTATAGGCTACTACTGGCAAATTCGGTTTTTTCGTATTTGTAGAAAGGCTGGCGATAAGCTTCAGGAACAAGTTCATAACAATTAAGAAACGCCGTTTTCACCGATTGATAATTTCCAGGTCCACATCAAGAGCTGAATCAACTTCTTGCAATTTACCAGTGAAAACATTTCGTACTAATAAGGGCCAATGCACTTTGGGCGATTTGAAACTGGTAGCCACTTTATGAAATGACAGTAAAAACACATACATCTCCTGTTCATAGAATTTTGGTACCAAGAGTATATTTCTAGCAAAATCAAAGGTATTAATCACCACGGACCCCTTGTCAAGCTCAAGTTTCTTCAATTCAAACTCAAAGTCTTTCTTCAATTCAAACTCAAAGTCTTTCTTCAATTCAAACTCAAAGTCTTTCTTCAATTCAAACTCAAAGTCTTTCTTCAATTCAAACTCAAAGTCTTTCTTGTTCAAACGCAAGCTGTAATTTTTCTTTCTCAATCTCCTCCTTTGCCCTGACCTAATTAATAATCTATAATAATAATCTTATAATAATAATAATCTTACCTTCTCTAATTCTTTTTGAGTGAGTCCGGCCCTCTTGCGGAGTAATTTTCTGTAATCGTTCCTTTTCCACCTCCAGTTTAGCCAACGTAATACGAGTGGCCTTATCCATTGGCTCTTCACCAGCTATTTCCTCTTCTCCACCAACAGTTTTAACAAGAAGTTAAGCTTCCAGTTCCGCCTTTCCTAAATCAGTTGCACATGACACCTTTAAATAATCGGCTACCACATACAACTCGGTTTTCTTAAGTTTCTTTAGTCTTTCATTCGCAATGCTTATAAGCATCTCAAATATGCTGACAAGACAAAATCAGCCATATCTACCTCGTAAAGAGAAAATGAACACAGGTAATGAGTTACCCGGAATTACCTTTGCTGTAATCCAAACGCAGAGAAAATATTCGCCACAACAGCGCACAAAACAGCTTACTGCCAACCCCAAAAATACCACCCAGGTAAAGCAGTATCACAGGTACATGCCTACATTCACACCGATCGAAAGGTCAATAATGAACAATCATTACAGTACTATTATTCAATAATTAGTTCTATCCTGGACACAAGCCCCCAATTCTTACGAATCCCTCTGTAATGGGAAACGTATTAATCAAATTCAGCCTATATTGTGCTGGCCGAACCATAATGCCCCTATTTAGACTTAATTTCAGAGAGATTCCTAACCTCAGGTGTGTGCTGTGGGCCTAATGGAAAAATGGAAAAACAAAAGGGCACGAGACACCTCCTCCATTTCCACAGGTGACTCACGTTGGTTGGAAGACGACCCCTCTATCCTTGCCAAGGCCAGCCCAATCGTTCACCCTTCTGCGGCTGTATGTTCGCTTGGTGCTTTCGCAGGTAGTTTCATTCATTCTAGGCCTGCAACGATTAGTCAACGTCGTTGATGATGTTGACCATGTAATTTCATCGATTCGTATATTCATTCGGGAGAGTTCATCCACAAAACCAGAGCATCCATCCAGCATGGGAATTCTTTAAGCAAAAACCCAATAACATGATACTTTGCACGCTGTGCAAACAGGAAACGGCAGATCACAGCAGCATGACGAACACCTTAAAGGAAAGGATCTGGGGGGTTGTAGGTTGCTAGGTTATCTAGCTTGCTATTGTTATGTAGCCTATATGTACCTCTGTAACGCTGTCAACATTGCTATTCTCAGACATGTCATTGAATTCAGCTGAATTCAATTGTAGTGTTGATTAATTTTAATGAAATTAACCAAAAACCCATGCGTGTCTGAAATCTAGCTAGAGCTCTCGTATTAATGTAAATACAGCCATGATAATTGCTGGAATTGGACTGGACTATTGGAATTGTTATAACACCACAGTTACACTAAAGTTACAAAGCCCTATTTCCACTGCCGAGTTCTGATGGCTCCAGCCACTTAAAGGTATGCATGTAGCAATATTAGGCAACTGTGTAACTCTGCAAAACTTTGACCACAGTTTTAGATTCCATTAATAGCATCAGTGATCAAGTGGAGGAAAAACAAAAGGCAACAACAGCAGCTGTTATAATTCTCAATGTAAATATAGATATTCCGTCTTAAAAAAATTTAGTCTAAATGAACCGGTTGTAAGGTTAGTTCAATAACGTCTCTGATTTTACTTACGCTATGTGCCATCTTTGCAGTGGTAATGGCAGATGTTCAAAGTCATAACATGCACAACATGTGTAATCTAACTAGTGCAAAATTAATGAGTCACATTCGAAGTATAAATAAATGAATAAAAGTAAATAAATGTTTATTCAACAAATTTGAATTTCAATGTTTCCATGTCCAAGTCCAACGTTTACCATCACCCGAATAAACACGTAGCCTAATGAACAAGTGACCATGTGCATCCCATCATGGCCACAATGACCCCATCTTCTAATGGCTACTTGCAGTAGTGAGCACAAATACAAGCATCCAAGTAATCTATAATCATAGTGATCTATAATCATAGTAATCTATAATCATAGTCCAGCCCCTCCATCGGATAATTTTGTTAATTGTTTTCAGCATGCAGCTCCAGGCATAGATCAATTCTATATAATGAAAAAAATATCATAGTTTTTAGGTGGATGTTATTATTTCAAGAGAATGAAGTAGCTATAATGAGTCAATACATTAAAAGCAGTAAGACATCATATACTTCAAAAACATGTCAATACATTTTGAAATGTTCAACTGCTGATTGAATCAATTGCTCCCACCCCCCCCCCACCCCGCCACCCCTTCTCTTCGATTGTAAGCGTTTTCTTGGTCGACACTGTGGCAAGAACATTGCCTCTGCATTTGGGGAGATAATTATAATTATAAAATAATAAAAATAATAACTTAAAATTAGAACGCCGCAAGAATCAGATGACAATGAAGATGAGGTGGGAGACCTTGATGATGAAGATCTACAGGAGGATCTGAAAGATGAGGATGGCATACAGCACCTCAGCACAGCGTCTCTCATGCTCTGCACCATACCCAGACTGTCCGCACCATACCCAGACTGTCCGCACCATACCCAGACTGTCCGCACCATACCCAGACTGTCCGCACCATACCCAGACTGTCCGCACATAGCCAATGTATAACAAATATCACTGCGCTGACTCAAGCATTACATCATGTACAGAAATACTTTTTTTTCTTTTTTTTTTACAATTTCACAAATCTGTACGAAACACACATAGTTTACACCCAAGTCACATTGTAGGTCAGCGACTGCACTACCATGTATGAATTGATGATACTTTCACTGGAACCAAGATATTTAAAGAAAGGGGTTTGAATGGTAGATAATTAAAATTGCATGCGGGATCGAAAACGTGCACTGCACGATTCTCTGTGGAGTTGAACGCTCACATTTCCCACCTCGTATTGTAAGTCCCTGAGGTACATCTTTTTACCATTTTTACTGATAAAATTCTCATCTCTTTGCTTATCACTAAAATTACAATTCATTATAATGTGATGGGCACTGTATTTATACTCATTTATGCAGTTTATATAAGTCAACTAAGTTTAGACTGCTGGCTGTTGAAATAAGCAAACTATGCAGTGACAGAAAGCAGAATGTAAACTATATGATATCGAACTGAAATAACAATAAATTATTCTTTGAAATGATTTCTTTGAAAAAAATTGAATGAATTCAGTTAATTATTTAGCCAATATGCAAATTCAAAAGAAACATGACTGCTCAAGAGGAACATCACTGGTCAAGAGAAACATGACTGCTCAAGAGAAACATGACTGCTCAAGAGACACATCACTGCTCAAGAGAAACATCACTGCTCAAGAGAAGAGAAACATCACTGCCCAAGAGACAAATCACTGCTCAAGAGAAAAATCACTGCTCAAGAAAAGAGACACATCACTGCTCAAGAGAAGAGACACATAACTGCTCAAGAGAAGAGAAAAATCACTGCTCAAGAGAAACATCACTGCTCAAGAGAAACATCACTGCTCAAGAGAAATATCACTGCTCAAGAGACACATCACTGTTCAAGAGAAGAGAAACATCACTGCTCAAGAGAAGAGAAACATCACTGCTCAAGAGAAGAGAAACATCACTGCTCAAGAAACACATCACTGCTCAAGAGAAACATCACTGCTCAAGAGAAGAGACACATCACTGCTCAAGAGAAGAGAAACATCACTGCTCAAGAGAAACATCACTGCTCAAGAGAAAAGTCACTGCTCAAGAAAAGAGACACATCACTGCTCAAGAGAAGAGAAACATCACAGCTCAAGAGAAGAGAAACATCACTGCTCAAGAGAAACATCACTGCTCAAGAGAAGAGAAACATCACTGCTCAAGAGACACATCACTGCTCAAGAGACACATCACTGCTCAAGAGAAGAGAAACATCACTGCTCAAGAGACACATCACTGCTCAAGAGAGACATCACTGCTCAAGAGACACATCACTGCTCAATAGACACATCACTGCTCAAGAGACACATCACCGCTCAAGAGAAACATCACCGCTCAAGAGAAGAGAAACATCACTGCTCAAGAGAAGAGAAACATCACTGCTCAAGAGAAACATCACTGCTCAAGAGACACATCACTGATCAAGAGACACATCACTGCTCAAGAGAAGAGAAACATCACTGCTCAAGAGACACATCACTGCTCAAGAGACACATCACTGCTCAAGAGACACATCACTGATCAAGAGAAACATCACTGCTCAAAAGACACATCACTGCTCAAGAGAAACATCACTGCTCAAGAGAAACATCACTGCTCAAGAGAAAGACTGCTCAAGAGAAGAGAAACATCACTACTCAAGAGAAGAGAAACATCACTGCTCAAGAGAAACATCACTGCTCAAGAGACACATCACTGATCAAGAGAAACATCACTGCTCAAAAGACACATCACTGCTCAAGAGAAACATCACTGCTCAAAAGACACATCACTGCTCAAGAGAAACATCACAGCTCAAGAGAAGAGAAACCTCACTGCTCGAGAGAAACATCACTGCTCAAGAGAAGAGAAACATCACTGCTCAACAGAAGAGAAACATCAATGCTCAAGAGAAACATCACTGCTCAAGAGACACATCACTGCTCAAGAGAAGAGAAACATCACTGCTCAAGAGAAGAGAAACATCACTGCTCAAGAGACACATCACTGCTCAAGAGACACATCACTGCCCAAGAGAAACATAACATCACTGCTCAAGAGACACATCACTGCCCAAGAGAAACATAACATCACTGCCCAAGAGAAACAAAAAATCACTGCCCAAGAGACACATCACTGCTCAAGAGACACATCACTGCTCAAGAGACACATCACTGCTCAAAAGAAGAGAAACATCACTGCTCAAGAGACACATCACTGCTCAGGAGACACAGCACTGCTCAAGAGACACATCACTGCTCAAGAGAAACATCATTGCTCAAGAGAAGAGAGACATCACTGCCCAAGAGACACATCACTGCTCAAGAGACACATCACTGCTCAAGAGACACATCACCGCTCAAGAGACACATCACTGCTCAAGAGAAACCTCACTGCTCAAGAGAAGAGAAACGTCACTGCTCGAGAGAAACATCACTGCTCAAGAGAAGAGAAACATCACTGCTCAACAAAAGAGAAACATCAATGCTCAAGAGAAACATCACTGCTCAAGAGACACATCACTGATCAAGAGAAACATCACTGCTCAAGAGAAGAGAAACATCACTGCTCAAGAGAAGAGAAACATCACTGCTCAAGAGACACATCACTGCCCAAGAGAAACATAACATCACTGCCCAAGAGAAACAAAAAATCACTGCCCGAGAAACATCACTGCTCAAGAGACACATCACTGCTCAAGAGACATATCACTGCTCAAGAGAAACATCACTGCTCAAAAGAAGAGAAACATCACTGCTCAAGAGAAACAGCACTGCTGAAGAGAAGAGAAACATCACTGCTCAAGAGACACATCACTGCTCAAGAGACACAGCACTGCTCAAGAGACACATCACTGCTCAAGAGACTCATCAGTGCTCAAGAGAAACATCACTGCTCAAGAGAAAAATCATTGCTCAAGAGAAACATCATTGCTCAAGAGACACATCACTGCTCAAAAGAAACATCACTGCTCAAGAGAAACAAAAAATCACTGCCCAAGAGAAACATCACTGCTCAAGAGACACATCACTGCTCAAGAGAAGAGAAACATCACTGCTCAAGAGAAGAGAAACATCACTGCTCAAGAGAAACCTCACTGCTCAAGAGAAGAGAAACGTCAATGCTCGAGAGAAACATCACTGCTCAAGAGAAGAGAAACATCACTGCTCAACAGAAGAGAAACATCAATGCTCAAGAGAAACATCACTGCTCAAGAGACACATCACTGATCAAGAGAAACATCACTGCTCAAGAGAAGAGAAACATCACTGCTCAAGAGAAGAGAAACATCACTGCTCAAGAGACACATCACTGCCCAAGAGAAACATAACATCACTGCCGAAGAGAAACATCACTGCTCATGAAACACATCACTGCTCAAGAGAAACATCACTGCTCAAGAGAAACATCATTGCTCAAGAGACACATCACTGTCCAAGAGAAACATCACTGCTCAAGAGAAAAATCATTGCTCAAGAAAAGAGACACATCACTGCCCAAGAGAAACATCACTGCTCAAGAGAAGAGAAACATCACTGCTCAAGAGAAGAGAAACATCACTGCTCAAGAGAAACCTCACTGCTCAAGAGAAGAGAAACATCACTGCTCAAGAGACACATCACTGCTCAAGAGACTCATCAGTGCTCAAGAGAAACATCAGTGCTCAAGAGAAACATCACTGCTCAAGAGAAAAATCATTGCTCAAGAGAAACATCATTGCTCAAGAGAAGAGAGACATCACAGCTCAAGAGACACATCACTGCTCAAAAGAAACATCACTGCTCAAGAGAAACAAAAAATCACTGCCCAAGAGAAACATCACTGCTCAAGAGACACATCACTGCTCAAGAGAAGAGAAACATCACTGCTCAAGAGAAGAGAAACATCACTGCTCAACAGAAGAGAAACATCAATGCTCAACAGAAGAGAAACATCAATGCTCAAGAGAAACATCACTGCTCAAGAGACACATCACTGATCAAGAGACATATCACTGCTCAAGAGAAACATCACTGCTCAAAAGAAGAGAAACATCACTGCTCAAGAGAAACAGCACTGCTGAAGAGAAGAGAAACATCACTGCTCAAGAGACACATCACTGCTCAAGAGACACAGCACTGCTCAAGAGACACATCACTGCTCAAGAGACTCATCAGTGCTCAAGAGAAACATCACTGCTCAAGAGAAAAATCATTGCTCAAGAGAAACATCATTGCTCAAGAGAAGAGAGACATCACAGCTCAAGAGACACATCACTGCTCAAAAGAAACATCACTGCTCAAGAGAAACAAAAAATCACTGCCCAAGAGAAACATCACTGCTCAAGAGACACATCACTGCTCAAGAGAAGAGAAACATCACTGCTCAAGAGAAACCTCACTGCTCAAGAGAAGAGAAACGTCAATGCTCGAGAGAAACATCACTGCTCAAGAGAAGAGAAACATCACTGCTCAACAGAAGAGAAACATCAATGCTCAAGAGAAACATCACTGCTCAAGAGACACATCACTGATCAAGAGACACATCACTGCTCAAGAGAAGAGAAACATCACTGCTCAAGAGAAGAGAAACATCAGTGCTCAAGAGACACATCACTGCCCAAGAGAAACATAACATCACTGCCGAAGAGAAACATCACTGCTCATGAAACACATCACTGCTCAAGAGAAACATCACTGCTCAAGAGAAACATCATTGCTCAAGAGACACATCACTGTCCAAGAGAAACATCACTGCTCAAGAGAAAAATCATTGCTCAAGAAAAGAGACACATCACTGCCCAAGAGAAACATCACTGCTCAAGAGAAGAGAAACATCACTGCTCAAGAGAAGAGAAACATCACTGCTCAAGAGAAACCTCACTGCTCAAGAGAAGAGAAACATCACTGCTCAAGAGACACATCACTGCTCAAGAGACTCATCAGTGCTCAAGAGAAACATCACTGCTCAAGAGAAAAATCATTGCTCAAGAGAAACATCATTGCTCAAGAGAAGAGAGACATCACAGCTCAAGAGACACATCACTGCTCAAAAGAAACATCACTGCTCAAGAGAAACAAAAAATCACTGCCCAAGAGAAACATCACTGCTCAAGAGACACATCACTGCTCAAGAGAAGAGAAACATCACTGCTCAAGAGAAGAGAAACATCACTGCTCAAGAGAAACCTCACTGCTCAAGAGAAGAGAAACGTCAATGCTCGAGAGAAACATCACTGCTCAAGAGAAGAGAAACATCACTGCTCAACAGAAGAGAAACATCAATGCTCAACAGAAGAGAAACATCAATGCTCAAGAGAAACATCACTGCTCAAGAGACACATCACTGATCAAGAGAAACATCACTGCTCAAGAGAAGAGAAACATCACTGCTCAAGAGAAGAGAAACATCACTGCTCAAGAGACACATCACTGCCCAAGAGAAACATAACATCACTGCCGAAGAGAAACATCACTGCTCATGAAACACATCACTGCTCAAGAGAAACATCACTGCTCAAGAGAAAAATCATTGCTCAAGAAAAGAGACACATCACTGCCCAAGAGAAACATCACATCACTGCCCAAGAGAAACATCACTGCTCATGAAACACATCACTGCTCAAGAGAAACATCACGGCTCAAGAGGGGTGACAGGAATGTTTGATAACTTTTTGTCATTAAATCAATTACAAAATAATTAAAATATGTGTTTTCTGTTCACTCAGGTTCCTTCCGTCTCATATAAAATTGTTCTAAAGATCTAAAAATATTTGCAATAACAGGAAATCAAGAAGGGGGCATATGCTTTTTCATGGAACTGTATGTTTGCTGCATTCTTTTCTGACACGGAAACAAAAATAACATGCAGTTTTCACTGGAAAGTAAATAAAAGAAAGGGTGACTTTTGCACAGTACTGTTTGGACAAAAAAAACTCACACAATGGTCTCAACCGGTCTTCCACATTAAACATGGAGAAAAGAAAAAGTAAGATAAGGATTTGGGTATTTGATGCTATTGCTACAGGCCTGCTCTAGTTTCAAAAGCTTATTTGACTTGTACTCCCAATGAGTTTTCGTATTGGTAAATCTATCTAGCAGCCAAGGACATTGTACTTTCGGTAGATATTACAACATGATAGCCTGCTTTTTTGTCTTTTAAAATATGGTGTTGCCCTCAAATTACAGAGAATACATTTGAAGGATATTTGCTTGTGTTTAAGTGGACTATCATTTGACAAATAAATACTCTTCCCATATCCAAATTTAGGAATCTAGTTCACTTCCGAATGGCAGCCCACTCAACGGACATAGGACAACTCAACATTAGTTGCCTGGCTGTCCAAGCACGTGTTATCTGGTACACGGTTTTTACATCACAAACCACTGAGATTCAAGCACGTGTTATCTGGTCCCTGGTTTTTACATCACAAACCACCTGGTCCCTGGTTTTCACATTATAAACCACTGATTCAAGCACATGTTATCTGGTCCCTGCTTTTACATTACAAACCACTGATTCAAGCACGTGTTAACTGGTCCCTAGGTTTTACATCACAAACAACTGATTCAAGCACATGTTATCTGGTCCCTGCTTTTACATTACAAACCACTGATTCAAGCACGTGTTATCTGGTCCCTGGTTTTTACATCACAAACCACTGATTCAAGCATGTGTTATCTGGTCCCTGGTTTTTACATCACAAACCACTGACTCAAGCACGTGTTATCTGGTCCCTGGTTTTTACATCACAAACCACTGACTCAAGCACGTGTTATCTGGTCCCTGGTTTTTACATCACAAACCACTGATTCAAGCACGTGTTATCTGGTCCCTGGTTTTTACATCACAAACCAGATTCAAGCACGTGTTATCTGGTCCCTGGTTTTTACATTACAAAACACTGATTCAAGCACGTGCGTTACCGCAGGGTATCTGGCTGTGACCTGTGTTATCGTGTAACTTACATACTTACATAGTTTTCTCCGAAGTTGCGTTGCCCTTGTTGATATGCCTCCACCACCATCTCTGGTAGCTTTGTCTTACTGACTGCCACCAAACGCGGAGTCACATTCTGCAGCATCTGGGGATGAAGTTCAGAGTTTTTTAGGACCTTTCGCTATTCTGATTCCTCACATCAATATTTTATGGAAAGAAAACACAAGAAACATGAAGTGTGCAAACACTACCGAATGGCCAGGCAGCGTGCATGTTAAAACACTACCGAATGGCCAGGCGGCGTGCATGTTAAAACACTACCGAATGGCCAGGCACATTACTAATTTTGCATGTCAAACGTCTTGTCACACTTCTGAAGATGCTCTCTTGCTACTAGCTCAGCTTTGTTAAAATATTAAAGCTGTATCACAATTGCAAAAGTGCAGCCTGGCATAACTAGACGACACCAATGTAAAGGGTGTGTGGGGCAAAATTAGTTCATCATGGCGGCACGTCCGCAATGTTGTCCCATATTACAGCAGTCTTCTTGAAGCACAAGCTGTTTGCTGGTAAACTTGCCTGATTTTTTTTTCTCCTCTCAACACTGTTAATAATTTTTATAGGCCTAATGATTTTGTAATTATACACTGTTTTTTTTTTTGTTTTTTTTTACTATTTGCATTATTTCCCCGTTTCTAAACCCAATTTGTTGGTAAACTTCTTAATGCCTCTTTTCTGTCGTATTCCAATCTATAATATGTACGGATTAAGCTAATAACCTAATAATTTTTCTTTTTTTTCTTGCTTATTATTTGCTTATTCAGTCATTTTATTTTACATAAACTCAAATGCCAGGTGTGATGCAACCGCTAAATATTGTTTGTTCTGTTTTGTGCCCTTGATTGTTCTGTTAACTTATTTAGGCAAACAGAGAGAAATTCTTGATAATTAAGTTTACATTACTGCAATAAGTAGGGTAGCTTTTTTCACCATAGTACTTATTTTGTTGCGTTCAACTAATGGTCGGCCCACGATAAATGACAGCTGTTATGAATGTTGGAAAAAACAGATAAACAGGTTTGGGGCGGTCCTATGATTTTTTTACTGGGGTGGCCAAGGGGGGTCCTGGGGCCGGCCACCGTATCTTCTGGCTTCGCGCACACAAAACATTTTTGGGGTTATTTATGTTTTTTTTATACAACAACAGAAAAATGCAGCAAATGTAGCATAGTGGTTAAGGTACATATACAAAATAATTGCACCAATTATGACTAATCTGAATTACATGGTATATTCTACCTGACATCATATATTGTTATCATGAGACAAATAGATGTTTATGGACCAAGAATAAAAACAAATTATGTGATCATATTTAAGGCCATTAAAGTCATGGACTGTGTTCTGCAGAACAAACTACAAGGTGTAGGTAGCTCAATCATGAGGTATCTCACAATAACTAATGCTTCTGCAACTAAGCTTGTTCAAGAATTTGTGGTCATGGATATCTAACAAATTAACTTAACATAATTAAAATGATGATTAAAATGTAATTAAATGAATTGAAATGATGATAATACACATTGTTGCTTTGTCCAAAATCACATTCTCACTGATGCATGCTACTTATCCAGTCACTTCATGTTAGTCTTCTTCTGAACTAAGAAGTTCAACATAGGACAAGGAGACAAGTGGAGTTTAGAATTTGAAATAACAACTGCTTAGTTGAGAGGACAACTATAAGTGTTGCAGCTCAATAGTACAATAGTACAATACTACTATAGCTTCAGACCTCTTCTCTTTCATTTCTGTGATGTGACTCGCAAAACTAAAAAACGTGAGCTGAATTCCAAAAAAGTTTCGCTGAAATTATCTATTATAAACATTGTATTACACGTGTGTAAACATTTTTGCCAATCCAATTGTATTCCATGAATGAGCACTAACAAGAGAAACACAAACCACTAGTGGGAATAAATGCAAAATGTATATTCCAAGTATGTGCTAAAAGAAACTAACAGATGACATTATAGACTGCAAAAAATCTGACTGCTGTGGGAATATTTAAAGTTTCAAAGTCTAAAGACAAAGTTGTATAGCTGTTCATTAAAATAAATTTGACTGAAAT
Organism: Conger conger; assembly: GCF_963514075.1. Taxonomy (NCBI): domain Eukaryota; kingdom Metazoa; phylum Chordata; class Actinopteri; order Anguilliformes; family Congridae; genus Conger; species Conger conger. The sequence goes on along the minus strand of NC_083770.1, from coordinate 1,455,904 downwards.
ACGCACAAAAACATTATGGGTAAAGAATAGCATGACCACCTTTAAACCCTGTCAGCCTGGTGTATTTTCTTTCCTTAAACTTTTTTTCCCCATTGTTGTTAAGATCATAACATTGTTACAATAAGTCACATTATGTTTGAGGTGATCGCAAATGGTTTGTGTTCAATTTAACAAATGTAAACGTTGTCCGATGTTACAATTGTAAAGTGTGTGAGGCAAATAGGTAAGGTACAATTGTAATAATGAAAAATAACTGCATGGATGCTGACACCAGCAAACAATTAGGAATGCCATTTACAAAAATTGATCCCCTTAAAAAGAAAACCATATTTAAAACTATCCGAGTTGTGTATACATTGACACAAAACAAAATCAGATGTCTACATTGTTGATTTGATTACCACAGACCTGTTCAGAGAACTGTATGAGATTTTCTTTCGGTTTCATACCTACATATTCTTTGTGACATTTTCATCCAGTAATATTTTAGTCAGATATTCGATATCAGTCTTTCATATCACTGTGGGTGTGTGAGATCTGAATATTCTAGCTCACTTTTATTTGCAGAATTGCTTTAATTCAGACAATGCATAGGTTTGGTATCCGATGATCAAAGGAAACTCCAGAGGAGATGAGGGGAATTTTTTTTTTTTTTTTTTTTTTTTTTTAATATAGAGTTACCTACCTTTTCTCTACCTTAATTGATGAAAATAGAAACAATCCTAGGCACCTGTTTAGATTGACTAAGATTCATGTTGATCCCTGTGTCTCAATATCATTTAGTAGCAATGATTTCATGAATTTCTGATGACAAAATGTTAAAGATCAGGGACAATATTCAAAGTTCTTCTGCCACCCCTCCTATAGGGTTTGTCCTTCCATCCACTCAACACATAGATGCAAAATCCTCAGAACGACCGATGGCCTATCTGAACTCCAATAGAGCTCATTGAATTTAATACCATATTTAATTCTTCAAAATCTTCTACTTGTCTTCTAGACCCTATCCCAACAAAGCTTTTGAAGGAGCTACTACCAGTGATTGGAGCACCACTCCTACATATTGTCAATGCCATCTGGACACATACCACAGACTCTTAAACTTGTTGTCATCAAACCACTTCTTAAGAAGCCAAACTTAGATGTGAATGGTTTGTCCAACTACAAGCCTATTTTGAACCTCCTGTTCCTGTCTAAAGTACTAGAAAAGGTCAATTCAAAACAACTTTGTTCATTTCTGCACCCCAATCATGTATTGGAAGTTTTTCAATCTGGTTTTAGACCCTTCCACAGCACTGAAACAGCCCTGGACAAAGTACTCAATGACCTACTCCTCGCTTCTGACAGTGGCTGCATCTCTGTACTTGTGCTTCTAGATTTAAGTGCAGCATTCAACACAGTTGATCACCTCATCCTGTTGGATAGACTTGGAAATCTTGTAGGGCTCCGTGGACAGGCTCTCTTGGTTTAGATCATACCTATCAGACCGATATCAATTTGTGCATTTTAACAATGACTCCTCTTATCAATCCAGGGTTAGACACGGAGTACCACAAGGATCTGTGCTTGGGCCCTTGCTTTTCTCTCTATATATGCTTCCCCTGGGACAAGTTATTCGCAAACATGGCATAAACTTCCACTGCTATACTGACAACACACAGTTGTATCTATCAGTCAAACCTGAGGAAGTTGTCCAGCTGTCAAAAATGGAAGCTTGTCTTAAAGACATAAAGAATTTTTTTTTTGCTAAACTCAGATTACATTACATTATTGGCATTTGGCAGACGCTCTTATCCAGAGCGACGTACAGTTGATTAGACTAAGCAGGAGACAATCCTCCCCTGGAGCAATGCAGGGTTAAGGGCCTTGCTCAAGGGCCCAACGGCTGTGTGGATCTTATTGTGGCTACACCGGGATTAGAACCATCAACCTTGGGTGTCCCAGTCATTTACCTTAACCACTACGCTACAGGCCGCCCTGTTAAGACTGAGATAATGGCAGTGGGTCCTTGAGATGTAAATTATCTGATGATATGCCAAACATTGATTGAATTTGCATCACTTCAAGCGCTGTCATCAAAGACCTTGGTGTTACTTTTGATCCAGATCTTGCGTTTGATGCACATATTAAAAACATCTCTCGGGTTGCTTTTTATTATCTCCAAAATTCAGAAGATACTGTCCCAAAATGATGCAGAAAAGCGAGTGTATGCTTTTGTTACCTCAAGATTAGATTACTGCAATGCTCTTTTGTCTGGATGTGCAAATTCCTCTCTGAAAGGGCTCCAGCCAATTCAAAATGCAGCAGCTCATATTCTTACTAGAACAAGGAGATTTGATCACATCAGCCCAGTGTTAACTTCACTGGCTGCCTGTTAAATTCCGAATAGATTACAAAATTCTACTTCTGACTTTTAAAGCCTTACATGGGCCTGCCCCTCTGTACTTAAACAATTTACTTAATCCTTATACTCCCTCCCGAATACTCCGTTCGCAGGGTGCAGGCCTCCTTGTTATTCCTAGAATAACTAAAAGTTCCATAGATGGCAGAGCCTTTTCTTATCATGCTCCTTTCCTGTGGAACAAATTGCCTGCTCATGATCGGGGTGCAGATACTATCACCTTATTTAAAGCTAGGCTAAAAACGTATCTCTTTAGTCTGTCCTATAGTTCAGGGGCAGGAGTGGGTGGCTGGCATAAGCTATAGAGTCTCTGGTGGACTTGGCGGTCAGTGCTGTCAGTGGATCATTGTTGGTAGTCCTGTGTTAAGCATAACAAGTCATGGTCTGGTGGCGACCGTCCCAAGCCTACCCTCATGTCTGTGTTTTCCACTGCCTGTTTCCCTTAGCTATGCTGCCATAGCCGTATTCTGCCAGGGTTTTCCTTATTGCACGCAGGTACCTCTCCCTCCTGCTGTGACTGACCAATTACTATCTGGACCCCCTCACAATGTTACTTTCCTCTTCTCCCTGCTCTGGGCACCTGCCCGGAGCACTAGCCCAAGACCAGCCACACAACTCCGTCCTGCCACTGCTGATTCAGCTGTAGCACCGAGGCTGTCCCCTTGCCTGACCGTGTCACCCATTGTTGTTCCTGCCATCCCTCAACCTCATCGCCGCTTCAAGTAATTGGACATTATGTACTTTTATTTAATCTGGTTTTCTGTTTTAAACCATTGTTTCAACAAAGCGGCAGATGGGTTCCCCTACTGAGTCAGGTTCTGCTCAAGGTTTCTTCCTGTTTCCAGGGAGTTTTTCCTTGCCACAGTTGCCCTAGGCGTACTATTGGGGCCCGGTTTCTCTGTGAAGCGGCTTTGCGACAAAGGCCCTTTGTAAAAAGCGCTATACAAATAAAATTGAATCGAATTGAATTGAATTACGAAGCCATTCCGAAGACTCTTGGACTAAATGGAGAACAACTGGATCAGTGGTGAATATTCCCAGGAGTGCTGGCATGCCAGAAGGAATGCTAAGGGCACAGTGAGAACTAATCTAGGAAGAACATCCAAAGACCAGCAGGCCTCTCTAGCCTCAAGAGAGCTACCCCACTCCTGACAACTTGTCATTATTGAAGGAACCATGAATTCTACTCTGTACCAGAAAATGTATAAGGACTAGAGCAGAGACTTCAAATACTTGTTCACAGCACCGTAGCAATACTGTATGCTGTGACACAAATAAATAAGCATTCAAGTAACACAAATAGGCTATAATTTAACAATTACATAGGCTAGAAAGGAGTCAAATAATTCAGACAGCATTAGGATATATTGTTATAGTTAGTATGAAGCATTTAATCACTGTGTGCACGTGTATGACAAATAAAACCTAATGTGCCCAGGTGTGATTGACTGGGACACAGAACTGATTGAGTAAAAACAGTCAACGGTCAAAAAGGTAATCACAGCTAGACAAGTTGCAAAAATGTAATTGCTTCTTTGACTTCTCGTCTTGTGGAGGACACCTTACAGTCTGGCTCTTCGGGACTTCTGTGTGTTCTGGAAACCGGTGCAGCCCTTGCAGCAGTTGCTCTGCAAGTGAAGTGAAGTCAATCAATATTAATATAGCATAATTCATTACACAGCAATCAAAGTGGAAAAACAGAGTAATGAAATAAAGTATCTTGAAACTTGAGTTTACTGAAATGTGCGCACTACAAACCAGTTCCCATACAACCGGTACCTACTGGACCGAATCGCAACACACTTTCATGTGGGTAAGTTTGCTAAAATGACCTCACGTTAGCTTGCTAGCTAACATCAGAAAGCATGAAAACTAACATTACATTAGGCTGATGTCAATTTAAACCACACTCAAGTAAATTGCATTAGTTACATTTAATACGTTACTAATGTGAGGACATTGTTGTTTGCTCATTACAGTCGCAATCAAAATTATTCAACCCCCATTGCACATTAGGTTTATTGGCAAAATATGTCATTTCTCAGCTGTTTTAAATAAACAAATTACACAAGAACTGTTTAAGTAGTTCAATGAAACATAATATTACAAAATATTACAAGGGTTTTTCTCCACATTCAACACAAAATGCTACTTTTAATGACTACTGCAGTCTCAAAATTATTCAACCCCCTCATCACAAGCATCTTCAGTACTTAGTAGAGCACCCTTTTGCTGTTATGACCTGCTGCAAACACGATGCATAGCCAGACACCAGCTTCTGACAGCGTTTCTGAGGAATCTTAGCCCATTCCTCATGGGCAATGGCCTCCAGTTCAGTAATATTCTTGGGTGTGCGTTTGGCAACCGCCTTCTTCAAATCCCACCAGAGATTTTCTATGGGGTTCAAGTCAGGCGACTGTGATGGCCACTCTAGAATCCATTTCTTACTCTGAAACCAAGCCTTGGTGGACTTTGAGGTATGCTTGGGATCATTGTCCTGCTGGAAGGTCCAACGACGCCCAAGCTTCAGCTTCATCACAGACGGCATGAGGTTTTTCCCTAAGATTTCCTGATACTTGACTGAATCCATCGTGCCCTCCACACGCTGCAGGTTTCTAGTGCCAGAGGCAGCAAAGCAGCCCCAGAGCATCACTGAGCCACCGCCATGCTTCACTTTAGGCAGGGTGTTCTTTTCAGCATATGCTTCATTCTTCTTCCTCCAGACATACCGCTGATCCATAGGCCCCATAGGTTCCAGTTTTGTTTCATCGCTCCACAGAACAGAATTCCAAAACTTCTGTGGCTTATTTAGATGGTTTTGAGCATATTGGAGCCGACTTTTCTTGTGCTTTTGGGTCAGTAGTGGTGTATGTCTTGGAGTCCGGGCATGGAGCCAGTATGCGCCTTACTGTGCAAACTGAAACCTCAGTGCCTGCTGCCACCAAGTCTTGCTGCAGGTGTTTTGCAGTCACTCTATGGTTTTTGACCACTTGCCTCTTCAGGAATCTGGTGGCAGCCGCTGATAGCTTCCTCTTTCTGCCACATCCAGGTAGTGTAGCCACTGTTCCTTTAACTTTACACTTGCAAACTATGCTTCCAACTGTATCTCTAGGAACATTCAGTGCTTTTGCTATCTTTTTGTATCCTTTTCCTTGTTTGTGCAAGGCAATGATCTCTTCTCTGAACATATTGGACAATTCTTTTGCCATATTTCTAACATGCAATCAAACGTCACTCTAAACAAACCCCTAGCCAGTCCAGGTATTTATGTGTTTTATCTCAAGCACACCTGAACTAATTAGTTGCACCAGGTGTGCTTGAGACAGGGGGTAGAATAATTTTGAGACTGCAGTAGTGATTAAAAGTAGCATTTTGTGTTGAATGTGGATAAAAACCCTTGTAATATTTTGTAATATTTTGTTTCACTACTTAAACAGTTCTTGTGTAATTTGTTTATTGCAAACAGCTGAGAAATTGTATATTTTGCCAATAAACCTAATGTGCAATGGGGGTTGAATAATTTTGATTGCAACTGTATTTTAAAGCTAGCTAACACACTGTTTGAATCACATATACATAGAGAGAAACTGCATAAACCTTACCTGTACAGAATGATGAATATCTGAAAGGCAGTAAGGACCCATGGATTGTTGGAAAAGATGGAAGCATCACCAGGCTTGCTTCATTTCATACCGTTATCTCAGAGGTGGCCCAGACCCACGTGATTTAGCAGTTATGGCTTCAATGAGTCAGGGAGTATAATTCCAGGGTTGAACATTTTATTCTGAAGTAACTCCATGCTTTCTAAAGTAACCAACTGCAGTGGCGGTTTTGTCTGATGTTAACAACCATGGGTTCTTCTAAACCAGGGGTTACCAACCCTGTTCCTGGAGATCTACCGTCCCAAAGGTTTTCACTTCAACCCTAATTTGGCAGGCCTGATTCTACTAATTAGCAGCTCAACAAGATCTGAAGCTGTTAAATGAGGCGCGCTTTGTTAGGGTTGGAGTGAAAACCTACAGGACAGTAAATTTCAAAGAACAGGGTTTGGGACCACTGCTGTGACCACAGTTTTGCCCAAGAATATCAGAATGAAGATGGTTAATTTCAACCAAGAAGGACTACAAAAACTCTCAACATTTCAAACTATCCATTTCCACTGTCAGAAACATTAGAAAAACTTTGTCTGTGCGCCACTGCGGGCCCCGTCTTTACTTTTTTTTAACGCACTGCTATTTATTTGAAGACAACTGAATCACCATGTCATGTATCACCAACATCGCCATGCCAAAGAAGACGAAAACGAATGCTGAGATTCCTGGATGTCGCGAGTGACCGAATCTTACGTTGCTGTAACTTCGCATCACATTACGGGTGAGTGGAAGCTGGTTTCTCATGTTCTGGAACCACGTACCATGCACAAAAGCAACACCAGAGGGAATATCTCTGACTTACTCAAGGAAGTCGTCATGAATGGAAATGGCAAGACAATGTTTGCCTGGGGGGTTTGCCTGTGAAGACTGCATTTTGGTTAGAAAAGATAAACCAACATGAAGACTAGAGAGCTGTCTTTGGGAGAAAAGCAAGCCATTTTGAAGCTTAGAAAAGAGGGGAAACCCCCATTGCATAAGCATTGGGGATAGCTCGTACAACAACTTGGAATGTCCTGAAAAAGAAAGAACCAACCGGCATACTGAGCAATAGACACTGAACTGGTCAACCAAGGAAAACAACAGCAGTTGATGACAGAACCATTGTGAGACCTGTGAAGAATAACTTTGAAACATCAGTCAGTGAAATCACCAACAATCTCCACAGGGCAGGGGTTAAAGTCTCAATCAACCGTTCAAAGACTTAGAGAGCAGGAATATAGAGGCTATACCACTGGATGCAAACAACTCATCAGTCATAAGAATCGGAAAGCAAGATTACACTTTGCAAAGAAGTACAGAGAAGAGCCACAACAGTTCTGTAACAACGTTTTATGAACAGATGAGACCAAGATGAACCTCTACCAAAGTGATGTATAGGCCGCCTGAACAAAAAACTGCCCTGCCTTAAAGGTACAATAGGCAATTTCGGACTTCTAATGGTCAAGAGAGGAATAGCAGCAACAAACACCTTCAAACCACAATGCTTCTTTATCCCTTCCCCTTCTGTGTAAAAGCACTGACGTTGAAACGCCATTGGCTGTGGCAACTGAAACCAATTTTCAACCAATGAGAATTAATTATTGTACAGTTAACAATGTTAATGTTAATATTAACAATGTTTTGGTACAGTGTTGGGCCGTCAAATGTATATTTTGAAAACCAAATTTAAGGACTGTAAACACAGGCAGAGGGTGAGTCAACATGGCAGTGAGCCTTTTTAAATAATAGGAAGGGATTTACAACGGTCTTGTTACAATGTTCTAACACAAAAATCTTACCTATTGTACCTTTAACTAAAGCTGGATTAAAAAATGAAAATCAATGAAAAAAGATCTATTAAAAATCTGAATGCATCGAAAGGTGGCGTCGAACAGCGGAATCTGCTGGTTGAAAATAACATTGCGCAGTTTGTCATTCAATTGATGTGAAATGGGACCAACTTCGAGGTGACAGTTAATTATTCATCTTAACCTATCTGATATTTTTCTAGTTAGTAAGATAATTGTTTTCTCATGCTATTGTGAAACCATGACTTTTGCACGTCTGTTTCTCAACATTTATCAGTAGACTAGAGTAGGCAAATTCAACTTTTCAAATGAGTAAAATTTCTCACGCATTGCAAGGAGCGATGGCAGATAAAAATCAGCCCAAAATATCAGGCTTCTTCCAGCCACAAACAAGTCGATTAAACAATCTTCCTCACCCCTTCCACTGCTTCCTCCACTCCGGCTTGGTATCGCGCAAACCTCTAAACACCGAGTCACTGGGCAGAGTGGTATACGGACAAAAAATACTGTGGTTGGCTTTACAAAACGGAACATGATGAGTAGGACATTATTTATTTTCACATAATATGACCTGAATGAGAATGAATAGGCTACATTATAAATCATCCAAAAAGACCCATTCAAATAACTGCACCTGTTACCTATATTGTACACATGTATTTCTTTTTATGTATTTTATTTAAAAAAAAGAAAGGATTACTATGTGAATTGCTGCTTATTTACATAATTTTTTTGTAATATACCGTATAGATTATTTTCAATGTTAAGTCATTGTGTTATTCCTAGGGATGTTTTGCAGAATATGCAGAAAAAGAGGGTTAAAAGTGGCCCATCAAATAAATAAAAGATTATGCATGGACAGCAGTCAAGTCAATTTTGTATTCATTATTTAGATCTTTATTTTGTATGCATGTTTATGTTCTGAGAATAAATAAATGCCAGCCACCACCTTTAACTGACAAATTAACTGCGGGAAACACTGAACTTCATCATGCAGCAAGACAATGACCCAAAACAGATTGCCAACACAACAAAATTACTTCATTAGGGAGAAAAAGTGGAAGGTTTTCGACTGGCCAAGTCTAAGGCCTGGGAAGGGGGAGCTGGTGCCTGGCTGAACTACTTGAAAATGGTGGCACTTAGAAGCTCTGTATTTCAATATCTTACAGAGCTTCACTAAGTAATTGAACTGGAATCCATATTTTCATGCTTCCTCTCATAGTCTGGTTGCAGGAGAGGAGAACTGAAGGTCTGAGTCAAGCAGTCTCATGGCGCTGGTGCAATGGCCATTAGCTGGTGTGCAGGCATCCCAAATAAAGTGGTCACAGAGTACAGCCCATAGAAAAACTGCCCCTTGTAAGGGATACAATAGCCTTTAAAAAAACACAGACACATAATTGTAGTTTATTAATTTAATAAAGAATAAACATGTAGTGTATGTTTACACTGCCTTGTTGTCTCAATTGATAGGAGATTACCATAAAGACAGAAACAGGGGGTGGGGATTAGGTTTAACACTTACTGCACAATAATTTATAAACATAGAATACAAGATGGTCCACTTACAGAACAAGCTCTTCCTCCTAGCCAGCTTCTTCTCATCAGTGTGCATGTGCAATCAATTTCCTCAACTGAACCTTCCAGAGTCCGCTTTGGCACTTAAATACTCTAAGGAGAAATGAGATCAGTGAGCAAACTGCAGGTTAGGCATCACTATTAGGGCTCACTTCACACCAATGTGCAGTTGCCAGCTTAAAGGATCTTCTCCATAAACTTATTGTAGGAAGAGCATTTCGAAGGGACCGTGTTTTGGAGACCATAAAGATCCTTTAACCCCTTAAGCATCACCACCTTGACACAAGCTTGAAACTGACATACCCAAAATAAAATGGTTAGTATTCTTGAAGCATTTTGACGACAGGGATAATCCTGGTCTCTTCTGAAAGGTAACCCCCCCCCCTTTGGTCCTTGTTTGAATCCGAATTACTCAATCTTTTTGTTTTTTCTGAGCTATGTCTACGCAGTTTTCCAAAAAGGACATTTGGAGACATTAGGTTTTGCCAACGAAATTATACAACACGTTTTATCCTATCCTTTGCACTCCCCCCCCCCGAACGTAGCTTTCCACTATGCCATATATATAAAAACAAATAAAGCAATACATCATTGGACAAATGTTAGCCAAATTGAAAAATAAAGGCTATAACTACATGTAACCACTGTTCATAATTTAAATAAATCCAATTTTTTTTTCTTTCTTGATTGCACTACTAGGCTAAATTAGGTCCAACGTTTCTTTAAAAAGTGTTGTGTTCTGTATCTCTAATGTTGGCCAGAGCTAGCTTACCTTTTCCGGGATTGTGTAGTCACCCTCAAACCAGGACACTGTTTACACCCCCCCCCCCCCCCTCTTGTGAACACGCTGACATTGAAGAGATATGGACAGCTCTGACAGAGTTACGGCACGGCTCCACTGCAGCCATCAATGGCAGCAATCGCCATCAGCCATCATTTTCACATTCTAACGGCTCCATTGCAGCCATCGCCATCATCAATAAATCTGAGAGACAGGGGCTGGCTAGCCAGCTAAATCACAGACTGTGATGACGTAGCCGACGTGAATAAAGAGTTAAATAAGAAAAAGAAATCCAGAACAACTACATTTCTAATTAAAATCAATTCACTATATGGGAATGAACGCGCGCATCAAACATCGAGAAATGAACATTGGCGATTCTCTAACTTCTTTCGATGGCAATTGCTGACGTTACAGTTTTGAACCAGAATTTACAGAGAAAGAGAGAGACAAGGGGTCCAGGAGGATAACTAAGCAGTAAGTAAATATTGAGCTCACAAGCTGTTTCAAAACCTTGGCTGTCGATACTTCTTCCAATTAATTGTCCTATTGCTGCAGAAGAAGTTGATAAGTACTGCAAGATGTAGCAAGGGTTCGATCAAAGTTATTATTGTTATTATTGGCAGTGATGCAAACTCTGTGTTCGATTGTACGTGCTCCTCCGCTGTCTGTCTCTCTCGCAATTCTTCCTCAATAATCCCGGTTGAAAACTGTAAGGTTGCATTTCTTCATCAAAATCGAAAAGCTTGTCCACCAATTTGGTGAAGTCAGAGCTGTCCGTCATATTGCTCAGGTTCCGTGATATTGGTATGCTAATGTTAGCACCCGTTACTTTCTAGGAAGCACAGGCTGGAGATTCAAGCCAAACACTGGACGTGTGTGTTTCGAGAAGTTTTGCCCCATATTCAGGAAGACACTGACATGACTGACTGATTATAAATACCTACTATATATATATAGATTTTTTTTTTTTTTCAATGACATGAAGGGATTCACAATGGTCTTACCTATTGTACCTTTAACTTTAACTATTTCTAAAAAATAAAGTAGAATTGTTGGCAAAAAAGAAAAATTCTTAGACCAGTAGCCTATCATATCCATTGGATATTGAAAGCGAAAATTCCCTGCTTTAAAAGGACCACATTAATCCTGTCACCACAAAGATTGCCCAGCGCCGTATAAAATCAAAAGCATTTAGTTTACTGTTGCATAAAAATATAAGCCTAAATGTATAGAAACCATGAAAGTAAAATCATTAAACCAATCTGTACAAAATCCCATTTTTATATTTACAACGCTTCTGTCGGATTATCTGCCTAAAATAGACCACAACAACACAGTGTTAGCATGTTACTGCTACACAAATATTGAACATTACTATGACCACAGAATTTTCTCAATAGCAACAGATTGGGCACATTTCATGCCAATGAAGTCTGTCAGGCAGAATCCTGGGTGGAGGGATGAAAACACTAAGAATTATCATTTTAACCAATTAATTTTAAATGCACACGCAATCAACCAGCATGCCTGGATCTATGAGCACAATATGTCAATGTCAGTGTAAATCCTTAATTTGGCAGTTAGGCTATTACTGACTTATAATGTTGACATTTAAATAAAACTGTCTTAAGATGGGCCATGAAATGTTTGTCAGAATGCTACGACCAAGTTTTTCCAGAAATAAGACCCAGAGCAGCCGTAAGCAGTATCAGCCACAAGGTTAACCGTTTTCAAAATGGGATAGTAACCGATTACAAAAACAGATGATCCGTCACATCCCTATCATTTACTATTCAAAAGCCGAATCGCAAGTCTCAGCTCGTGCATTGAAAATACTACGGTTACGTTGCAGAGGCGAAAAAATGCCATGCTGTTGTCATTAGCTAAAACGTTTTTCAGTCATCAAATGCCTGTAGTCGGTATTTTGTAGCGCAGAAATTATGCTTTTCTTTTTTACGCACAGATGTGCTCCAGAGAGCCTATACAAAACGTAGATGATAGCATTTATAAGTACTTAATGATAATTCCTCCAGAGAAATTCTAAGGAAACAATGGACATTCCGTCCATGTTTCTCAGAGTTAGCACACTTTTTATAATTAGAAACTATTATGCATTTGGTTTGCTGGACCCTGTATGCGGATTTCCAAAATGCTGAGAAGGCAAGTTCCCCCCCATGCTTGTTTAGCCACCCAAGTTACAAAATAAGGATCTGATGTCACTACAGCAATGGAATCATACAATATGTGATACAAATAGAACCTAGAATTTTAACACTTTCAACCGGTATATCTTGTTACCATAGTGATTGAAAATTGCTATGTTACAGAGCGCTATACCAATGTAGTCTTGAGGGAATTCAGCAATTAGTTAATAGGACAGCACATTGCCCATTAACAGGCAGTTTGAGGGTTCGATACAGTCGCCCCATTTTGAAGCCAACTAATATTAAACTTACAAAATAGATTATCATTAATCACAAAAGATATATAGTTATTATACTTTATAATTATTCACAAGAATTTCAATTAAATTGCCACGTTAGATAGCTACTGTACAAATATACATATCCATTATGGTTTTAAACGTTTGTGGCACGTTACCGTTAAACAAAAAGGTAACGTTAACAGACGCTGTCAATTAATTTAAATTGCCACGACTGCATTAATTACAATGAAATAGATAGATAAAACTAATAAATAATAGAAAAGGAATAGGTAGAAATATAGCTAGAATAGGAATAAGAGTAGTAATAACATTTTATACCACTGTAGAAAAATATACTTACCGATTTGAATACTGCTATGTTCAGTAGAATTATCTACATGTACTATTGGAACAGCAAGTGACAGCGTTTTGGTCACTCACTGACCAAAAAGTCTTCTCTTATCAAACATACTACAAGCATTAACAGGGCATGTTTTAAAGGGGCATTAAGGCCAAAGAGAGGGGCAACGACAACCATGGCCACCGGTGAAATTCCTGCCCTGGTCAGAAGGCTAGACATGGACACATTGAGCTAATTTATTTTACATTTGTGTTTTACATAGTATGTGTTCATTATGAGTTTACAAATGAGTTTATTTTGGAAAGCCTATTGTTTAGTCAATCTCCAACGTTTTTCTTCTTATTTCTCAGTCTCACAATGGCATCCTTGACTGTCATTGGCCTCAACTCTGGGCCTCATTGGCATAACAAACTCCAAAGGCAATCAAAAGCCTAGAATCAATACTAGATACTAAGCTGTCCCTTACCTGCACAAAGGAAGCGATTGAATACACCTGACTATTCAAAAGCAACTTTAACCCCTCCAAATTTTGGAATGTTTTTAGATCGTCTGACATTGGTTTTACATTTGGCTTCAGGAATTAGGGGGGTACATTTGTTCCCCAGGTATCTAAAATGTGTCTAGTCAGTACAACTTTTGGATTTCCTTGCAAAGGCCCAAGCCAAATTTTACTCATGAATGGCCTCTTGCATACGTACACTCACTGAGCACTTTATTAGGAACACATGTAGACCTATTTATTCATGTGATTATCTAATCAGCCAATCGAGTGGCAGCAGTGAAATGCATACAATCATGCAGATACGGGCCAGGAGCCTCAGTTAATGTTCACATCAACCATCAGAATGGAGAAAAAATGTGATCAGTGATTTCGACCTTAGCATTATTGTTGGTGTATTTCTGTAACTGCTGATCTCCTGGGATTTTCACACACAACTGTCTCTAAAGTTTACTCAAAATGGTGCAAAACACAAAAATCATGCAGTAAGCGGCAGTTCTGCAGGCGGAAATGGCTTGTTGATGTGAGAGGTCAGCGAAGAACGGCCAGGCTGGTTTGAGCTGGCAGAAAGGCTACGGCACCTCAGAAAAACACTCTTGTGAGCAGAAAAGCATCTCAGAATGCACAAGTCAAACTTTGAGGTGGATGGGCAACAATAGCAGAAGATCACGTCAGGTTCCATTTCTGTCAAGAACAGAATGCTGAGGTTGCAGTGGGCACAGGCTCGCCAAAACTAGACAGAGAAAACTGGAAAAACGTAGCCTGGTCTGATTAATCTCGATTTCTGCTGAGGCATACAGATGGTAGGGTCACAATTTAGCAGCAACAGCATGAATCCAAGGACCCAACCTGCCCTGTGTAAACGGCCCAGGCGATCCTTGCCCAACCCTGATTCTGACAGCCTACAGGCATGGGCATGGAGCGCCATATTGATCTGAATTTCAGACTAACTTCTGCACTTAATTATTTAATTAGCCCAATCATTTACATGGCCTGTCATTTGTAGCCACATTCCACAATATGAACAGCAGTTGATAAATGTTCTTGTCTTGTAGCATTTTATTGTGGTCTAATTTATGAGTCCCCTCCGAGGAATCGCCACCTTAACGTGGTGGAGGGGTTTGTGTGCCCCGATGATCCTGGGAGCTAGGTTGTCGGGGGCACTGTTAGCCCCCAGTAGGGTCTCCCAAGGCAAATTGGTCCCGGGGGAGGGGCTAGACTAAGAGCGATTCAAAGACTCCATGATACGGCCACACAGTGACCCAGGGAAACCGGGGCCCCCTGCTGGAGCCAGACCCGGGAGGGGAGCTCGTCGGCGAGCGTCTGGTGGCCGGGCCTTATCCCATGGGGCCCAGCCGGGCACAGCCCGAACTGGTCATGTGGGGTCGCCACCCTGTGGGCTCACCACCTGCAGGGGTCAGCATCGGAGTCGGGTGCTTTGCCCAACGGGCAGTAGGCAAAGGCGGGGATCCGGGCGTGCTGATCCTCGGCGTCGCAGACTGGTTCTGGGGAGGTGGAACGTCACCTCTCTGGTGGGGAAGGAACCGGAGCTAGTGCGGGAGGCGGAGCGGTACCAACTAGATATAGTTGGGCTCACCTCCACGCACAGTACTGGTTCCGGAACCAAACTCCTGGAGAGGGGCTGGACTCTGTTCTTTTCTGGAGTTGCTCAAGGTGAGAGGCGTCCGGGCGGGTGTGGGGATACTCACAAGCCACCGGCTGAGCGCCACTGTGTTGGAGTTCCACCCGGGGAACGAGAGGGTCACCGGAGACTCCATAGTTCTGCTGGGCGACTTCAACCTGGAGGGGGGTGATTGGGAGGAATGGCCTGCCTGATCTGAACCCAAGTGGTGTTTTGTTATTGGACTTCTGTGCTGGTCATGGATTGTCGATAACAAACACTATGTTCGAGCATAGGGTAGCTCATAAGTGTACTTGGTACCAGAGCACCTTAGGCCAAAGATCGATGATCGACTTCGTGGTCGTATCATCAGACCTGCGGCCGTATGTCTTGGACACTCGGGTGAAGAGAGGAGCAGAGCTGTCAACTGATCACCACCTGGTGGTGAGTTGGATCAAGTGGCTGGGGAGGCTGCCGGACAAACCCGGTAAACCCAAACATGTAGTGAGGTGAACTGGGAACGTCTGGCGGAGGCCCCTGTTCGCAAGATCTTCAACTCCCACCTCCGGAAGAACTTCTCACGCATCCCGGGGGAAGCTGGAGACATGGAGTCCGAGTGGGCCATGTTCAAAGCCTCCATTGCAGAGGCGGCAAGCAGGAGCTGTGGCCAGAAGGTCATCGGTTCCTGTCGGGGCGGGAGGGTGAGGGAGGCCGTCAAGCTGGAGAAGGAGGCCTTTCGGGCTTGACTGGCCCGGGGGTCCCCTGAAGCAGCAGACAGGTACCGGGTGGCCAGAAGGGCTGCGGCTTCGGCAGTCGCCAAATCAAAAACCCGGGTATGGGAGGAGTTCGGAGAGTCTATGGAGAAGGACTTTCGTTTGGCCTCGAGGAAGTTCTGGCAAACTATCCGATGACTCAGAAAGGGAAAGCAGGGCTTGTCTCAGGCTGTTTTCAGCAGGGGAGGAGAACTGCTGACCCGGACTGGGGATGTTGTCAGGCGGTGGAAAGAGCACTCCGAGGAGCTCCTGAACCCGAACAACACGTCCTCTGTGGAAGAGGCAGAGCCCGAAGACTCAGGGGAATCTGCACCTATATCCCTGGCAGAAGTTGCTGAGGTAGTCAAAAAGCTCCTCAGCGGCAAGTCGCCGGGTGTGAATGAGATTCGCCTGAGATGCTGAAGGCTCTGGACATTGTTGGGCTGTCATGGCTGACACGCCTCTTCAGTGTCACGTGGAGGTCGGGGACAGTACCTGCAGTGTGACAGACCGGGGTGGTGGTCCCCATTTTCAAGAAGGGGGACCGGAGGGTCTGCTCCAATTATCGGGGTATCACACTCCTCAGCCTCCCCGTGAAAGTTTACTCCTGGGTGCTGGAAAGGAGGCTCCGACCGACGGTCGAACCTCGGATACAGGAGGAGCAATGTGGCTTCCGTCCTGGTCGCGGAACAGTGGACCAGCTCTTTACCTTGGCAGGGTTGCTGGCAGAGTCATGGGAGTTTGCCCATCCAGTCCACATGTGCTTTGTGGACTTGGAGAAGGTTTTCGACCGTGTCCCCCGGGGAACCCTGTGGGGTGTACTGCGGGAGTATGGGGTACCGGGGCCGTTGTTACGAGCCATCCGGTCCCTGCATAACCAAAGTGAGAGCTGTGTCCGCATTCTCGGCACAAAGTCAAGCACGTTTCCTGTGGGTGTTGGACTCCGCCAAGGCTGCCCCTTGTCACCGGTCCTGTTTGTGGTATTCATGGACAGGATCTCAAGGTGCAGCCGAAGTGAGGAGAGTGTCCGGTTTGGTGACCTCAGAATCGCATCTCTGCTTTTTGCGGACGATGTGGTTCTGCTGGCTTCATCGGACTGTGACCTTCAGCACGCACTGGAGCGGTTTGCAGCCGAGTGTGAAGCAGCCGGGATGAGAGTCAGCACCTCCAAGTCCGAGGCCATGGTTCTCTGCCGGAAAACGGTGGCTTGCTTCACGTCGAAAGGAGCCAATTGAGGTGGTTTGGGCATCTGATCAGGATGCCTCCCGGGCGCCTCCCTTTGGAGGTTTTCCGGGCTCGTCCAACTGGGCGGAGACCCCATATATCTCTCCTGGCCTAGGAACGCCTCGGGATGCCCCTGGAGGAGCTAGAATGCATTGCTGGGGAGAGGGACGCCCGGAATACCCGGCTTTGCCTACTGCCACCGCGACCCAACTCCGGATAAGCAGGTGATGATGGATGGATGGATGGATAATTTATGAGTGAATCGGTCATGGTGGATATGGCTAATTAGCTCATTGAGCCAGGGTAACTGGTAGCAGCAAAATTATGCATCCATACCAGCTCTCCAGGACTGGAGTTAAACCTGCATCCATACGAGCTCTCCAGGACTGGAGTTAAACCTGCATCCATACCAGCTCTCCAGGACTGGAGTTAAACCTGCAACCACCCCAGCTCTCCAGGACTGGAGTTAAACCTGCATCCATACCAGCTCTCTAGGACTGGAGTTAAACCTGCATCCATACCAGTTCTCCAGGACTGGATTTGACTACTCCTGGCGTCTATGGTTGTAAGCCTATGCATACAACAATGAAAAAAACAATACAAGTTTGTAATTAATTTTAATTCTGTGCAAAGGTTGTGGCAGTAAAGTGCCTGAACTTCATTATACATGTCTGGAGCTTATTGAAGCTGTTCATCTAATCCTGTGGTAACCAACATGGGCCCGTGCCAGGCCACTGCAGAGAGCTTGCATGAAGGAGTTAATGTTACATTGCTAGTTTAAGCCGTTGAGCCATTTGGGTACAGGTCAGCAGTTCTTGAAGTACAGAATGCTCAACGCTTCAGATCTCTGCCTCTTTGAGAACAAACACCTGCGGGCTGCCTTTCCGGAGAGGATTACACCTGGAGTCAATTATGTCAGTATTTTGGGTATGTCATTTCATTATGGGTGCGATGACACAGTATGTCAATTTTAAAAAGGTGTCACTTGAGAAGGGGTTAAGAGTATAGCTATTGAAGACAAGAATATAACAATGTGTTATCTGTAAAGGTGTGTTGAGGATACTGATAGAACATCAAACTGATCTGTACAAATTTTAATGTAGCTGAAAATACAATATAGCGGATTCTGTAAAATACAAAAATCATTCAGCATGAGAATACTGTATTTAACTATGGCACAAATCACCAATAGCCTAGTATATGTAATAACCTGAGGTCAACATGATGATAGCAAGACAAGCATACTGTACCATTTATTTCGCACTCAGATCAAGGATATCCTCTCCCTCAGACCCATCCTCCTTCACATTGCATTGGAGGAATATTCTGGAGGCTTCTCTCAAATCTTTTGGGCAAAATAAAATCATTTTTTGAGAAATTATGATGTAATTTGCTGGGAATATATTAAGGATATTAGGCTGAGAAATCACCTGCCCAAATAGCATAGCACACAGAAATAGGGTATTAATACTGCAATTTGATATATCATGACATATCTGTCATCTAATAAAAATGTTTAACTTCCTGTTTATTTAAAAATATTATATAAAGCCAAATGCAAGGTGATCCAAAAATATATCAAGTGATTGCCACAGCTTACCTGCAAGCTTTAAAATGTGTCCTCTGCTGTAAGAGCTTGTGCTTCAGGGGCCGAAAGGCCTGCTGCTACCAGGAAGAAAATACCTCAAGCCGATGTTGGACTCTTGAAAATGGTTCATTCCATCAAGGCAAAACCAATGCATTCCCATCTATTTTGTGTGCTCGGCGACAAAATAAGCAATGAGAATGTGCAGAGCACATTGAAATAATTTGGTTTTCGAGAGGAAAGTTACTTTCAAGGCTATTCACGATTGTCAGAATCTGAGACAACATTGCTGCGCACAATGTTTCAAAAACAGGGTGGGTGGGATAGGTTGGGGCGGGGGGTGGGGATAGGTTGGGGCGGAGGGAGGGTGGGGATAGGTTGGGGTCCAGACCAAGGGAGTGAACGTTTAAACGTTTAAATGGTTAACCGAAACTGAGTGTTTAACAAAAACCCATAACCGATTAGTTTTCTGTGAAGCTGAAATTCGAAACTCAGTATAATTAAATAAATGCTCTTTCAACACCAGAGACAAAATGCACAAATTGGTCAGACAATATAGAGAAAGATTCCAGCTGCGTAATAACTTGAAATAGTCCAGCGAGCAGCCTCTGCTGTTTCAGGGGCTGAGAATGCAAACACCACAGGGAAATGAATGCTGCAGTATTAAGTTATCAATTAATTTCTGAGTGTTTTAAATCTGTAGGTGTTTGTTATGTTATGGCGTACTGTATGGCGTTTCTTAAGGTGTACAGAGGACTCAAACCACCGGACTCAAATTTAGCTTTAAACTATGCCGTATATATAAAAACAAATAGATCAAAACATCATCGGACAAATGTTGCACGCAACAATACTAAGCAGGCAAGTTGAAAAATGAAAGCTATCTTTAGGTTTAACCACTGTTCATAATTTTATTAAATCCAACAATTTATTTTTTTGATTGAGTGTAACTTATTAATAGTGCAATGACTATCCAATGTTTTTTAATAGTGTTGTGTTATATATCTAATGTTGGCCAGAGCTTACAATGTTGACATTTAAATTAAACTATTTTAAGACAGGCCAAAATATGACTATATATAATCTGTCACAGGAGCGTAACTACATTACCTTAATATTACATTATTGGCTGACGCTCTTATCCAGATCGACATACAGTTGATTAGACTAAGCAGGAGACAATCCTCTCCTGGAGCATTGCAGGGTTAAGTGCCTTGCTCAAGGGCCCAACAGCTCTGTGGATCTTATTGTGGCTACACCGGGGATCGAATCCCCGACCTTGCGGGTCCCAGTCATGTACCTTAACCACTACGCTACAGACCGCCCATTAAGGCAATTCTTATTAAAAAGTCCTAGAAGGTAATCTGTAAGTTTAAAATAATTGAATGAACCATAAAGTAAGCATTGTGTAATTGCATATTGAAATTAATTTTTCAGTGAATATGGATATCAACTCATCACAGACATGGCTTCAAGTGGTTTCATGGGAATCATGAGAGAAAACCCTAAGAGAGCCCCAAGAGCTCTGGAACAAAGTCTTGTGGACAGATGAGACAAAGATGAACATGTACCAGAGTGATGGAAAGAGGAAAATGACCCAAAACATACTGCTAAATTCTTGGCAGAGTTAATCACTGGATCTAAATCCAACTGAACATGCATTTTACATGCTTAAGTGGAGATTGAAGGCAAAAAATCCCAGAAACAAGCAGGAACTGAAGATGGCTGCAGTACAGGCCTGGCAGAGTATCACCAGGGAAGATACCCAGTGATCTTCAACCTATCACTGCATGCAAAGGATATGCAACCAAATATTAAAAATGATTACTTTATTCTACATTATGTTAAACTAGCCAATATATTTTTTTTAATGGGGGGGCGGAGACTATATACAAAAATGGTAAATGGTTGCCATTTATATAGCGCCTTAATCCAAAGCGCTGTACAATTGATGCTTCTCATTCACCCATTCATACACACACTCACACACCAACGGCGATTAGCTGCCATGCAGGGCGTCTTGCTCAGGGACACTTCGGGGATCGAACCGGCAACCCTCCGACTGCCAGACAACTGCTCTTACTGCCTGAGCCATGTCGCCCCCTGATGGAACAAAAGGTTCCATCATTTCTAAATGGTTCATCCGATAATACCCTCAAATTAAAGCAGTCTGACAGTCTGCAGTTCAACCTCATTGTATCCTAGAGGACAGAACCAAAATAAAATGTAAACACACTTTTTACGGCATTTTATCTGTAAATGAAAATCAACTGAAAGCATTTTCCCAGAGTGTATAGTTATTAGTGAACATGTTACTAATAATATTAGCAGAGATATGACCAAAGGAATATTTAACTTTTTTGCCACATTTAGACTTGCCTTGAATATGTTGAAGTTACATCCTTAACCAACTTTAGAAATAATTAAAAATTGTAACTTATATACCTGTAACTAGGAATGCTCCGATCATGGTTTTTGGGGCCGAGCACCAATTCCCGATCACTGGAACCAGAACTGTCAATATCAATCACAGGCTGGATGGGGGATCTTTCATTAAAGCCTTCTAACGTAAACTCACTATGTTCCAAAGTGCAGAACAGCCAGCTTTTACATTTAGGTCACTTCTAGGTGAGAACCTGTGACAACTGCTCAAACATCTTTGAGCGAGTGACTTTTAGCCCAATTGAGCATGCATTTCACCTCCTGAAGAAGAGATTGAAACAAACAACTGAAAAAGGCTGCAGTAAAAGCCTGGAAAAGCATCACAAAAGAAGAATGCAACAGTTTGGTGATGTCATTGGGTTGCAGGCTTGATGCAGTTATTGCAATCAAGGGACATGCTACCAAATATTAAGTGTTATTTACTTTAATACTCTGTTCCAATACTTTTTCACACCTAAAAATTGGGTGGTCTGATACCAAAGGTGATATGTTCAAAGTAGTTTAACACATCACATTGTGAATACCAGGAAATAAAAGCTGAAATTCTGAACTCTTGTCTCGTGTTGATCTTTTTCATCTCAACCCCAAATGTATGCAGTACATTGCAAAAACAAAGGAATGGGCCTGGTTGTTCCAATACTTTTGGAGGGGACTGTAGGTTCCCCAATCTTTCAAAATCCTCAAAAGCAGTGTCTGAAGAGCCAGTTCTTACACCTAAGTGAGAATTTGTGACAACCACTCGCAAAACTTTGAAGGCCAATAAAATAAAATAAAAACACTTGTCAGACACACATACTTTAACGAGCCATATCTCCAAAACGGCTGGTCAATCCTAACAAGTGATGCCTCATCTTGTAGCTCTTATCTTAAATGAAGAGAGTGCACGATTATTATCCCCTTTACCGCGTAGAGACTGGACGATTATGAAATAATCTGTGTCTAATATCAATGCGAAAGGGTCAGGGTCGTCAGCTAAATGACAAAAGAAAAGTACAACAAATAAGGTGGAACGGTTTTTTGTTGGGGTTTTTTTTCGTTTAAGCTAACGCTGCACCATCACAGTCAAATTAAATATCGTTAACTTAGCGGCAAGGTTAACATTAAATCATAACGATAAGTTAGCTCTAAAATGTTTTACTACAAACCTAGGCTAATTTATCAGACCGAATGCATATTAATGTCACATGGCGCCAAGGAGAATTTGATTAAGCGTGTAGCGTTAAACAGTGCTAGATGCATGTAAGAATCAATAAAGGATATTTCCTTCCTGAAAAGGTTTAACTTAGCTTTACCAAATATGCTATTACTTTGGCTAAGTAGGTATAAAGCTGTTTCTGGATATCGGCTGTCAACACATTTTGCCCAGTGTATAACATTAGCTTGCATGCCACGTGTGTATCAAAGTGAAATGTTGCTAGATACCCATTACCGTTAATCACGAGGTAGAAAAACATAACATAATCAGTTAAAAACAACGGTTATTGGATTAACTTGATGTTGCGTGCTTGCGCGTACAGGACCAGTGCGCTTCAGTTAAAGGTTATGAAGGTGTTTTGTTTTACATAACAGATCCGGAAAAACTGAATGCACCTTCGTCGGACACTTGTAGCCAACAAAGAGCACAGGGCATAGGGATTTCTTGTTCCAGTTCTTACTCGTAGTAAGTAACTACCTAACTAACCTGTGGTCTACGGGCAGCCGCCTGCTTCACGCGGTCGACCACTGCTTGCAGCGCCTTCCCGATCTCTTCCGACATTCCTATTTTCCACATAACCCGAGAAGCACAACTGTCCCATCAAACCCGCCCGTCTTCCTCCGCCCTGACGTAAAAGACAGATACGTTACACTGCCAATGGAGAACCGAGGTCAGGCGTTGTATTGTCACGTGATGGCCCCGGAAGATTTTTTTTCCCCACCTTCTTCTTCTGAGGCTTAATTGCTGTACTAGCAGCATATTGGCGCACTACCGCCACCAGCTGGCATGGAGCGTAGAGTCAAGGGGCTGTCAGAACAATTTTCCTGATGTTGTCTTGCAACACCCTTGCTTCTGACGAAACATGAATGCTCCCTGGGTCAGTAAACAGCAATCTCCTGGGTCAGAAATCGACGTTAACTTGGTTTATGAATGTAATTATGTCTGATATAACTCCCAAAAACTGTTGCTCATATATGGATTTCTGGATTAAAGCGCAATTTCTCCATGGGAAAAATGAATTGCCTTTTCACATAACCGTTTCTATCACAGCTTGTGATTTAAACTGGTGTTTAATATTTGGTCGTTTTTATTCAGACTCATTTCTCTCGTAAGCGGCACTGGGTCCACTGAATTATGATGCCGCTTTCCAACCTAGATAATTATTTTGTGAGCCAAAAACTAGCAGCACAGCACATGCGTCACAGCTAGCAGTTCTGTGAGTCAATGTTACCATTAGCCAGCAAAGAAATCTAAATAAACGTCTCAAATAACTTAAAAGTACTATAGGTAATTTCGGTCAAGAGAGGAATGAGAGAGGAATTGCAGCAACAAACACGCTCAAACCCAAACACTGTTTATCCCTCCCCCTTCTCTGTGAACGCGCTGATGTTGAAACGCCATTGGCTGTGGCAATTAGTACCCATTTTCAACCAATTAACTTGAATTAGTGTACAGCTGTGCAAGGTTTTGGTACAGAGTGCTGGCCCATCAACTGCATATTTTGAAGTCCGAATTTAAGGACTATAAACACAGCCAGAGGGTGAGTCAACATGTCAGTGATCCTTTTTCAATGATAGGAAGGGATTTACAACGGTCTTGTAACAATTTAACACAAAAATCTTTCCAATTGTACCTTTAAGGAAATTACCAACGTCAACACCGACTATAACAAGAATAAAGACACAGCTTTAGCTTCATACAACTGTCTGAAGTAAAAAATGTATATATTGTAGTGACGTGACATAATTCACCTACAGAACCTTGTGTGTGGGTGATAAGTGTTCCGCACGGACTGAAATAAGGTGCGGAACCAGGTTGATATATACATGATTGCATGCTTGTTCTAACCAGTTTGCTCTGCCTGTTAACTGACAAGTTCCATAGTAAAGAAAACAATTAACCTGGATACTCCGCCTCTGACTCCCATTCTTCGGCGCTTCATTGGTGACCCCGACGTAGGTCTCGTAGAAGTCTCCGAGACCGAAGTGAACATGGCGAACAATGTACATTTTTTGAGATTGCCGGAGTTCTGGGAGTCGTCAGCAGCAGCGTGGTTCGCGCAGGCTGAGGCTCAGTGTGCCATCCGCGCCATTGTTGAGGACGACGCACGCTACTTTCACGTCGTCGCGGCGCTTGGCAGCTCCACCGCGGCCAGGACAGTTGGATTTATTACGTCCCCTCCTGAACATGACAAGTACACGGCGTTTAAGGCTCACCTCCTCAGGACTTTCGAACTGTCGCGGTCTGAGCGAGCCCGGCGTCTGCTCTCAGTCAAGAGCCTTGGGGACGACAAGCCATCCGTCCACATGGAGAGGCTGCTGGGGTGGCTAGGTAAGGAGGAACCATGTTTCTTGTTCATTGAGATATTCCTTCAGAGCATGCCGCCACATGTACAGACGGCGTTAGCTAACACGACCATTACGGATCCCCGTAAATTAGCTGAAGAGGCCGACCGTTTTTTTTTAGCCACACAGCGGTCTGACCCGGAAGTAATGGCCCCGACACGTGGTTACGAAACCCCGGCCAGAGATATGCTAGCCAGCAGGGAGCCTGTAGCCTCTAACAGCCGTACAGACACAGGCATGTGTTCTCACCACAAGCGCTTCGGCGCGAAGGCAAGGAGATGCTACCCCCCGTGTAGTTACAAGTCGGCGGGAAACGTGGGAGCCTGCGCTCAGTAGTGGCTGTGAGCGCAGGCGTATCAAGCCGACTGTTGTTTATCAGAGACACCCTCTCCGGGCGCAAATTCCTCTGCGACACCGGCGCTCAGAGGAGCGTCCTACCAGCGACGGTGAGCGACACCGCCGGGGGAGAAAATGGCCCGCGCTTGTCATCCGCTAATGGCGCTCCTATCCGCACCTACGGAACGAAGACAGTAGACTTGTGTTTTGGAGGTCAGCGGTTTACATGGCGTTTTGTCACAGCGGACATTTCCTTTCCCCTCCTGGGTGCTGATTTCTTGTGCGCTCACGGACTGTTAGTAGATGTCAAGAATAACCGCCTGATAGATGCGATGACATTCTCCTCTTTCGCATGTGTCCGCGATGAGGCGACGTACGGCGGTCTTTCAGGTTCACTATCAGGAAGTGACAAATATCAGCGCCTGCTCGGCGAGTTTCCCAGCCTGACACAGCCCACTTTTTCCGCCGCCACCGCCAAACACGGAGTGGAGCACCACGTGGTTACTGAAGGACCACCTGTCTATGCTAGAGCCCGGCGGCTCAACCCGGACAGGTTAGCGGTCGCTAAAGCTGAGTTTACCAACATGGAGCGCCTAGGCATCATTCGCCGCTCGGACAGCCCCTGGGCCTCGCCCCTCCACATCGTCCTAAAACCCGACGGTGGGTGGCGACCATGCGGTGACTACCGCCGCCTCAATGACGCTACCACTCCTGACCGTTATCCAGTCCCCCACATTCAGGACTTCTCCGCGCACTTGGCTGGGAAGCGCGTTTTCTCCAAAGTCGATTTGGTGCGTGGATACCACCAAGTCCCAGTGCGTCCTTCAGATGTCCCCAAAACAGCGGTGATCACACCCTTTGGTTTGTTCGAATTCCTACGTATGCCGTTCGGACTTAAAAATGCAGCTAAATCCTTTCAGCGGCTGATGGATTCAGTGCTCAGAGACATGCCTTTCATTTTCGTCTACTTGGACGACATCCTCGTCGGCAGCACCTCAGAAGAGGAGCACATGCTGCATCTCCGGGAGCTTTTCACGAGACTCAGCCAACACGGTTTGATCATCAACCCGACGAAGTGTCTGTTCGGATTATCCTCCATCCGCTTCCTCGGACATATCATTGACAAAGATGGGGCAGCCCCCCTCCCAGCGAAAGTGGAGGCCGTCTCCGCTGTCCCACGGCCGCCCACAGCCCGGGCTCTCCGAGAGTTTCTGGGGATGGTGACGTTTTATCACTGTTTCATCAGCCAGGCGGCCCACACCATGCATCCATTATATGAAGCCTTAAAAGGGAAGTCTCCCAACCAGGCCATTGACTGGACGGCCGAGAGAGAGGCCGCTTTCCATGCCACCAAGGCAGCCCTGAGCCAGGCTGCTATGTTGGCTCACCCGTCGCTCAAAGCCCCTGTCGCCATCACTACCGACGCATCGGACTACGCCGTTGGAGCTGTGCATGAACAGTGGGTTAATGGTGCTTGGCAGCCACTCGCCTTTTTCAGCCGGCAGTTGACCCCCAGGGAGCGCAAATACAGCGCTTTCGATAGAGAGCTCCTGGCCCTTTGGTTGGTGGTCCGCCACTTCCGGTTTGTGGTGGAAGGTCGTAAGTTTACGGCATTCGTGGATCACAAACCACTCACATTCGCTATGTCCAAGGTGGCAGAGCCATGGTCCACCCGCCAGCAACGACAGCTTTCGTACATTTCTGAGGACACCACGGACATCCAACACATTGCTGGCAAGATCAACTTGGTCGCGGACTGCCTCTCCAGGGCAGTAGTCGGGACTGTTCAGCTGGGCCTCAATTACCTCCGCATGGCCACGGATCAGGTTTCTGACGTTGGATTACAAGCCCTTAAGTCTACAGATACTGGATTACGCCCTGAAAGTGTCAAGGTCGGCGACTCAGATGCACAGGTGTTGTGCGACACCTCCACCGGCCAACCTCGTCCTTTGGTCCCTACAAGCTGGAGACGAGCTGTTTTCAAGGCGGTGCACAACCTTTCCCACCCCGGCAGGAAGCCATCCGTAAGATTAGTCTCTGAGAAGTTCGTGTGGCAAGGTCTTAAGAAAGATGTGAAACAGTGGGTTGACGAGTGTGTGGCCTGTCAACGCGCCAAAGTGCACCAGCACACTAAAGCCCCTTTCGAGCCTTTCACGGTTCCCGAGCGGAGATTTGACCACGTTAACGTCGACCTTGTGGGACCACTGCCCTCTTCTCAAGGTTTCACCTACCTCCTCACGATGGTGGACAGGACGACCCGTTGGCCCGAGGCCGTTCCCCTCTCCTCAACGTCAGCTTCCGTCGTGAGCCGCGCTTTCATCGGCACGTGGGTCGCGAGGTTCGGAACCCCGTCTGACCTCTCCTCCGATCGTGGCTTGCAGTTCACCTCAGAGCTTTGGACCGCGGTTGCGGAGGGTCTGGGAGTTAAACTGCATCGCACCGCCGCCTACCACCCCCAAGCTAATGGCTTGTGTGAAAGATTCCATCGCTCCATGAAGGCAGCTCTGCGGGCTGGCTTAACGGACGGCAACTGGGTGGATAAGCTCCCGTGGGTCATGCTAGGCCTCAGGAGCGCCCCTAAGGAGGACCTACAAGCCTCGTCAGCCGAGCTCGTCTACGGGCAGACTCTGCGGGTCCCCGGGGATTTCATTCTGGAGACCTCTGTCCCCTGGTCAGCGGCCAGGCAACGCTCCTCTCTGCTCGATACTGGGGTTCGCACCCATTCCCACGTCGCAACACGGCACCCCTACATTCCAGGTGCCCCGCGACCTACGCTCCGCGGAGTTCGTTTTCGTGCGTCATGACGCACACCGTGGACCCTTACGCCCTCCGTATGACGGACCGTTCAGAGTTCTGCAGCACGGAGAAAAGAGCTTGGTGGTGGACTTGGATGGTAGGGCGGACACTATCTCCATCGATAGGGTCAAACCCGCCCACATGGACGTTTCCCGGCCGTTGGAGTTGGGCCGAGCCCCACGCCGAGGCCGCCCTCCTGTGGTTGCGACCCCGGACACGCCCTCGTCTCCGGATCCAGGGGACGGCACAGCCTTACCTGCTGCGCTTTCCTCCGCACATCCTGTGTCACACACCTGGCTTGGTCGGCTCATAGTTCCTCCCCGACGAGGGGATTTTGACTATGGGTGAATTCTGGGGGGGCTTGTGTAGTGACGTGACATAATTCACCTACAGAACCTTGTGTGTGGGTGATAATGTTCCGCACGGACTGAAATAAGGTGCGGAACCAGGTTGATATATACATGATTGGTATGCTTGTTCTAACCAGTTCGCTCTGCCTGTTAACTGACAAGTTCCATAGTAAAGAAAACAATTAACCTGGATACTCCGCCTCTGACTCCCATTCTTCGGCGCTTCAATATATATATATATATATATAACATGCAATAGCCATTGCGTAATGTTGCTACATAGCAACTTGCTTTTTAATTTTTATTAAGTAAATTTATTTACATTTAACAGCTAATTTATGCGAAATTGGATAGCTAGCAATAATGACTTATGCTAAATTAGCTAGTTTTGTTCACTAGCTAAGCAAGTTAGCCAGTATTAGCAGCTAGGGGTAGTTGATCAAGCTGTTACCATAAAGCCTTGACAGTCAACGTCTTTTTTTAAATTATGGTAGTTATGCAAATGTTCCTAACTGCCAGTGTTATTATGAATGCTGAATGCAGTATTTATAAGCTGTAATGATCCGTTGAATGTGGCCTGTCTGGGGCCACAAACGTATTGTCAGTGTGGCTAGAGGGGATTGGGGTTAAATGATAGTCATACTAGGCAGCCTAGTTTAGTTTGTGCCCTTTACAAAAGTAGTTATCCAATACTTCTGTGTCATTTTTCAGCACATTGCCTCAGTTATAGCCTACTATTACAAAGCGAGGCTTAATGTCATCGACTGTTCAATGTCATCTAAAATGTGATGTCCTTTCATTGCAGTTTTTTAAAAGTCTGTAGCCTAGATGAGAAGAAACTGGGTATTGTAAATACATCTTTCCATGTACCTACATCTAGTCAGCTTCAGGTGTTTGTCATGTGTCTACATGTAGTCAGCTTCAGGTGTTTGTCATGTACCAACATGTAGTCAGCTTCAGGTGTTTCCACAAGGTACAGTCATGATGTTGTTACAAAATAAACTGGTGAGTAGATTGGATCATTTAGTGTAACGTTGACTCACCCATGTCCCAAACACCAAGTTAGTTAATGATCTTCTAAACAGTGTAACTTTCATGACAAATAAATAAGAAAAAACTAGGTATGCGATCCATTTCAGCATACAGTGACAATGTAATAGTGATACAGTATACAGTAATGGTGTTCAACTGTGACAGTGTGTGGTGAGCTGTTGCTAACGAGAGACTACGATCCGGGCAGAGCCTTATAACAGAGTGCAAAACTATAGTAGCCTTGTTGTGCTTCAGGTGCTGTTTGGAACATTTTGAATTAACACGGTCATCTGAACACAGACAAGGTTGTGTAGCTTTGTGATTTGGAGAAGCTACAGTTGAGTGAGGCCTTGTCACACGATGAAACTGACGCACCTAATTTAGCATGAGCCCTGAGGCAATGGGGCCTGTGACAGTGGCTTTTGCCATTGAGACACTAGTGGGCAGGCATTTTGTGAAAAATGGCCAGTTCAGCCCTAGCTTCATGTGCAATGTTCAGAATGTCTAAATAGGTGTTCGTAACACCAGGCTATTTAAGGTGATATATTCCTAACACAGGAAAGTTCTGCAGTTTTTGTCCGTTTCTCCTTAACTATTGGTCAAATTTGCGTTCAACTTCTGCATGAACCAGCCGCCGATCAGTGAAGCCCTTGCTTTCATCCATGTGCTAATGCATGGAGTTAGGGAAATTGACAGGACTGCTGGAGCAATCTCACTGTTGGATGTGGACAAGTGGGCTAGTTATAAAAAAATAATACTGATATTGTTACGACCGGCATTCAAGCAGTCAAACAAAACATGGAGACCAGACCAGGAAAATAAATTAAGAGTTTTATTTGGCAATAATGTGTTTCTGTCTGAATGTGTGTCAGAGTTAATCAGTTTAGGGGTGTTTGAGTGTGAGTGCAAGTGGAGTGTGGAAATCCAAAATAACAAAGGAAGACCAAGTCCTCCAACAACCACCAACCACTGTCAAAAGTTCAGCACAGTGTAAGAAATCACTCTTGAGCATCTGGGTGAAGCCATTTATCAAGGTTCTCTCAGGTGCAAACACCCAGGAAAATTGGCAACTCAACTAATTATCTAATCAATGATTAGACCATTACAGGGGAAGGGGGGATGGCACGTAGCACTGCCACCTGCTGGGCGACAACAACCTCAGCTGAGGAAGACCAGGCATGGTCGTCGGATCCCCCTCCTCAAGAGAGGCCCCCCTCCCCGGCACCAAAAACCAAAGACCTACACTGCACCAGTTCAGACCACACAGCCCTGCAACACAATACACAGCACACCTAAGCTAGCATGCACTTAAACTCCCCAGACCAGTCAAGCCCTGAAACATCAAGACGAGTGGTCACCAACCCCCCCACACTCCAGAAGATCCAACATCCCGCTGTAAGGCTAGAAATGTGGCATTATCACTCAGGGCTGGTCAGCTTGCTGGCTTCCTCTGGTATTGTGGAATATGTGGCTGTAAAGTAATTTAGGCGCATGCATCATTAACCCATTACATTACATTACATTATTGGCATTTGGCAGACGCTCTTATCCAGAGCGACGTACAGTTGATTAGACTAAGCA
The DNA here is from genome assembly GCF_963514075.1 of Conger conger. Classification (NCBI taxonomy): domain Eukaryota; kingdom Metazoa; phylum Chordata; class Actinopteri; order Anguilliformes; family Congridae; genus Conger; species Conger conger. Next base: position 1,425,160 of record NC_083770.1, on the reverse strand, counting down.
GGAGACAATCCTCCCCTGGAGCAATGCAGGGTTAAGGGCCTCGCTCAAGGGCCCAACGGCTGTGCAGATCTTACTGTGGCCACACCGGGATTAGAACCACCAACCTTGCGTGTCCCAGTCATTTTACCTTAACCACTACGCTACAACCCCCCCCTTATCTCCACACCCATACGGGCAGGAGCCTATGGGGGAAGACTCAGGCCTCCAGCCGTAAAACTCGTTACGACGGGGCAACATCCTTTACGGCACGGGAAGGTTTCAGAGGGCACGGCCTGTTAGGCCCTGACCCTCTCCTGAACCCCCCTTTATTGCTCTCTCCCTCTTTTACTCAGTCACTAAATGATGTGTACAGCATTGGATGTTTCATGACAAAGTCAGTTTAGATAATATTCATGTTTGGTATTATTCTGATTGTTCAATGGTGCAATGGTTTTATTTCTGCAACAGCAAACCATGTACATCATAACCAACCAGGAGAAGCTGTGTGGAGCTCTGCCCCAGTGAAAGCCATGTGCCTCAACCCCCCTGCGCTTCCTGGGGAGGCGTGGCTCCAAATTACAGATGGGTGACCCATTGTTAGAGTTAACATCAAAGGCCAGATTTTGGATTTAAGGACAGCAAACTAAGCAATCTGGGAGAATGCAATCAGCCTCCCGTGCACTCTGTGCACGTAATTTCTACGTACAGGGTGTCTGTAGCCAGACTCCCGTATGTAGCTTTTATTACCAGGTATGACTTTTAAGACTCTGTAATTTGGTTTGCATTGTAATGTTTTTTATTTGGAACTAGTATGCAATTACATGTATGTAACCTGCCTGGTAAAATAAAATTGTTAAAACTTGATGTTTGGTTTCACTTACTGACACTCAAAGTTACACGGGGAATGTGTGGTTTACCCCCTCGAACTGGTCTAGGGAGGATGAATATTTACGCTTAATGTATCACGGCGTATAGCACCCGTAGACCTATGATGGTAAATCCCTCGCCTCCGCATGGTAGTTCATTCATGTCGAGCACAGCCGTAGCTAGGTTGGTCTGCTTGGGTCCCTAGGCTGTAAACAGATATACCCAAGAGTAGCTATTCCTGCGACCTCTGATGACTACAGATAGCTAGTCAGTTCATGAGACGTGCACATTACGCGCGATGTGACATGCGGTGGTACCAGCAGAGGACTGTTCGGAGAGTAAATCTCAGTACAGGATTCCTATAGCGATCAAGTCAAAATTATAAATACGACATCCACTAAATGTGGATAACTAATCTAAATTATTATTCTAAAATGGAGTCAGATAAACAAAGGTGAATCTATTGGCCCTATTGTGGAGATTCTGGGTCAGCCCGGACCAGTAAAGAGCGGAAGGCAGAGTGGTACTACTGCCTTTGTATCGTGGTTTGTTTATTGGCTGATCTAGACTGTCTGCATAGGGGCCACTAATTTTTAACCCTATTAGTATTCTTTCAGCAACACCAGGAGGACGAGCACGCTGATACCTTCAGCCCTCGCTAAATTCCGTCGTTGGGTTAGCGTTGGGTTTTACACCGCTGACCTTCATCCCAACCCCAGCCGCGCACACAGAGAGCGGGAGAGAGAGAAAGAGAGAAATACAGAGACGGGAAGGAGGGACTAGATGGGAGCTCGAGAGAGTGCATCCGCCACTATATTCTCTTGACCTTTAATACGGGAGAATATGGGTTTTTCAAGGAGTTCAGTCAGAGGCAACGGATATGCAGCAGTGGCATGTGCAAACTCACACTTAGCAAGGTTCACCATGTAAGGATCACTAAACTTTGCCTTAAAGGGAGATCCCAAAACAGGCAAGAGCGCTAAAACTTGATCCCCTGGCCGAAACTGGCGGTATTCAGTGTGGCGATCAAATAAACACTTCATTCTGTCTTGTGAGACAGTAAGATTTTCCTGAGCCAAGACACAGGCTCGATAAAGCCTCAGCTTGAAACCACTCACATAATCAAGCACATTTGGGGAAGGTTCAGTTGTTTTCAAACTATCAGCCAACACTGTTAAAGGGCCACAAACTGTGTGACCAAAGACCAAAGTCTCTTGCCAACTCTACACAATAAGCCCGCAACATAGATTTTAAAGTTTGATGAAATCTTTTCAAGCACCCCTGACTCTCAGGATGGTAAGCTGACAAGAAGTTATGTTTGATGTTTAACTGTTTCAAAACATAAGCAAAGATACCAGACATAAAGTTAGTACCCTGATCACTTTGGACAGTCACAGGAATCCCAAATATAGAAATGAAATTTAAGGCTCGCAACACTGGCTTAGCTCTGATAGAGCGTAGGGGATAAACCATTGGATGACGGGACACATCACAGTCAACAAATACAAATACTAATCGCAAATTATGCGTTATGTTCTCTTGATCTGGCATTCCAGTAAGACTTTCATTGAGCATTGACCGTTCACTAGCAGGTAATGAGAACTGCCACTCACAAAATTTGGCCAAATCTTTTTGTTTCTCTCATTCAAGGACCAACTTGTCTCCCTCTAACTGCACTCGTAATTTATCTTTTTCTAATTCCAACTCCAATTGATGTGCTTTAATTTTTTCCTTTTCCAACTCCAACAACCTCAGCTGAGGAAGACCAGGCATGGTCGTCACAGATATCCAAGACGGATTGTAATGTCTGTCTCTAACTAACAGGCACATATATATTTAGACACGATTACACGCGAGTTCTCAGTGTTCGGTTTATTACAGGTCTGCCAGCATAACAACAAAAGCATCCCCTGTCTATCCGGCTTCCTCTTCTACTACTACTCGGCACAGAACAATGCCCTAGGCTATGACAATGACCTCTTCAGGTCAGTACCTGTCATTACATCTCCCCCCTCAAAGATGTTGCCCTTTTAATTTCACCTGAACTCTTAGTGTCTAGTAAACATTTAACACTTCTGTATGTTGACAATATTCCTTATTGAAACACGACTGTATACAACTGTCAGACCCTAATGGTGTCTAATAAAAATAACCATTCTCCCTGTTCATACTGTTACAAAACATAAACATTCCTTCCGTCTTGTCTTTCCTGAACAAAGTGCATTTCTTGCTAATAGAACTCAGAAATAAATCAAAGTGCATTTTCTGCAACTACAAATCAGTAATCGATCAAATCACTTACCGAACAACCAAAATCATTCATCGATCAATTTTTTGATCGATCAATTTTTTTTCAAACTTCCCCCTCCAAAATCCATACTGCAAAGTCCCTTGACCCTGAGTTATTCCCCAAAAATGGTCCCACAGTCCCTTTTCACCAGTTCAGTTTGACTGGAGGCTTGCTCACTCTGCCAAAACGAGTGACGGTCACAGTCCCTTGTGGCGGCGTGGGAGTGTTTTGTGTCCCCGCACCCTGTGTGTCCTCAGTGTCAGTGTTGGTGACCTCTGGAGTCACCTGGTCAGGACTTCCACTGACAGGTGTGGATTGCAGGTGGCGCCTGTTCCTCCTGTAGAGCTCACCCTGCGCTGTCTCCACCATATAGGACCTTGGAGTGGAGCTAGAGCTATGAACAACAGCAGGCATTGTCCACTGTCTCTGTCCATCCAACTTCGTTAGCACGGGGTCCCCCGGGCTTAGGGAGGGTAGGATCTTCACTCCATTTCTGCGGTTGTAAAAATAGACTTGCCGCTGCTTGGCTGCAGTGTCAGCCTGTTTGATCCCATCCTCGTTGGGCCAGTTAGGTCTCAGATTGTCCTGCAAGATGGGCAAGGTGGTCCTAATTTTCCTGCCCATAAACAGTTCTGCTGGACTGACTCCTGTCGAAGAGGTGGGTGTGGCTCTGTATGTCATCAGGGCCAGGAGGGGGTCCTCCTGTCTCAGTATAGATTTGGTTATCTGAATTGCCCTCTCTGCCTGTCTCTGAGGGTAGTGAGGGCTGGATGTGACATGAACAAAATCATATTCCTTACTAAACTCCCTCATCTCTGCTGAAGCTAGCTGGGGCCCATTATCACTCACCATCACTTTGGGGATACCAAAATGTGCAAATGTGGCTTTAAGCTTAGCTACAACCTGGTGGGTAGTAGTCATAGGCAGATTCAAAATTTCCAGATACCTGGAGTAATAATTGGACACTACTAAGTAGTTGTGCTTCCTATACTCACACAGATCTATACCAATTTATACCAATCTAGTTATCTCACCAGCTATTCCAGGCCACCATACTGATTGGTAAGCTCTCTCCCTGCACTTTACTAGGCCTTGGTGCCCATCGTGAATTCTCCTTAGTATTACTTCCCTCATTTCAGTGGGAATAACGATGCGTTGGCCTCTAGTGACTAAACCCTCCATCTCTGATAGTTCTCCTCTCACTTTGTAGAAATCTTTGACTGCCTCCGGCACCTAACTTACGAAGTCAGGCCACCCACTCCTAATGAACCCTATGACTGCCTGGAGCTGCCTATCATTTGCTGTGTTCTGTCTTAGCTCTACCATCCGGTGTGGTGTGGCTGGGACCTGGCCCATGACAGCCTCAATGTGTGCTGCTGCCTCTTCATGACAAACCCCATCCCCCTGACACTGCTCTGGGCCCCTAGATAGCGCATCTGCAACTGCTAATGTCTTACCAGGTGCATGCTCGGCGGTGGCGTTGTAACGCATGAGTCTCATCAGCAGCCTCTGGCACCTGATCGGGACGCAGTCTAGATCCTTACTGTTCATAAGGGGTACCAGTGGTTTGTGATCTGCCACCAGTCTAAAGCTGTCCAGTCCATATAGGTACTTGTCGAACCGTTCACAGGCCCAAACACTGGCAAGGCACTCCTTCTCGATCTGCGCGTACCTTTTTTCTGCATCCCCATGCTGCTGGAGTAGAACACCCCCCAGCCCGTAGCTGCTGGCGTCTGCTGACACGATAGTGGGCTTGTTGCCGTCATAAAAGGTAAGTACTGGGGCTGTGGCTAACGCAGTCTTCAGATTCCTGAATGCTTCACACTGTGCAGGATCCCACGTCCACTCTGTGTCTCCCTTCAGTAGGTCATACAGTGGATGGGCCACTGTTGACAGCTCTGGGATGAACTTGGCTAAATAATTTACCATCCCTAAGAATCGCTTGAGTTCCGTTACATTTTGTGGCTGTGGAAAGTTCTCTATTCCCGTCACCTTGCTTGGGTCGGCCCTGACCCCTGTCTCGTCGATTACGTGGCCTAGGAAACGAACCTGTCTCTGTCTGAATTTGCACTTGGCTTTGTTAAGCTTGAGCCCTGCCGCCTCGATGACCTTCAACACTTCCGCTAGACATTGGTCGTGTTGCTCCTCAGTCTCAGCGTGAATCAAGATGTCGTCCATGAAGATCTCTGTTCCTTCCAGGCCGGCCAGAGTCTCCGCCATTTTCCTCTGAAAAATTTCCGGAGCCGATGTTATTCCGAAAGGGAGGTGGCGGAAGGCATATCTCCCGAACGGAGTGATGAACGTAGTGAGCAACCTGCTCTCCTCATGCAGAGGAATTTGGCATTTCGGCATTATCTCCTCCACTGTGGGTAGGACATACTTCTCTCGTCTCACTGCTTTATTTAGTTTCCTGAGGTCTGCGCAGAGGCGGACCTCTCTCTTGTTTGGTTTGAGCATCGGCACCATAGCGGCGCACCATGCGGTCGGCTGTGTCACTTTTTCGATTATGTCCTCATCCTCCATGTGCTGCAGTTCCCTCTTCACCAGCAGTACCAGTGGCAGGTGTATTCGTCTGGCTGTCGGCACTGCATACGGCTGGGCATCATCGTGCAGGGCTATTCTGACTGGCTCAGTTTTAAATAGCCCGCTCGACCCAAACACACCACTGACCTCGTCCATCCTCTTCACTAGGCCCATTTTCACTGCTTCCTCACGGCCTAATAAGTAGCTTGTTCCCTCTATCACATACACCTTGAAAGAAAACTTTTTCTCCTTGTAGCTGGTGGTGCCTTGGAACATGCCTGCACATTTGAGGTCACCTCCTGGGTTTACAAAACGTGTGTCTGGAGGCCCTAACTGTATTTTTGGACTCATCTTTTTGTCCCCGATAATGGTAGCCTCAGCTCCTGTGTCGATTTTAAAGGTTACTACCACACTGTTTATGGTTAAGCTTACAGTCCATGTATTGTCTTCATCCTTACGGTCAACTGCGCCAAGGAAGTATGTCTGTTCAGGCTCTTCACTTGTGACTTCCCTGACTGCTTTAGACTGACATTTACGTTCCCAGTGCCCATTCTTGTGACATTTATTGCACTTACTTTTGAATGCAGGGCAACGTTTTTCATCGGAGTGTTGTGGTTTACCGCATCTCCCACACTCCTCCTTTGTGTAGGCTCCTTGGCTGCTGTTACCACATCTCATGTTGTCATGGCCCTTCTTTCTATACTGTCCACCTTCCCACTTCACTGCATTAATGTTGGCCAGCTGAGGTTCCGGTCTGTTGGCTTGAAGATTAACGTGTCTCGTTACCACCTCTGCGTGGCGCACACGTTCAATCACCTGCGCAAGCGTCAGGTCTGCTTTGAGCTGGAACTGGCGGGAAAGCTCTTTGTCTGCTATTCCTACCACAAGGCGATCCCTTATATGCTCATCTCTCGTGGCGCCAAACTGACAGTGCTCCGCCATTTCATACAATGTCCTAATGTACATCTCCGCCATTTCTCCAGTATGCTGGCACCGTTGGTAAAAACATGCACGCTCATGTATGACGTTGCGTCGTGGAATAAAGTACTCGTCAAACCTTTTCATGACCTCTTCAAAGTCGTCCTTATCATCTTCCTTTTCAAACTCGAACGAACTGAATATCTTTTCAGCTTCACTGCCCATCGCGTAGATAAGTGTACTCACTTGAATCTCTCCATCCTCTTGGCTAAGTTTCGTGGCTAGCCGGTAGCGGCAAAATCTCCGTTTCCACTCCGGCCATTCTGTCAGACTGTCAAACTTAAATTCACTCGGCGCACTAAACTTCGCCATGACGTTCGTACCGATACACTGTCTATTCTGACACCATGTAATGTCTGTCTCTAACTAACAGGCACATATATATTTAGACACGATTACACGTGAGTTCTCAGTGTTCGGTTTATTACAGGTCTGCCAGCATAACAACAAAAGCATCCCCTGTCTATCCGGCTTCCTCTTCTTCTACTACTCGGCACAGAACAATGCCCTAGGCTATGACAATGACCTCTTGAGGTCATTACCTGTCATTACACATATTGTGTTGCTTTTCAAAACATTTTCTGTATCAACGGAGTTGGAACTAGGCTAGGCTATAAAGCTGCAGGACCCGACTGCTATCTTGGACAATGCTGATGCATTCTGCCACACACGTTTTCAACACAGCCTTATTCCTAAGTTGCTAAACTGTGGAGAAACTAGCTGCCAAACATTTGCACAGGGCCTTTCTACTTTTTTTTTTCACTTTGAAACTGTAAGAAATGACAATAAAAACGTAATCTTGCTTTAAAATGTGAAGAAATGTGTCATGTTTAACTTTGTATCATTTAGAGGTCAGGTTCCTTTCTGTTCACTTAGAAACAAATTGTAAAAGGCTTTTTGACCAGGGGTGCCCAAATATTTGCACACTACTGTGTATTACAGTTCAATGATTTCTCCCATAGACTGTCGCATTTTTTGATCCGGAAGTCTAGAAAATTGTACTGCCGTGGTTCTGGGATGAATTGACCTGGCGTGGTTCTGGGATGAAGCAGGAGACTGGACCCAGGACAGAACAGGATGCTGGACCTGGCGTGGTTCTGGGATGAAGCAGGAGACTGGACCCAGGACAGAACAGGATGCTGGACCTGGCAAAGCACTGGGGTCTGGGGGAAGAGGGAAGATCCAACACGTAATCTGAAAACAGGCAATGGTCGTTATCCAGGTACCAGACAGGTACATACAGGGCAAGCAATTAGGAGGAACTTCATCATGCAGCAAGACCATGAATGAAAAAACACTGCCAACACTACAAAAGACTTCATTAGGGAGAAAAATTGGAAAGTTTTAGACTGGCCAAGTCAATCACCCAATTGAGCATGTATTTCACCTCCTGAAAAGGAAATTGAACAAACTACAACTGAAAGAGGATGCAGTAAAAGCCGGGAAAATCAACACAAAAGAAGAATGCAACAGTTTGGTGATGTCAGTCGTTCGTAGGCTTCATGCAGTTATTAAATATAAAAATATGTTTTAAAATACATTTCAATGACTGAATAATAAAAAGAATATGCACATTTGTTTTGTTGTGTCACATTCAACCACCATGGTACTCCTTTAAAATATGTAATATTTAACTAATGGGATATGTGAGGGCAGGGCATTTTACTTATTCCTTTACTAGACTCATTAATGGATAGAATATGTGGTAACAAAGCAGTAAAATCATTAACATACGCTCAGTGAGCACCTTATTAGGTACACCTGTACACCAGCTTGTGAATGCAAATATTTAATCAGCCAATCATGTGGCAGCAATTAAATACATAAAAGCATGCAGACATGGTCAAGAGGTTCAGTTGTTTTTTTGACCAAATGTCAGTACAATGCAAAGAAATGTGATTTAAGTTACTTTAACTGTGGGATGATTTTCATGCACAGCAGTTTCTAGAGTTTGCAGAGAATGGTGAGAAAAACTAAAAACATTCAGTGAGCAGTTATGCAGGCAAAAAGGCTTTGTTAATGAGAGAGGTCAATAGAGAAGGGCCAGACTGGTGAAAGCTGACAGGAAGGTGGCAGTAATGCAAATATGGGCGGACTGTTTGTATAAAATCTAAGAATGTGCACTTTAACCACATCTCTCCCAACTAATAATAGATCTCTCCCAACACAGTTGGGATATTGGATATTGGGAAATTGGTTATTTGTGTACAAATATATCAATAATGAGGAAAAAGGGAACAGAAGCACAAGACAGCCATCTTCCCAGTGGGTCGCATGATCCCCAGGTTCTGGAGATCTACCATCCTGTAGGCTTTCACTCTAACCCCAATTCGACACACCTGACTCAATGAGGTGTGCTTTGGTAGGATTGGAGGAAAAACCTACGATAAATGTTAGATCTCCAGGAACAGGATGGTGACCACTATGTTATAATTACCAGCTGGAAACTTAAATAGTGTGATTGCAAAGCTGTTATTCTTTATGCTTTATTTATTATTCCGACAGATTTTTGTCCATTATCTCCTCCCACAGGTTTTGAGATATCAACACCAAGCCAACTGGTTTGGTTCCAAACTATGTTGTTGAAAACAGCTTTCCGATATTCCCAATAATTCCCAAGATATTTAATGAATGGCAGTATGTTGACCTTTGGGACATCACAATGGCCTCTCCAACTGATGATGTCACATGGCTCTCTAGCAGTACCATACACTTACATTGCATTCCTCTTGCTTGTTTCCAATCGCATCAATGGACCTTATTCCCATGGCCACCATCTTGAAATTCCTCTCCAAGGAATCGCCACCTTAACGTGGTGGAGGGGTTTGTGTGTCCCAGTGATCCTGGGAGCTATGTTGTCGGGGGCACTAGCGTTAGCCCCCAGTAGGGTCTCCCAAGGCAAATTGGTCCCGGGGGAGGGGCCAGACTAAGAGCGATTCAAAGACTCCATGACACGGCCTCACAAGTACCAAGATACCTCGCCCGGAAAAGGGAAACCGGGGCCCCCTTCTAGAGCCAGACCCGGGAGGGGAGCTCGTCAGCGAGCGTCTGGTGGCCGGGCCTTATCCCATGGGGCCCAGCCAGGCACAGCCCGCACTGGTCACGTGGGGTCGCCGCCCTGTGGGCTCACCACCTGCAGGGGTCAGCATCGGAGTCGGGTGCTTTGCCCAACGGGCAGTAGGCAAAGGCGGGGATCCGGGCGTGATGATCCTCGGCATCGCAGACTGGTTCTGGGGACGTGGAATGTCACCTCTCTGGTGGGGAAGGAACCAGAGCTAGTGCGGGAGGCGGAGCGGTACCAACTAGATATAGTTGGGCTCACCTCCACGCACAGCACTGGTTCCGGAACCAAACTCCTGGAGAGGGGCTGGACTCTGTTCTTTTCTGGAGTTGCTCAGGGTGAGAGGCGCTGGGCAGGTGTGGGGATACTCACAAGCCACCGGGTTAAGATCGGTGTCTTGTTATTGGACTTCTGTGCTGGTCATGGATTGTCGATAACAAACACCATGTTCGAGCATTGGGTAGCTCATAAGGGTACTTGGTACCAGAGCACCTTAGGCCAAAGATCGATGATCGACTTTGTGGTCGTATCATCAGACCTGCAGCCGTATGTCTTGGACACTCGGGTGAAGAGAGGAGCAGAGCTGTCAACTGATCACCACCTGGTGGTGAGTTGGATCAAGTGGCCGGGGAGGCTGCCGGACAGACCCGGTAAACCCAAACGTGTAGTGAGGGTGAACTGGGAACATCTGGCGGAGGCCCCCGTCCGCGAGGTCTTCAACTCCCACCTCCGGAGGAACTTCTCACGCATCCCGGGGGAGACTGGGGACATGGAGTCCAAGTGGGCCATGTTCAAAGCCTCCATTGCAGAGGCGGCAAGCAGGAGCTGTGGCCAGAAGGTCATCGGTGCCTGTCGGGGCGGCAACCCAAGGGAGGCTGTCAAACTGAAGAAGGAGGCCTTTCGGGTTTGGCTAACCCGGGGGTCCCCTGAAGCAGCAGACAGGTACCGGGTGGTCAGAAGGGCTGTGGCTTCGGCAGTCGCTGAAGCAAAAACCCGGGTATAGGAGGAGTTCGGGGAGGCTATGGAGAAGGACTTTCGTTTGGCCTCGAGGAGGTTCTGGCAAACTATCCGACGACTCAGAAAGGGAAAGCAGGGCTTGTCTCAGGCTGTTTTCAGCAGGGGAGGAGAACTGGAAGAGGCAGAACCCGAAGACTCAGGGGAATCTGCACCTATATCCCTGGCGGAAGTTGCTGAGGTAGTCAAAAAGCTCCTCAGCAGCAAGTCGCCGGGTGTGGATGAGATTCAGTAGTAGGGTGGCTGGGCTCAGCCTTAGAGATAGGGTGAGGAGCTCGGACATACAAAGGGGGCTCGGAGTAGAGCCGCTGCTCCTTCGCGTCGAAAGGAGCCAATTGAGGTGGTTCGGGCATCTGATCAGGATGCCTCCCGGGCGCCTCCCTTTGGAGGTTTTCCGGGCTCGTCCAACTGGGCGGAGACCCCAAGGTAGACCCAGAACCCACTGGAGAGATTATATATCTCTCCTGGCCTGGAAACGCCTCGGGATCCCCCAGGAGGAGCTGGAATGCGTTGCTGGGGAGAGGGACGCCTGGAATACCCAGCTTAGCCTACTGCCACCGCGACCCGACTCCAGATAAGCGGGTGAAAATGGATGGATAGATGGACCATCTTGAATCCTGAACGTGAATCTTGAACGTGAATCTGAAAAATATTTATCCATTTATTGCTTTGACTAATGATACACTTGCCGAAATTCACTGTCAGTATTGAAACCTGGACCAACAAGGGGTCCTGAGTGCCAACAGCTGTGTTGTTCATTGGCTTCAGCATGTGGATCGAGGGGTACATCAAGAATGTTCAAAGATACTGTGCAATAGAAGACGTAGAAGCAAAACGCACACAGCAGTCAACCTGGCCATGAACATAGCACACATGTAGTATATTTCCTGTGTTTAAGAAATCTGCTTATTAAACACTTTAGGCTTCCTGACATGACTTTTTTTTTAAATCATAAATTACGGGCTGTAATTTTTTGGGCTTATTTTGAAGTGTAAGCAATGCCTTTTGTTCAAAAAATTTTCAGATTTTTCCCTTTTTCTCTCTATTTGGCAGCTAATTGTACCCTATCTAATCCAATTAGTGTTAGCTGGGGATACACCGCTTACGACCCTATCCCTTTGGTGGCCCAGAGGGAGAACAACACACCTGCTTCAAGCCGTCTCGTCTCACAGCCTGTGACCGTAATTCCGAGGCGTGCATGCATGCGCCGATCCCTACTAGCCCCCACTTAGTCAATGCGATTGGAATTATGAATTATTAGCCAATTATGCCACTCCATGAGAGCCAGCCAAACTCAGCTTTTGACAGGACCAGGGATAATCAGAATCGTAGTTTTATACTAGGCGGGGCACAGGAGTGAGGAGGGCTTAAACAAACAGACAAGTAAGTAAGTACATTTTATTTATATAGCACCTTTCACAGACAGAGTCACAAAGTGCTTCACAGGATCAAAAATAAATAAATAAGTGATAACAATAATAATACATAAAAGAACAGTCAATAAAACCAACAAATCACAAATAAACGAACATGAAATAAATGGTCACAAACAGTCACAAAAACAGCTAGATGAACGCCTGTCTGAAAAGATGTGACTTTAGCTGCTTTTTAAAAATTTCCACAGACACCACAGCTCCTAAGTCCGGTGGAAGAGAATTCCACAATTTAGGTGCCACCGATTCGAAGGCTCAGTCACCCTTAGTTTTGAGCCTAGTGCGAGGGACAACCAGTAAGCCCTGGTCAGAAGACCTGCTGGCAACATATGGGTGGAGGAGATCACGAAGGTAAGCAGGTGCCTGACCATGGAGGGCTCTATATGTGATGACAAGAACCTTGAACTGGATCCTGAAATTGACAGGTAGCCAGTGTAAGGAGACCAAGATTGGAGTGATATGACATGACCTCCTGGACCTGGTCAGCAGCCTGGCAGCAGCATTTTGGACCTGCCTCTAGGCGGTCTAGAGATGATTTGCTGAGACAGGTAAAAAGCGAGTTACAATAGTCCAGGCGTGATGAAATAAAAGCATGAATAATCATTTCCACAGAGTGTGATACAATAGACCTGAGTTTAGTAATGCTTCTAAGGTGGAAAAAACATGTATGGGACAAAGACTTAATGTGCTTGTCAAGATGCATAGCCTGATCAAAGATAACACCAAGATTTCTCAATTCCGAGCGCACATTTGATTTAAGAGACCCAATACAATTTACAACATTAGAAACAATATTATCAACAGCAATGATGAGGACTTCAGTTTTGTCCTGTCAGGTTTAAAAGAAAGATATAACTGAATGTCGTCCGCATAGCAATGGTATGAAATACCTTTGAATTTGCTAATAATGACACCTAAAGGAAGCATGTACAGTGCAAACAAAATCGGACCCAGAACAGAACCCTGAGCTGCACTGAGATCCAGCAGCACCAGGATAGAGCAGTCACCAGCATCAGAGGACATCGTAATGTCATTTGAAACTGTGAGAAGAGCCGTTTCTGTTGAGTGCTTCTGGCGAAAACCAGACTGGAATTTGTCAAGAATGTTGTGGTGATTTAAAACATCAGTGAGCTGATAGGCAACTATTTTTTCTAAAAAATTTTAAACAAAAGGCAGCTTGGATATAGGCCTGTAGTTCTTGGGAAGAGATGGGTCTAAGTTAGGTTTTTTAAGGAGCGGCTGGACAACTGCCTGTTTAAAATACGAGGGGACGCAACCAGATTCCAGCAAGCTATTGATGATAGAGACCAAACACGGACCTACTGAGCTAATAACATCTTTCAACATAGACGTTGGTAAGATGTCTGAAGGGCTTGAGGAAGATTTCATAGAGCTCACTAGATCAGTTAGGTCTTGCAGGGAGATGGGAGAAAAACAACTCAGAATAGACTGTTGGGTAGGACATATAGGAAGGGTGGAGGAAAAGGGGATGATTCTAGACCTGACACTAGCAACCTTGTCCACAAAAAACAAAAGAAAATTACTGCAGTCCCTATTAGAAAAAACAGATACAGCAGGAGGTGCAGGGCTGACAATGTTATTAATTGTGTCAAAAAGGACTTTTGGATTTCGCCTACTAGAGGAGATAAGATTGGCGAAATACTTGGCCCTTGCGTCCTTAACCATGCTGTTAAATTCAGCTAAAAGTTATTTTAGGTAAATGCGATGAACCTGGAGCTTGGTGGAAATCCACAAGCGCTCCACTCTCCGACATTTGCGTCTAAAACAACGAATATCGTCATTTAACCAGGGGGATGAAATTGAAGAGGGCACAGATCTGGTTTTCAAGGGAGCGACTTCATCTAAAATGACGCTCTTAAAAGAGCGGACCAAACAGTCAACATTAACATGCGGAGGCTGCACTAGACCTACGCAACTGTCAAAAGCAGTGGGGAATTTATCTGCAGAAGAACGATTTAACATGTGCGAGCACTTCACTCGCTTACCGGTTTGACAATCTGTGTTAAAACATAAATTAAAAAATACACAATCATGGTCTGACACAAGCAGCTCCTCAATGCAAACGATATCAATGTCTAAACCAAGTGTGAAAACAAGGTCCAGCGTATTACCTCTGTTGGGTAAAATTAAACGATTCAGTGATATTATGAAAATTAACAGCAATCTGTCAGTGATGTCATTTACGTGCATTTCCAAGCATTAAGACTCTCTCAAATTTAATGATGGAAGCTAAAAAGTCACTGAAATCAGACAGAAAAGAACTGTTTGCACCAGGAAGGTGATAAAATAAAATACAATAAAACGAGTTAGAACATCCGACTTTAGTCATCAATAGTTCAAACGAGGGAAAAGTTCCAGAGCTCACCCTCCGAGTTGAAAAACAGTTCTTGTACATCGCGGCTAGACCCCCACCTCGACCCGTGGTCCTGGGGGCGCAGGTAAAAGAACACGGAAAAGTTCGTTAAAAGATTCATATTCCTCGCTTTTTTGCCAAGTCTCTGTGAGAAGCAGAAAGTCCAAGTCTTTGGAGATGAAAAGATCATTTAATATGAATGATTTGTTGGTGATTGAGCGAGCGTTTAACAACGCCAACTTGCACGAGCTAATGGCCGCAGACACCGGGAAAACACTCGAAGAACCAGGGGGTGCTGACAGCGAACGAGAGCGGGCGAGCCTCCTCAACTTCACCGAGGCCCCTGCACAGGTGTGAACGTGCAGCTCGACTGCCAGGTGCTCGTAGTGAGGGAACCATAGGGTGACCAGAGCTGGCAGACCAGAGTGGTCTCGCTGGGGAGTAGGGAGTGATTAAGGATTGGATGTAAGGTGGCGGGAATAAAATATTTAAAAAAATAAAAGGATTGGATGTAAGGTTGGGCAGTCCCCTTAGCAGCCTGAAATGCCAACACTAGGGCCTTGAAGCAGATGTGTGTGGCAATAGGAAGCCAGTGGAGGCCAATGAGGAGTGGGGTGACATGAGCCGACCTGGGCTGACTGGTGGTCAGGCGGGCTGCATCATTCTGGACCAGCTGGAGGGGCTTGATGGCACAAGCTGGGAGACTCGCTAGGAGGGAGTTGTAGTAATCCAGGCAGGAAATGACAAGCGCCTGGACTAGGAGCTGGGTGGAGGAAGTCCTCAACAATCAGTGAGAGGTCGATTGTCGGAGAGGACTTAGCAGGGATGTAGAGAAGCTCAGTCTTGACAAGGTTAAGCTTCGGGTGGTGGGAAGTCATCCATGCAGAGATATCAGCCAAGCAGAGATCTGTGTGGTGACCTGGGTATTGGGGGGGAAGGAAAGAAAGAATTGGGTGTCATCGGAGTAAGAATGGTAAGAAAAGCCAGGGGAAGAGATAACAGAACCAAGAGACATGGTGTATAGAGAGAAGAGGAGAGGACCAAGAACGGAGCCCTGTGGGACTCCAGTTTGTAGTGGGTGGGGGTCAGAGACTGAGCCCTCCAAGTAACCTGGTAGGAACGACCAGAAAGGTAGGAGAAAAACCATGTCAGTGCAGACCCTGTGACACCCATCCCAGTCAGAGATGAGAGCAGAATCTTATGTCTGACTGTATCGAAGGGAGAATGTCATTAGAGATAGATTGTAGAAGGGGAGAGGGGATGGAGTCAAGAGTACAGGTGGTTGGGCTATGGGATGTGAGGAGTTTCAAAGTCAGAGAGGGGAGAAAAGGAGGATAGGGAGTTGGGGAAGGTAGGAGGGTCAGCAGGGGGAGAGGGTGGGGAGAAGGAATTGCGAATGGCATTCTTTTCGAAGAAGGAGACAAAGTCATCAGGTGTGAGTGATGAGGGAGGTGGGGGGGAGGGGGCGAGAAGAGAGGAGAAGGTTGAAACAGTTTGCAGGGATTAGATCTAGCTAGAGAGAGGAATAGAAAGATGATAGGAGGGCATGGAAGGAAGCTATATCACTGGGGAAACAGGACCTTTTCCATTTTCTCTCCACTGCCCGCAGTGGACTGCCAAGGACTGGGGTCCTTAGGACTGTTTCTGTTAAGGCAAGAAAGTCAAGGTTGAGGTGGGACGCATAGGCAGATATGAAGTCAGCTTTCTGGATGGTGGACTGGCAGTTCCAGAGGCCACCAGCCACACAGAGATCAACACCAGCAGATCTGGGAGGGAAAATCAGATTAGAGATATTCTGGCCATGTTGGCGGGAAGCAAACCTCCTACCTGACTGCGACCTGGGGAGAGGAGAGAGGACAGGAATGGGAAGGAAACATGGAGAGGGAAGGGTGGACAAGAGGAATCCTACGCAGTGAAGTAAGGGCAGGCAGCAAAAACACTCATCAGGCTCACAGACAGCCTCGATGGACATCCGCAGATAGACACCCTCGACTTTGTACGGCTGTGACTTTGTACACCAAGGCAAGTAGACGAGGCTGCCGCACCCAGCTGCTGCTGGTGCGCTACACAACTGCTTAAATAACTAGCTGACACTGAATCACAGAAGTTGCTACAAACCCACTGGAGAACATTAATGCACACTGAAGTGAGCTCAGCTGTGCCAGTAATTATACTCTGAACAGGGTGCAACTATTGCCTCTTCCTACACAAAAGCTGTGGCCTGCCAGCCAGTGGAGACAATAGCCTAACTCAATAGCCTAGCTCACCTGAGAGAAACAAACACATACCCCGGTTTCACTGCAATCTAAATAAACACCACTTGTACTAACTAACAAACAAACAAACAAATAAACAACAGAATCACACTACCGTGACTACTAAACTTAGTTAGAAACAGCACAAACAAATGATACTTAGCTAATCCTGGAGAAAATGCCTCAAACCCACTGGAGAACACTAATACGCATAGACCAATACGTAATACAGATGGCTCCGGATTAGGGAGTGGACAATTGCACAGTTAAGAGACGTAGTGATGGCAGGAGGCAGGTACGAACACTGCTGAATCAAAGCAAGTAATTAGTGATAGAATAGAGAGGCGGAGTTACAGAACAGAATTGAAACTGGAGATATTGTTAGTATGTGACATGATTAAATCTAATTTACCCAAAACTAGTGACTGTTAGTTAATTAGTTAGACAGACAGTTAGTGTGTTAATATAATTAGTAGGCTACTGTACAATATCTATGTTAGTCGTTATTAGTAAGTTTAGTGCTATACAACATTAACTAGCGAGAAAGCAGGAACTAAGAAGTAAGAAAATCTTCTTCATTAAACCTTGCAAAGAACTGGTTGGCCTCATTTCATTTTATCCCAGAAGCAAGAACACAGAATCACTAGTTCCATATCCAGTAATAGATTTCTTGCCATTCCATAAGCCCCCTGCATTGCTGATAGACAGCTGCCCCTCAACTCTGTTTATATTTTCTCTTTTCCTGCTTAATTATGGATTTCAGCTGCTTTTGAGCAGCTTTCATTTTATCTTTGTCGCCGCTACCAAATGCTTTTCCTATTAATGGCAGCTCTAACAGCCTTTGTAACCCTCGGTTATTATGGAAACATTTAATTTGTTTACATAGAATTAGACTCAACACAGTAATTAATATAACTGGTAACTATCAGATATGCTATTCAGATCATTGTTCCCTTCTAAAAACACAGTCCAGTCAGTGCAATCAAAGCGACCTCTAAACAAATCACAGGCATTTTCCAACCACACCCGAACAGTCTTAGTTGTAATCCGCTGCCTCTTATCCAGAGGAGAATTTCATGGATGTCAAAGATATCAAATTATGGTCCGATTGTCCAGGAGGGGGAAGAGACCTCAATATAAAACTGTCCTTAATGTTCGTATTAAAATAAAGGGCGGCCTGTAGCGTAGTGGTTAAGGTAAATGATTGGGACACGCAAGGTTGGTGGTTCTAATCCCCGTGTAGCCACAATAATATCCACACAGCCGTTGGGCCCTTGAGCAAGGCCCTTAACCCTGCATTGCTCCAGGGGAGGATTGTCTCCTGCTTAGTCTAATCAACTGTACGTCGCTCTGGATAAGAGTGTCTGCCAAATGCCAATAATGTAATGTAATGTAAAAAATAATAAAGCAACAAATCAATAGTTCTATCACTCCTTGTGGGTCAGGATACTATTTGCTTGAGCAAAGGTAGGGTAGCAGAGAGAGAGCAGTCATTAAAATCCCCATTAACAGTAACCAGCGCATCTATAGTTGTGCTTTATCTTCCACATTCCATGTTGAAATGTTGGAATGCTGTGCAAATTGCTTGATGCCACCCAAAATTTAGCACTCTTGACTCATCTGTCCATCGCACATTATCTCAAAAGGCTTGGAGGTCATCCAGGATCTTTTCTCTTCTTTATGCATGTTCCGTGTTTGCTGTTGGTGTGAAGGGGTCAACCTGGGATATCCGTCCCGGGGCCTAGACCCTGCTCACGACCTGGGATGGACACGGCTAAGATTTGGTATCACAGGGGGAATCCCGGGTTACTCCCCCTGAGATTCAATCGAGGAACCTCATTGGTTACGGCCGGAGACATGCTAGTATGTCGGCAACGGTGCCTGTTAAAGTTTTGTGTTAAATCATGTTTTGAATTTAAATCAGTTGGGTCATTTATTTCAAGAAAATCACTTTGCAACATATGGTTTCACTACCCATCTAGACAGCTCATATTATATAAGTTTCAAGAACAGTCCAACTTCTCCAAACTAGAAACATTCAGAACTTTGTTCTAACGGTCATCACACATACCAATGTTCATATCCAGTAATAGATTTCATGCCATTCCATAAGCTCCTTGCATTGCTGTTAAGACAGCTGCCCTTTGGGAGGGAGACAAATCTGCAGAAACTGTGTGATGCAATCATGTCAACGTGGAACAGAATCTCAAAGGAATGTTTTCAACATTTTGTGGAATCCATGAAGAACTGAGGCTGTTTTGAGAGCAAAGGGAGGACCTACCCAGTGTAGTGTTCTCAGTAAAGTGCTCAGTGAGTGTTGAACTTGAGTGCAAATATCAGTACGCTGATAGCATTAAATATATTGAGCAATTGCGATTTCATTTTATATTGACACAGTAATCTAATTCAATTGAGCACATTAAACAATTGAGCCCCTCCGAGGAATCGCCACCTTAACGTGGTGGAGGGGTTTGTGTGTCCCGGTGATCCTGGGAGCTAGGTTGTCGGGGGCACTGTTAGCCCCCAGTAGGGTCTCCCAAGGCGGCTTCGGAAAACCCGGGGATGGGAGGAGTTCGGGGAGGCTATGGAGAAGGACTTTCGGTTGGCCTCGAGGAAGTTCTGGCAAACCATCCGACGACTCAGAAAGGGAAAGCAGGGCTTGTCTCAGGCTGTTTTCAGCAGGGGAGGAGAACTGCTGACCCGGACTGGGGATATTGTCGGGCGGTGGAAAGAGCACTTCGAGGAGCTCCTGAACCCGAACAACACGTCCTCTGTGGAAGAGGCAGAGCCTGAAGACTCGGGGGAATCTGCACCTATATCCCTGGCGGAAGTTGCTGAGGTAGTCAAAAAGCTCCTCAGTGGCAAGTCGCCGGGTGTAGATGAGATTCGCCCTGAGATGCTGAAGGCTCTGGACATTGTTGGGCTGTCTTGGCTGACACGCCTCTTCAGTGTCGCGTGGAGGTCGGGGACAGTACCTGTAGAGTGGCAGACCGGGGTGGTGGTCCCCATTTTCAAGAAAGGGGACCGGAGGGTGAGCTCCAATTACCGCGGTATCACACTCCTCAGCCTCCCTGGGAAAGCTTACTCTAGGGTACTGGAAAGGAGGCTCCGACCGATGGTCGAACCTCGGATTCAGGAGGAGCAATGTGGCTTCCGTCCTGGCCGTGGAACGGTGGACCAGCTCTTTACCTTGGCAGGGTTGCTGGCGGGGTCATGGGAGTTTGCCCATCCAGTCCACATGTGCTTTGTGGACTTGGAGAAGGCTTTCGACCGTGTCCCCCGGGGAACCCTGTGGGGTGTACTGCGGGAGTATGGGGTACTGGGGCCGTTGTTACTAGCCATCAGGTCCCTGTATAACCAAAGTGAGAGCTGTGTCCGCATTCTCGGCACAAAGTCAAGCACGTTTCCGGTGGGTGTTGGACTCCGCCAAGGTTGCCCCTTGTCACCGGTCCTGTTTGTGGTATTCATGGACAGGATCTCAAGGCGCAGCCGAGGTGAGGAGAGTGTCCGGTTTGGTGACCTCAGAATCGCATCTCTGCTTTTTGCGGATGATGTGGTTCTGCTGGCTTCATCGGACCATGACCTTCAGCACGCACTGGAGCGGTTTGCAGCCGAGTGTGAAGCGGCCGGGATGAGAGTCAGCACCTCCAAGTCCGAGGCCATGGTTCTCTGCCGGAAAACGGTGGATTGCTCCCTCCGGGTTGGGAACGAGTCTTTGCCCCAAGTGAAGGAGTTCAAGTATCTTGGGGTCTTGTTCACGAGTGAGGGTAGAAGGGAGCATGAGATCGACAGGCGGATCGGTGCAGCGTCAGCAGTAATGCGGGCGTTGCACCGGACCGTTGTGGTGAAGAGGGAGCTGAGCCGGAAGGCGAAGCTCTCGATTTACTGGTCGATCTACGTCCCAACCCTCACCTATTGTCACGAGCTTTGGGTAGTGACCGAAAGAACGAGATCGCGTATACAAGCGGCCGAAATGAGCTTCCTCCGTAGGGTGGCCGGGCTCAGCCTTAGAGATAGGGTGAGGAGCTCGGACATCCGGAGGGAGCTCGGAGTAGAGCCGCTGCTCCTTCGCGTTGAAAGGAGCCAATTGAGGTGGTTCGGGCATCTGATCAGGATGCCTCCCGGGCGCCTCCCTTTGGACGCCTGGAATACCCGGCTTTGCCTACTGCCCCCGCGACCCGACTCCGGATAAGCGGGTGATGATGGATGGATGGATGGACATTAAACAGCAGAACTCGGCATCTTTTAGTTGCGATTGGTGCACAAAATATATTTTTGTATGCTGCTAATATTCATTCTTGAAGAAAGTAGCCTATATCTTGTCAAAATTTAAAAATTCTAAAATTAATGCTGAGAAAGTGACAAGTATTGCCATGGTCACATCATAAATAAGTGTATATTTTTATACACCGTATACACGTACATTATATACAATAAAATAATATTCCATGATCAGAAATACAGTCAGGTCCATAAATATTGGGACATCGATACAATTCTCATCTTTTTAAATGAAACGAATAAGATGTGCTTTCACTGCAGAGTTTCAGCTTTAATTTGAGGGTATTTACATCCAAATCAGGTGAACGGTGTAGGAATTACAACAGTTGGTATATGTGCATCCCACTTTTTAAGGGACCAAAAGTAATGGGACAAACTAACAATCATAAATCAAACTTTCACTTTTTAATACTTGGTTGCAAATCCTTTGCAGTCAATTACAGCCTGAAGTCTGGAACGCATAGACATCACCAGACATTGGGTTTCATCCCTGGTGATGCTCTGCCAGGCCTCTACTGCAACTGTCTTCAGTTCCTGCTTGTTCTTGGGGCAGTTTTGTCTTCAGCAAGTGAAATGCATGTTCAATCGGATTCAGGTCAGATGATTGACTTGGCCATTGCATTACATTCCACTTCTTTGCCTTAGAAAATTCTTTGGTTGCTTTTGCAGTATGCTTCGGGTCATAGTCCATCTGCACTGTGAAGCGCTGTCCAATGAGTTCTGAAGCATTTGGCTGAATATGAGAAGATAATATTGCCCAAAACACTTCTGAATTCATCCTGGTGCTTTTGTCAGCAGTCACATCATCAATAAATACAAGGGAACCAGTTCCATTGGCAGCCATACATGCCCACGCCATGACACTACCACCACCATGCTTCACTGCTGAGTTGGTATGTTTTGATCATGATCATGAGCAGTTCCTTTCCTTCTCCATACTCTTCCCATCATTCTGGTACAAGTTGATCTTTGTCTCATCTGTCCATAGGATGTTGTTCCAGAACTGTAAAGGCTTTTTTAGATGTTGTTTGGCAAACTCTAATCTGGTCTGTTTTTGAGGCTCACCAATGGTTTACATCTTGTGGTGAACCCTCTGTATTCACTCTGGTGAAGTCTTCTCTTGATTGCTGACTTTGACACACATACACCTACCTCCTGGAGAGTGTTCTTGATCTGGCCAGCTGTTGTAAAGGGGTTTTTCTTCACCAGGGAAATAATTATTCTGTCTTCCGTGGTCTTCCGGGTCTTTCGGTGTTGCTGAGCTCACCGGTGCGTTCTTTCTATTTCAGAATGTTCCAAACAGTTGATTTGGCCACACCTAATGTTTTTGCTATGTCTCTGATGGGTTTGTTTTGATTTGTCAGCCTAATGATGGCTTGCTTCACTGATAGTGACAGCTCTTTGGATCTCATATTGAGAGTTGACAGCAACAGATTCCAAATGCAAATAGCACACTTCAAATGAACTCTAGACCTTTTATCTGCTCCTTGTAAATGAGATAATGAGGGAATAACACACACCTGGCCATGGAACAGCTGAGCAGCCAATTGTCCCATTACTTTTGGTCCCTTAAAAAGTGGGAGGCGCATATAGAAACTGTTGTAATTCCTACACCGTTCACCTGATTTGGATGTAAATACCCTCAAATTAAAGCTGAAAGTCTGCAGTTAAAGCATATCTTGTTTGTTTCATTTCAATCCATTGTGGTGGTGTACAGAGCCAAAAAGAGGAGAATTGTGTCGATGTCCCAATATTTATGGACATGACAGTATGTTGCCGATGTTCTAGATTCTTGGTAAACCGGCGCATCAAACAAAACATGACTGAACCACCCATGAACCCCTATAATACAGTAGGCCTATGGGACATGGCTGAACCACCCATGAACCCGCATAATACAGCAAGCCTATGGGACATGACTGAACTACTGATGAATAGCTATAATAAAGCATGGCCACATTAGAGAATAATGCAAACCTAGTTAAAGACAGTTTAATTGCGAGTGGTATGAATTCTTACAAAGCAGCCAGCCAGCAGCCAAATTATTTCACTATTCAGTGAGCAGCATTTTTCACCATTGTATTGGAATACTTTCTGGTTATTGTTGACTTTTTCTTGTTGCAATGATGGAATGTGATTTTCTTGGTGGTGAAAGTATATTTTTATGAATGCTAGTTGCAGATGAGGGTCCTTGTTAACTGGATGAACCACACAACACACACTTATTTGACCGAGTTGTGTATTGTCAATGAATAAAACTTGTTGCTTCCACTCATAGTTCCACTCGGCGCCATGGCCACTAGGACTTGAGCAAGGGAATTAAGATCAAGAACAATTCCCCTTTTCCACTATGACAGTAAAAATAAATTAAAAATACAAACAAAATGAAAATATTTTGAAAAACAAAATATACTTGCTTGAATGGTGGTTTGTTTTGAGGGAAATGATTTTATGGTATTGGTATTTTAAATATTAATACATATTCATTCAGAATTCTTTATTGGTCAAATGAAAATCGACCTACAAATAAGAAGTACATGTTGAATATAACCAAAAATCAGGTAATGACAGAATTCAGTGTTGTCAAAGTGCATCTTCAGAATAAGGTCTCATGCCTCGGACTGGTAGCTCCAGATGGCGATCTCCCCATCATCACTACAGGAGGCCAATAATCCGGCCTCCTTGGGATGCCAAGCAACACAATTCACATCTTGATTGTGGGCCTTGGGTACATGGGCAGACAGGGAGAAAGTGGTCTGGTGGGGGTCAGAGTTTGTGTCTTCCTTAAACACACGCACCCCGTCATCAGCACAAGCAGTCGCCAGGAGACCTGTCTGCTGACACCTGGTGAGGGATAAAAATACATTATGTACATTTTCATAGTGCATGGGACAAAAGCTCTGTGTACTAAGGGAAACGAACACCAAGGGCCTGTTTCTTGTAGAAGGTTCAACTTAATCAAACTTATCTTAACTTGATTGATTTAACCCAATAAGTCAGTACAATTCTTGCACAAGCAATCTTGCTCAATTGTTTCCATTATTAAGATAACTTGCATGTTTAAAGATAATGATGCAGTGTAGAATAATACTCTGTATGTAGTAGTAGTTACATTGCAATTACACTGCATGCTGCAATAAAGCAGCAGCTGCTAGAATGGAGACTTGCCGTACAATGCAGAGAAATGAAGAAATGATATATGATATTTGATATATATATAAGTATGCTATACTTATATATAAGTATGTAAAGTAGGCTACTCAACACAATCTCCATTGTACTTCAAGCAAAATCCAGCAAACATCGGCTCAGCAAAAATGACTATGGAAAATGCAAATGGAAATTGGCTTTTAGAGTTCTAAAAATGTCAGTGTTCCGATCAACCTTCATTCCTTCCTGACGTTCTACTGTATGATCTTACTTCAGAATTTACAGTCTTAAACATTCTGTTCCGGTTTTACTTTCCTTTTGGGGTTTGACCATTAAGAGCTTTGTGTTAGTTCCAAAAAAACTCAAGAAAAAACTCCCCAACTCTCAAGACTGCAAACTGTAATGGCAGGGAAAACACACACACAAGTGATGTGCGATGATTATACTGTACAGGCCCAGAAAAATGAGCAGATACATAATGGCTGCAAATTTAAGCAAGATCACACATGAAAACACTACAGCCAGGAGCACATAGCCAGCAGCCATACCATCATGCACCCTGCTCCTGTCAAATGGCTGAAGCTAAGCGGGTGTGGGCTTGGTTAGTAATTGGAGACCTCCTGGGAAACATAAGTTGCAGTTGGAAGTGGTGTTGGTGGGCCAGTAGGGGGTCTTCTCTCTTCTCATTGGGAGTCAAATTACCCCCAATGCCCCAGTGCAGTGATGGGGACACTGTGCCATATGAGAAGTCAAACCGTGGTCATCAAAAGATCCCATGACACTCTTCGCAAAGAGAAGGGGATTCCCCGGAGTCCTGGCTAAATTCCCAACCGAGTAACGATGACTGACTGAAGCTGCTCAGCTACTAGCCAGCTACCTCAGTTAGCCTGCTTTGTGAAACAGGCCTCTGAATAAGAACAATTCATAAGGACAAAATTACAAGTTAGAAATTCAAGAAAATTATGGAGAGCAGAAAAACCAACCATGCAACATCATACACTGTACGGCTATGGAACCCTGACAAGGTGCAGACACACTTCCACTCTGGGCCAGTGCTGGCACTCCTCTCCCCTGCAAGAAAGAGAGGGAGAGTTCAGACAACCTGCTACCATAATAGTTGTTCATGCTGTTATTTTACCATAGCCTATAAAAATGAGCCATTCTGTCAGGTTTCATTCTCTGTAGAGCTACATTATACACTTAAGATTATGTAATCTGAGGGAGTGGGACATTTTTCAAGTTTGTTCCCAGGTAACCTGAATGGCACACACACCTGTTCCACAACCAATTATCCCACATGCCCATTAGCCCAACAACCCACCCTGCTCATCCTCAGACTGGCACACTTTCCAGATCTTGACTGTTTGGTCATCGCTGCAGGAAGCCAACATCTGACCAGTTGGGTCAAAGGCCAAGCTCCAGACGGTGGCGGTGTGTCCCTCCAGTGTGGCCTTGCACAGCCAATCATCATCCTCCTCCTTGTACAGTCTCACAGTGTTGTCATAGCTTGCTGAAGCCAGAAGCTGCAGAAAGAATTTCATATTGAAATTATATGCAAATAATGTTTAAATGCCAAAACCTTAAAGTAGTGGCTCTACCTTCTAAAACAATACAACATTTAATTTGGGATGGTGTGGAGGACCGGGGCGGTGTGTAGGACCGGGACGGTGGCGGCTCTGTCTACCGGATCTTTGGACATAACTGACTTCACCAGTTGTTGTTTTTTATTGTTAATAATGAACCAAACTGTTGACTTGGGCATGCCCAGTGTTTTTGCAATGTTCCTGATTGATTTTCATTCCTTATGAGGCTCGACACTGCAGTCTTCCTCATGTTGTCACACCCCAACAGCAATCTCCACAACAGCTCTCTTCTGCATTCACTAATGACACAAATGAATACACCGGCTTAATGAAACATCTGTGAAGACAATTCACCTAATACGTGTAGTACCTTAAAATGGGGGGGGACCATGTACCCTTAAATTAAAGCCTCATTATCATTCTATCCATGCTAGAGTACAGTACCAAAATAACAAAAAGATTAATTATTGAGCGCAGTGCATATGAACATATATTCTCCATATTCTCTTTTTCCACCTCCAAATCTCCCAAGACTCTTTGATGGAGAGCTGGAGCTGGTCAAATACTGACTAATCGGGAGAATGAATAATAATCGAGGCAGGAAATTTTACATTGAAATTGGACGAAAGACTTAACACAATAGAAAAGACACAATGACAGACTGCAAGGTAGACCAGGGAGGAGAATGTCTGATACCTCCTGTGTGGGGTGCCATGCCACATGCTTGACATCCTGTGTGTGAGAATTCACTACGCTCACACACTCATACTCATCCTCTTCATCCACTGCAACAGAGAATAAAAAGGTCAGATGTGAAATAACAAAACAGGTTAATCTGTTCTACATAAGGCACTGTGAGCAACCCAAACATTTAAATGAGCATGCTCTTTGTGGTGTCATACATGCCCAAACAAATAAACCATTTGGATTATTGATACTGAAGTGATACTGACCCTCCCAGACCCACACACTTTTGTCCCGGCTGCAGGTGGCCAGCAAACTGCCCGAGGGGGCCCAGGCTACACACTTCACTTCATTCTCATGGCCCTCCAACACAGTCAGGCACTTATGGGGGGGAGAAAACAGGTGTTAGCAAGTCGACAATATACAATCAGTGAGCACTTTATTAGGCATGTATTAAACTCATTGGCCATAGCCTATCCACTTAAGATGTGTATGATGTGTTGTGTGTTCAGAGATGATGTGTAGTAATGTGTAGTTATTTGCGTTACTTTTGCATTACTTGTTCACAAAGACCATTGCACCATTCTCTGCACACTCTAGAGACTGTTGTGTATGACAATTCCAGGAGATCAGCAGTTTGAGAACCAACAATCATTCCACGGTCAAAGTCACTTAGATCACATTGAACATCTTGACCACGTCTGTCTGTATGCATTTAGTTGCCGTCACATGATTGGCTGATTAAATATCTGCATAGGTATAGGTCTACCTAATAAATTGGTTACCAAGTGTATCATCCATCCAGCAGGGTGCAAATTAGGTTTTATTACCTCAAAGTCATCTCCTTTTTTCCCCCAAATACAGGTAGTGGCATCAAAACTTGCTGAAGCAAGGTAGTTTCCACAAGGCGACCAAGCAACCTTTCTGATCGTGCGCTGGTGCCCCTCCGGCAGCACAAAACTACATTCCCAAGAGTCCCCTACAAGCATGGAACAAAAATGAATAATAATCAATAAAAATGATTACTTAATTTAATCATAGGAAGGAAATTACGATTAAAATAAATTGTAAAACCTGCTCATGTAAGCCATATTTCGATGCTGCAAATCACCAGAAGAACCTCTTGCACCGTGAAGAACGGTAGAGGAATGGTAAGGAATGGTAGAGGACGAATCGTTTGGGCCTGATTTGTGCAGGTTATCACATGCCATAACTCAACTGTCACTTTACTGATACCGCACGGGAATGCAGAGGACCATGCCCTTATTCCGTATCTCTTTGGATAAAACATCTGGCAAGTAAATGATATGTAATCAAGCCTCACTTCTGGTTGTCATACCATAGGTTTACCAAGCCCAATGACATATTAATGCAGGGCACACAACTGTATGTTGCTCTGGATAAGAGTGCCTACCAAATGCCATTAATGTAATGTAACAGATTGGACTGAATTAGCATTACCTAAGTATTGACAAAGTAGAGCAACTAAATGCAAATTAAAGAAAGAAAAAGATGCAAGGGGTGCAGCCATTCTTCAAAATATACATTCAATTTGAAGCTTGTTCTTATCCCCTGACAGAGGTAGACAAAGTATATATACATGCGGTTGTCCTCAGGGCAACCAACCGGTCTTGGTTGCCCAGATGTGTGAGTATAAAGACAAAAGAACAGCAGGTACCTTAATGTTTCAGCCAATTAGGCAAGATCATTTATTACAGTATTAAACACACAGGCTTCACGTCACACTCATTACATGTAGGCACGTGTATGATATTTTCAAGGTGTGATAACCTCACGAAATACCACGCATTCACAGTATCACGTACCTCTGAAATTTGTTACTGTAAAAATAAATAATAAATTTTAATCTTTTTTTATTCCATCTTACACATTCTTCTACCATTGAACAAAATTGATTATTATATAGTATACATTAGATACACTCACTGAGCACTTTATTAGGAACACCTGTACACCTATTTATTAATGTGATTAGACAATCAGCTAATTGTCTGGCAGCAGTGCAAGTGCATACAATCATGCAGATATGGGTCAGGAGCTTCAGTAAATGTTCACATCAACCATTAGAATGGGGACATTTTTTTATCAAAGTGACTTTGACCGTGGCATGATTGTTGGTGCCAGACAGGGTGGTTTCAGTATCTCAGAAACTGCTGATCTCCTTGGATTTTCATGCACAAGTCTGCAGAGTTTGCACAGAATGGCTTGAAAATAAAAGAAAAACATTCCGTGAGCAGCAGTTCTGTGGGAAGAAACGCGCTTTTAATGGGAAAGGTCCGAGCAGAATGGCCAGACAGGTCGAAGCTGACAGGAAGGTAACAGTAATGCAAATAACCACACATTACAACAGTGGTATGTAGAAGAGTATCTCTGAACACACAATGCATCAAACCTCTAAGTGGATAGGTTACAGCAGAGGAAGAGTTAATAAGTCTAATAAATAAGTCTAATAAATACCTAATAAAGTGCTCACTGAGTGTATATTATAAACATTAGGAACATTACAACCCCTGGAAAAAATTATGTAATCAGCACAGTTCGAGGATGTTTATCCAGCTTTCTTACTTCATAGCAAATAAACAAATCACAGATCTGACAAAACTAATTTTGTTTAACAGCTGAACATTCTGGCTTCATGAAACATACCTCAAACAAATTAGATTAATATATTTTAATTAATTATATACTTTTTTCCAAATCAAGTAGAGGAAAAGATTATGGAATCACTCAATGTTCAGGAGAAAATTATGGAATCACTTTGTAATTTGTATTTCTAAAACAAGTCTGAATATACAAAATTAACTTTTTTTTATTCCATCTTTCCCAAGATTCTCGTATGACGCGTTTACTTTGTATCGTGATTGGTTTTCGTGAAGCCAAGATGACGATGCCATCTCTTTATTTGGGCTATACATTTAAATGGATACCAAAAACATGTACTAAATATTTTCATTTATGTTAGCGACAATTAAGTGACCCATTCAATGTTCATTTTGAGAGGTTTTTGGTTTACTTAAAGGCAGATTGGGCATTGTCATCTCTATGATGCTTTTCAATTTTACATTGGTGCATATGAAGACTATTAATTAACATAACCACCACTATATACATAATTATACAAGTCTATATAATATGATACAGTTCCACAGTTCCCTCCAAAGGTATTGGAACAGCAAGGCCAATTAAAAAGATGAACATGAGACAAGAGTTCAGAATTTCAGCTTTTATTTCCTGGTATTTACACCAAAAGTATTAGAACATGTGACTTTCTTGTTGCCTAGATGGGTCCTGTTAGATTGATTGGTTAAACAATGAATAGTTCTCAATGTCTACCGGGAGAAAATCAAGCCATTTTGAAATTAAGAACTGTGGCAAGGACAGGGTGACTTGTCAGAATTGAGGGAAGGATGAATGCAGCCAAATACAGAGAGGTCCTTGAAGAAGGACACCTGCTCCAGAATGCACACAACCTCAGACTGGGAACGGTTCACGTTTCAGCACGGCAATGACCTGAAGCACACAGCCAACACAATGCTGGAGTGACAATTCTGACTTCTGTGAAAAGTGCTATACAAAAATACATTGAATTGAATTGACTGTCCTTGAGTGGTCTAGCCAAAGCCCAGACTCCAACCCCATAGAACATCTGTGGAGAGACCTGACGATGGCAGGTCACAGACACTTGCCATCCAATCTAATGGAGCTTGAGAGGATCTGCCAGGAAGAATAGGATAAACTTCCCACTGCTTATAGAAGATTACCCAAGAAGACTGGAAGCTGTAACATGTATTTAGTACATGCTTTTTGAACATGTTTTTTTTCTCACGTTCCCACACGTGCACTTTTATTTTTAATCTGATTCTGCCTTCTCACTGTTGCTCACCACAACTAATTTCACTGTAGGCCGACTGTCTGTCATATAATTGTGAATTTGAAAGCAACTGGATTAAAGGATCTCACATTCAATGAATAATGGAATATGGAAGCTAAGATTAGGCTACAGGTCGCTTTTTCACAGTTTCACTTTTTGTATTAATATGGTTTAGTGCAGGGGTGTCCAATCTTATCCAGAAAGGGCTGGTGTGTGTGCAGGTTGTTGCTTTAGCACAGGACCAAGACAGTTCATTAGTATAATCAGGTGTGTTACTGCTGGGTTAAAACAAAAACCTGCACCCACGCCGGCCCTTTTAGAATAAGATTGGACACCACTGGTTTAGTGGATTGTTGGTTATAACAGTTAATGGCCGTCAATAAACAGAAGACTGCGCTAATGCACTTTAAGGATGACAACCGCAATCAGACTCCACAGAAGAAGAGATAGCAGCAAGTTTTTTTATTTCAATTAAGATTTCAACGCGTCAGAATTCTACGTCTGACAGGTTAATTTTCTTCGTCGAAAGAGGTGCAGTTTTGCTGTGTTGACACTGCATGTTTTACCCGTTAAAACGCCAAATTACAACACGTCAAAAATGAACGCTATTTGCGTAACTTGAATACGTTTTGGCACAAATGGCGTTCCTTATTCTATTGAACTTTTCCGAGTTGTCTGTAAACGCAGCATACTAGATTGCAATTTCACACACATCCCTAACAAGCCCAGCAAGTTTAAAGAGTTTTCGCAGTTTTCCCTGTAGAAAAAACTGAACAAAAATAATAGGGCTCCAGTAGCTGTGTTGCTTGGACCTCTAATAATCTAATAATCCATCGACATAAGCGTTAGGAACTCAGTCTTACCCTTTCTGGCCCATATACGAATTGCCCGGTCCCCACCACACGAAGCAAGCAATGTGCCCGTCGGATTCCATGCTACATACCAGCAGCGTGAATCCGGGTGGGCGTTAAATTTATGGAGTTTGTTCAATGTGTCCTTCATGTCGGAAAATCAAAATTACAGCACCTCCTGTGATACTTTTGCCCGAAGCAAACAGGAACACTTGCAAATATTACAACGTGAATAGTATCGTTAATGTACCCTAAGAAGTTAACACCCTTCTACAACGACAGTCGCAGAAGTATGACGCTCTCTCGCAGCTCTAGAAATGCTGCGCAAAGTATTGAGCATGCTGGGAAACTGTGTTTCCTTTAAATTACAATACCATAACAGTATCTTAAATATAAAATTTTAACCGCAATGCTCCAAGTTTTCTGACTTGGCTGTATTTTTTCTCGCTTATAGTGTTAAAAACCAAGCAGCCTTCACTTGTTTGTTTAACTTGACGCTTATTTTAAAATGATATAAACTACATGTCCCAATATTTCTCATACTTTCTCTCGCGCATCTGACGTTACAGTATGAACATAACTGAAAGCACCTTCGGCCACAACAGGAAGCAAGCGAAATTAAGCCTTTGTGTGTTTTCGTGGACACATATTTTGCATTAAAATACCAACGCGCGGCTTGAATCCTGGTAGATTTAAATACATATTACTTACCGTAACGTTATTACTTTAAACGATTAGGCTACATTTATTTTGCTAATGTTACTTAGCTAGCTAGCAAACGTAAGACAACTTGTATTATTACCGTACGTTGCTGTGGGACTATCGTGGTTGGATTTGTGTCGCTTGTGTCGCTATTTTATTTTCAGTACAATTAGTGCAAAGTGGTGTTCATCTTCCAGCCAGTTCGCCAGTAACGATTAAATTGTGAGCATTTAGGAGTAAAGCTAAGATTTAGCGAACGCTACTAATTCACAATGAACATCTAGGATAATTAGCTAACACTTTAGGTAGCTAATGTTAACAGTTAGCTACCAAGCAAACTTTAGCAAGCTGGTCAAGTTCGTAGTTATCGCTCTCTATTAGCTAGTAGCTATTTGACCCAACATATTTCGAATTGGCTACAAAGTGTGTGTTTAATCTGCAAATTGATAGTTACGAGATAGGGTTATCTATGTAACTTGACTTAGCATTAATATATTAGCTAGCTATATAGCTAACTTAGTGCTAGCAAGGTAACGTTACACAATTTTTAGTGACGAGTGGGAAGGGACAATGTATGCGCCACCGGGATCTGCTCTCCCTGTGAACCGGCGAAGGCGAGGACCCGGAGGAACCGCTATGCCTAAACAGCCAGAGCGGAGTCTGGCATCCGCACTTCCCGGAGCATTGTCCATTACTGCCTTGTGCACGGCCCTTGCCGAACCAGCCTGGCTCAGGGTTCATGGAGGAACTTGCCCAAGACAGGAGCTGGGAGTAGCAGACGTCCTGGGATATGTCGATCCAAAACTCATCGAAGGTACACTTATATCGCATACTATTGTAAATTCACCACATTTCTGGCTTTGAATGAAACGTCAATTCCAAGTATGATCACTAGTCTCTTACATCAGTAATCATCCCAAATTCGAATGGCATTTTCATGCTAGTGACTGTAGCAGGGATGAAGAGCGTTTGCTACATGGTAATTGTTGTGAAATGTAGCGGATGTTTCTGCGATCGTGCTATCTGTAGTTATATTCAGGGATATTTTGGATTTTTTGTTTACAAAAGTGGTTTCACCTAAATGGTACATGAGAAACCTGACTACCCAGCACCCAGGTGACATCGCCTGAACGGCCTAATGTGGCTATACATAGGTCAGGCCAAACCAAGCCATTTTGGCCGTTGAACATCGACGTGAGAACAATATTAAAATGCTGTTCAATTTTGGGTTCATGAATTATGTCCTGTTTTGGTCAAATTCAGTTCTAGTTTAATGTCGACACAAGGTGCCGTACCGCGACTTTAATTATGTAGCATACGAAACAGTGTTTATGAGGTTTACACAGAACAAGAGCAATCAAGAAACGGATAGTTGTGTCCGAAATGACTATACTCTGAAAAGTATACTTATTTTTTTATATACCAGTTGTGGCATGTTATCTGGTCCGGCGGTGCCTTCCATCGAGCGTACATAGGAACTGGAGAGGGTGGCGAAGATGGCCAAAAGATGGACTCTCCCTTTAAGCATTTTAGACAGTCTGTGTAATTTTTTGTGGGCACTTGCCATTTTTAACTCTGCGGCAGTAAGATGTTAGAATATGCGACTAAGATATTATTCATGATTAAGTGAGATTTAAAACGGTAAAACCCGGATGTAACGCAGTCGTCGCTCGGGGTTGGAATCTCGACGTAACACACAAAACGATACTATAATGGCCCACGATAACGATAGTGTCATGATACAGACGATACTGTGATATTTAAGTGATGTAAAAAAGAAGAAAAGATAGGCCTAAAAAATTAAAATTTAAACACAGGAATCAGTTATGTACTCTATTTATTAAAGTGCGCTCACTTTCAACATAAGTGGCATACATCTAAACAGGAAATAAGGCATGTTCCTGGTATTACACAGGATATAGCCTCATGCCCCATTCACACAAATAGCATAAATGGTCACTTCACTGTCAGGATAGTCACTGTGACTTCATGCCACATTTCAGGAAAAAAATAAATAACTAAATACCCCCCTTACCATGTAGTTGTGGCATTTATTACACTAGCCTAACTAGTGTTCCTGGTCCAAGCAATGGTTCTGTCCTGCCTGGATTACTGCAATTCGCTCTTGGCTGGCCTCCCAGCGTCCGCCATCAGACCCCTCCAACTTATCCAGAATGCAGCAGCTCGTCTGGTCTTCAACCTTCCCAAATACTCACACGTCACCCCCCTGCTTACTTCCCTCCACTGGCTGCCTGTCATGGCTCGCATCAAATTTAAAACATTGGTGCTAGCCTTCCAAGCAGTTAAGGGGTCTTCCCCAGCTTATCTACAAAAAATCATCAGACCCTACACCCCTGCCAGACCTCTTCGTTCAGCCTCCACAGGCCGCTTGGCACCTCCCCCTCTCCGAACCTCCACCTCACGCTCACTGTCTGTTCTGGCTCCACGGTGGTGGAACAAACTCCCCGTTGAGGTTCAAGCAGCACCTCTCCCCATCCCTCCCTACCTCCCTGTGAACCTTAATTGTTGTCTCTGTGACTTGCATTGTGTATCGGTATTTTTAGTTGGCTCGGTAAGCAGTGTTTGGATAGTTAACTTTGGTCACTTTTGTTCTGTTGTTTGTTTGTTTCTTTGTTAAAAAAAAAATGTATCTTTGTTGTACAGGTAGCAGTTGAAATTGTACTTCCCTCTAGGGTCTTTCAGCGAACTTATCCCTGGTTATGGGTATGCACTTTGTTGTACGTCGCTCTGGATAAGAGCATCTGCCAAATGCCAATAATGTAATGTAATGTAATGTAATGTTTAAAAACACACTGAATATAGAAATGAAACTATGGTAAGCATTCAGGTCAATACTATTTAGAGATCATTACTAAGAGCGTTCCGAAGACAGGAACAGCAGAGTTTTGAACCGTGGGTCTAGAGCTGAAGAGATGTACAGGGTGGTCTTCTCTGGTGAATGGTGCCTTTGATTTCATTGACCATGGGATAGTCTGTGATGGTATTGTTTGTGTCACTCAGAAGCTAGTGGGGCGATGATGGAGATAGTTGGGTTCTTCTTCTCAGACATACTGGGACTGCCATGGGCTTGAGCTTGCATTTGAGATGTCTGTCTCAGTCAAGATGCAGATGTCAGCGACATTTTCCTCACTTTAAATCGAAGTAAAGAATAGTATTGCTTGTAGAATTAGAAAAGCACATTGAAATAATACTGTATAACCTCAAGTTTGTACATAAATGGCAGATATATTATATATGGGCAATTCCACAGTAATGTCAACCTGAGCATGAAAAAATAAACGTAATTATTTCCCAATTATACTTATGTCCCAAACAGTCGATTGTGACCGTTTTGAAATCTGATAAAATGTAGGCTAACAACCATTTCATATGGTTTTCTCAATGTCAAAACTGATATTCAGAACCATGTCAGGTGACAACAAATGTGTTATGATACAATTTTATTGGGAAGTTTATTGTCAGACAGTGCATTTCAGATATGTCACATCTACCTCAACATTTTCGGGCACTAGAAATATCAGATAATGCACCATAATATATAGTGAGCATCCGCGGCATCGAGATGTATAAGAACCAGTGTTAATTTTGACAGCAAATTTTGATTTAGTTTTATTCATAGTCTTTTGAATAAAATGCCATTTAGTTTTAGTCATATTTTAGTCATTTGAATTGTTTTAGTTTTAGTTGACTAAATATCATACGAATCTACTGTATGTTTAGTTAGTGTGATGCATTATTCAAGCATTTCTCTAGAATTTCCAAACTCATTATATATTCCTGGAGGAAACATCTATTAACCTGTTATTATGGAATTGTATTAAGGATTGAATGTGCAATACAGACACAGGTAACTGTTGTGATTGTATGAAACATCTTTATTTATCATGAAATTTAATCCATATAAAACCAAGTCTCATAAAAAAACAAGAATACGGCCTTGCTTTTTCACAAAAGACCAATAATTATATATGCATTGTTTTATAACAACTTGCATATGACATTCTTCCTTCTTTCAAGCAGAAGTGCAAAACAAATATTAAAAAAGAAAAACTGTATTGGTTGTAATGCCAGTGCACATAGTATCTGAATATAGAAAATTCAACAGTCCTCTATTGATAATGAAAACAAGTATCAAGTAACTCAATACAAGTGAAATAGATTTGGGTTGTGCTCTTTTCCACAGCTAGCACAGGCAATGGAAGTGAATGTAACAGTTCTACTTCTCAGACTGATCAAATGAAGTATTGTGAAGGCAGCAATGCCATTAGTGCATAAAATGTGAATTAAGAACAATTACATGGTCTCCAATTATTTATAACATAAGTAAGAAGTGAAACAGCATACCAAAATACTTGTGGGGTGTGCTTATTTCTATAGGAAGAGCTATCAATAATTCACTGTTCACTGTTAATTATTTAAACAGTTATAATTCTCAAATACATTCAAAGAAAAAGTGCATAGGCTATGCCATCAGTGATTAAAATCTAAATCAAGAAAAAATACCCTGTCTCCAAATGTTGAAAACCATATGTCTCAAAAGCTGTCAATAGCAGGGAATGCAACCATTCTAATTCAACATTAAAATAACAACTGCTAGGTTCAAATGCCATTAGTGCGTGGAACTAAAAATCAACTCCTCTCTCTCTCAGCATTGACAATAGAGGTAAATATCACAGTAAACTAAAACACAGACCCGTAACTTATAATGCATATTTTTGCTATAAGAAGTGCTGTCAATGGCAGGGAATACAACAGTTCTATTTGGTTCGATTCATTTTAAGGAAAGCACTTCACGCCAATGTGACCCTTGCTCTATTGCGCCAGCCTCTAGTGAGGACACCTGTGACACTGAACACCCTCTCTGCAAAGGCTTGAGAAGCTGGCATAGCCAACAGGTCTAAAGCAAAAGGTTTTAACGTGATACATAATTTCACTCTTTGCCAGCCAAAAGTCTGTTCCTGTGTCATCAGTGGTGGACTAACTTTCTGATCTGCTGCCTCATGCTGGTTGTGGAGGTCCTCTGTGGAGGCCTTGTGTGGCATTTTGAAAGAAACCTAAATACTGGCTGCTTTGATGAGGAAGGTGCTGCTTCTGGTTCCTCAATAGTCTCCTCTTCTGCATCATCTTCAGTCTGATCCTGATGTTGTGTGTGTGGCAAAGTGGATTTTTTTACCACATACTCCTCTGCCTGTTTCAGCAGTTCCTGAATATTGTCATCAGCCACATCAACAAGGGTTTCACAGACAGCAGGGTTGACAAAGCAGG
This sequence comes from Conger conger, assembly GCF_963514075.1. Lineage (NCBI taxonomy): Eukaryota > Metazoa > Chordata > Actinopteri > Anguilliformes > Congridae > Conger > Conger conger. Next base: position 1,387,957 of record NC_083770.1, on the reverse strand, counting down.
CAGCTGCTGCAAGTGGCGAGAACCTTTCATCGGTTGGATCCAAGAGCCAAGCAAAACGCTGGTTCACACTTCCTTTCATTTTCTGTGCAAGAGTGGGAAGGTCTCGGTAGATAGTGTCCTAAGTCAGCACGGTGGCTGAGCAGATCAAAGAGGGCAGGGACCACCAGGGACATGGACATGGTGTCACTCTGGAGAGCAGGGACATGGACATGGTGTCACTCTGGAGGGTTTTAGTATGTTCCGCAAAAGTCAGCATTAGGTCATGCGATGACGCAAGCTTTTCCCACTCACCGAGCCGTCCCATCCCATGTCGTTTGCGATTTGGCAGACTGAGTCTTTCACTTTGAGGAGTCGTGCGACCATGTTGAATGTGCTTAACCAGCGTGTGGGGCAGTCATTTACAACAATAAGGCCACACTGGTCCAATATCCTCTGTGTTGCAATGGAGGACTTGCAAAAGAGCTTTACCACTGACCTTGCTTTATCAAGGACTCTCTTGAGACATGCCTCCTTCTGCACTATGTGGACCACAAGTTGTAAGGTATGCACCACACACGGTGTCCAGTCCATATCCATGTCGACATGATGGTACCTAACGAGGAATACAGCCAAATAAGCATAAACTATAGAAAATGTTTCTATTTTAACCCTCAAAATCTTAATGATGGAAATACTTTTACATGAGATTACAAATACAGTGGAAAAAACAAAGACACAGCACTAGAGCACAGTCCCAACCAGGGTTGGAAATTAGCACCAGCCACCAAATGCTGGTAAAATATGAACGTGGCTGGTAGATTTCAGACACAAAATAATGATTTACTATTGAGTGGCTGGCGAATTTGAATATTTATCTGTCAGTGGCTGGTAGATGTTCACATTTTAAAAAGTTCCATCATGGGGGAGTCTTCCTCAGAGCTGGTTTCTTCTCCTTCTGCTGTGGTGTGTTTAAATGCTGCCACCATATTACTCCCATTGTCTGTTATTACAGTCAGGATCTTCTCCTTTGGTATGCCCAACTCTTGGATACATTTGTCCACACATGTCTTGATTGACTGTGCAGTGTGTGGGTGGGCTACTTGTTCAAGGGCCAATAATATGTGTTTGGGTTTATTTTGTTCAACACAAAAGTAGCATGAACTTATAGCAAGAAATGAAGCTGTCAGTCCTTTTTTTGTCCACAGGTCTCTGGGCAGCAGCCAGTTTCTTTTTGAATTTTTGTCTTTCATCTTCATAATGTTTGTCAATCAGATTGCTTATTTTAGTCAGCCTCCTATCTACTGTCTCCATCATTCGAACAAAATCCTCATCTTCAATCGTTGTGACTGGTAATCCTGTGCGCCCGATCAATTTTGCCATGGCCTCCTCCTTGGTCTGTTGTTCTTTAGAGTCTCTTTTGTACTTTGAAGCACGCAGAAGAGCTGTTGAAATATTCTGCTGGGATGCACTAGCTTTATTTGCCCTCAGTGGCCCATCCTTGTCATTGGAGGTCTTCTGTATCTGTGAGGTTGAATAAGGGGGAAAATCAAGTTCTGATTTTTCTCTCATTCCTCTCTCTCATACACACGCGCACACAGCTCCAAGTTGTCTCTATACTACATTTCTGCTAATTTCTCCCGTCATATGTCTAACATTAAGTAAACTACATTTCTTCAAACATGCATTCTTCTTTTTATTACGTATGTGTTTCAATTTCAGGACAGTAAAACTTTATACGTAGGCTATTATCTTCAGCATATCAATCGATTTTTTGATTCACGACCTAAGATTAGGAACTCAGGCCCATTCTCTTCTCTAATCAGTACAGGACAGCGGTGGTTTCTTTTAGCTTGTATTGTATTTCAAGTTTAGCGAAAACACACCAGCTCGGTTAGCTGATAAAATAGCGTTAGCTTGAAGAAAAACATTTAAAGTAAGTGTGCTTACCTTTGCATGAATTTCGATGACTATTCTGCAAATGTCGCTTCAAGTTCGTTGTGTTTTTACCGGTGATTGTCGCTCCACATGGTTTACAAAGACTCTTGTTTTCCTTGACAAATGTGAAATTTATCCATATGTCTGTTCTCTTTCTCCCAAACGTTGACATGTCTGTACTACAGTTTATGATGAGTCATGCGGCAAGTGTATGCTAGTGGACTTCCCGCCGGGTAGATCAGAACGTTACTATTTAATTTCAAGTGTGTGCATTAGATTAACCTCCATACCACGCAGAGTTTAGTTCTGATTGGATCTCATCCCAAATCGTCCCTCCCTAACATTTTCGTCTCGTTTTTAATCGTTGACGAAAGTGTCAATATATTTAATCATAGTTTTTGTCATCATCAATTCGTTTTTATTTAGTTATCGTCTCGTTTTCGTCAGTGAAAAAATGTCGTTGACGGAAAATATGACTAACGAATATGAATAACGAATTATTTGTCAACGAAATTAACACTGATAAGAACTGGAGATGGCTTCCGCTTACCGGTTCCTTGGATTCCAATGGGAGCTGCTCCATGGCGCGACTATTCATGGAGGCTGCTACGTTTGACTATAGGGCTGTTTTGGCACCAGAGCATGTGCGCTGGGTACCCAAATGGGAAGGAATTAATAGGAATAATAAATTGAAAAAAATCCTGTTATCTTCTGTGCCGCTGGAGATTAATTGCTTCAGTACAATTCAATTTTAGAATTTAAAATCAAAATGTCTGGGTAAAGTCATAGTTTTGAATGGGCATCAATTGGGAAATGAGCTTTTTGGGACATAAGCTGTGATGACCACTGGAGTTTGTGAGCTTCTGGGACAATGTCAATCCTTGGTCCCCTGAACCGTGGTCACTAGAAAGGTGGAAATTAGGGCTGCACGATGTATCGTTTTTTATTAGGGATGGGCATGGTTAAAACCGAAATTGTCATTTGACCAAAACGGCCAATCAGTCTTAACTGGTTAACATTTTATTATTATTATTATTTTATTTTATTTTTTTTGTATATGGGAATGTTTTTAAGACTGTTCTATATTTTGGTTGGAGTTGTGTGTAATCTACACCAGTGGGATCGTAGAATTAGTAGCCAAATTACATGATTGCGGCACCACCGACTCGGAAATGCACAGAGTAGACTATGGCAAGCAACATTTTACAAACTTCAGTGTAAATATGTCGCATCAAACTTAACAACTATGTGAAATAGGCTAATGAGCAACAAAAGCACCATGTCAAATCTCAAGATAAAGGAAAACGATAGCGATCTTCTAAACGCAAATCGATTCGACCAGGAGCATATTGCACAGCACGTCACTTGTATAATTATTAAGGCTCACTTAATTTTGTTTAGCTAAATAAAGGCTTGCTTGATCCCATGGAACTGTTAGCCAGAGTATACCATCATGCAAGATCATTACAGAGCAGGTTGAGAAGGAACAGACTACAGCGAAGATTTGGAGATAAACTAAAATCTGACGTTACTGTTTGTAATGTTATTTTCACGTTACTTGCTCATCTTATATCTGATTAGAATCAGAAACGCCACTTGAATTTTTCTTACCTTTGAAATTTAATTAAACAAAAAACATGAGATGGGGTTTAAGGGAAAAATTAGAAATTGCACTCCAGTGTTTGGCGAGTTCAGTTCGACAAGTGGTATTCCCAGCTTTCCAGTCCAAACAACTGCACAGAATTTTGAGATTGTGGATTGTGGCAGGGAGTTGAATACCCAATCAGTTGTAGAATTTAAAATGCAGACTAGTGTCCTTGAACAATACTAGACTAACCATACTGTTACTAGACTGGCAAATGAGCAATCCTTTTTTCTCTTTGTATAAGTCACGTACTCTTTCGCAAAGTCACGTATTAGTGGGCAACTCAGTCTACAGGTAGCCGATGTTGTTCCGTACCATTCTTCAGTTATCCTATAGTTATACAGTCCCATCCAAAAGTATTGGAACAATTTCTTTGTTTTTGCTATACACTGAAGACAATTGAGTTTGCGGTCAAAAGGTGTTCATGAGATGACAGATCTGAATTTCAGCTTTTATTTCCTGGTATTGTTATCTAAATTTGTTAGCTTAAAACACCTTTTGAATCAGACCACCCAGTTTTTAGGTGAGCAAAAATATTGGAACGTGTGACTAACAGGTGTTTCTTGTTGCTCAGATGTGTGTGTTAGATTGATTAGTAAATAAATAGTTCTGAATGTCTGCTCTTGGTTTTAGCCTTGGGCTTTGCCTTTGAAGACTGCATTTAAAAGTGTGTTATGTTTGTGTGAAAAGACATCTTTGGGAGAAGAGCAAGCCATTTTGAAACTTAGAATTTTCTTTTTTTTGCAAATTTATTAAAAATAAAAAAAACTAAGAAATCACATGTACATAAGTATTCACAGCCTTTGCCATGAAGCACAAAATCCTGTTTCCACTGATCAACCTTGAGATGTTTCTTCAGCTTAATTGGAGTCCACCTGTGGTAAATTCAGTTGATTGGACATGATTTGGAAAGGCACACACCTGTCCCACAGTTACATTACAATACATTAATGGCATTTGGCAGACGCTCTTATCCAGAGCGACGTACAACAAAGTGCATACCATAACCAGGGATAAGTGCACTGAAAGACCCTAGAGGGAAGTACAATTTCAGCTGCTACCTGTACAACAAAGATAAGGACCAGGGCCTATTTGAATTTATTTATTTATTTATTTATTTTTTTTTTTTTTAAACAAACAAAAACAAACAACAAAGCAAAAGTGACCAAACTTAACTATCCAAACACTGCTTACCTAGCCAACTAAAAATACTGATACACAAAGTAAATCACAGAGACAACAATTAAGGTTCACAGGGAGGTAGGGAGGGACGGGGAGAGGTGCTGCTTGAAGAGGTGCGTCTTCAGTTTGCGCTTGAAGGTGGGGAGACAGTTGACAGTGCATGTTGGAGCACAAACCAAGCATGAAGTCAAAGGAATTGTCTGTAGACAGGATTGTCTCGAGGCACAAATCTGGGGCAGGGTACAGAAAAATTTCTGCTGCTTTGAAGGTCCCAATGAGCACAGTGGCCTCCATCATCCGTAAATGGAAGAAGTTCGGAACCACCACGACTGTTCCTAGAGCTGGCCGACCATCTAAACTGAGCAATCGGGGGAGAAGGGCCTTAGTCAGGGAGGTGACCAAGAACCCGATGGTCACTCGGTCAGAGCTCCAGCGTTCCTCTGTGGAGAGAGGAGAACCTTCTAGAAGGACAACCATCTCTGCAGCAATCCACCAATGGTAGAGTGGCCAGACGGAAGCCACTCCTTAGTAAAAGGCACATGGCAGCCCACCTGGAGTTTGCCAAAAGGCACCTGAAGGACTCTCAGACCATGAGAAACAAAATTCTCTGGTCTGATGGGACAAAGATTGAACTCTTTGGCGTGAATGCCAGGCGTAATGTTTGGAGGAAACCAGGCACCGCTCATCACCTGGCCAATACCATCTCTACAGTGAAGCATGGTGGTGGCAGCATCATGCTGTGGGGATGTTTTTCAGTGGCAGGAACTGAGAGACTAGTCAGGATTGAGGGAAAGATGAATGCAGCAATGTACAGAGATATCCTGGATGAAAACCTGCTCCAGAGCGCTCTTGAGACTGGGGCGACGGTTCATCTTTCAGCCGGACAACGACCCTAAGCACACAGCCAAGATATGAAAGGAGTGGCTTCAGGACAACTCTGTGAATGTCCTTGAGTGGCCCAGCCAGGGCCCAGACTTGATTCCGATTTGAACATCTCTGGAGAGATCTGAAAATGGCTGTGCACCAACGCTCCCCATCCAACCTGATGGAGCTTGAGAGGTGCTGCAAAGAGGAATGGTCGAAACTGCCCAAAGATAGGTGTGCCAAGCTTGTGGCATCATATTCAAAAAGACTTGAGGCTGTAATTGTTGCCAAAGGTGCATCAACAAAGTATTGAGCAAAGGCTGTGAATACTTATGTACATGTGATTTCTTAGTTTTTAATTTTTAATAAATTTGCAAAAAAACCTTTCATGTTGTCATTATGGGGTGTTGTGTGTAGAATTTTGAGGAAAAAAATGAATTTATTCCATTTTGGAATAAGGCTGTAACATAAAATGTGGGAAAAGTGAAGCGCAGTGAATACTCTCCGGATGCACTGTACATTGTAATGTTTTGTGCACTTTGATATAATGTTGCTGATAAAATATCAATTAGTGTCTTGACATGCAATGTCAGGTTCATGTTTGTACAGGCTACTGTAGGCTACATGCAATTACCTGTACTTTATCTGAGACATAAAATATATTTAGCAGCTTTAAATGAGTAAATGACTGTTTGTGGGCTTGCCAAAAAATAATGCTTATGATTTCATCAACAGTCGACTTTGACAAGCATATAAGCGGTCTTACTTTCCTTCATTTAGTTAAGGTGTCCAGCAGGGAGGTGTTATGTTGAGTCCAACTGTTAATGTTAGGCCAGTTTATAAATTATACCGTTGTGTCTTATTTGTTTCTTGTCATCTTCCAGATTACTGTGTGAACCCTCAGACCATCCTCCTCCTGCGGGTTATTGCTGCCTTCTGCTTCTTGGGTATCCTGTGCAGTCTAACCGCCTTCCTTCTGGATGTCTTTGGCCCAAAGCACCCTGCCCTGAAGATCACCCGCCGATACGCCTTTGCACACATACTCACCGGTACAGAACCGTCGGGTTGGGCGGGATTGGATCATTATTAATCTTGGTAAATAAGCATAGGGGCATTAAGATGGATTGTATCACTTCATACAGTGTTCACATTGGCACAGTTACTGTAGCCACAAGTAATGATTAAGGGGTAAACGCATGGGGGCTGTGCCTTGTTCCATGTCGAAAATGTCAATTTTATCTTTCTAGCAAACATGTGGGAAATGGGACTTGTAAAACTGCACAATGTCATTATGCATTATTAGGCTGTATATTTATTATGCTTTGTTTAGAATTTGTTGTTCGCTTAAAAAAAGGTAGTGTGAAACGTAACCGTGGTAAACCAAGAAATGGAACTTTGTATTTGGTTCGTCCCAAATCAAGCAAACTATATAAGTATGAAAGCGCCCTTGGACTTTCTAGGTTTTAATTTGCAATTTACACAAGAAGGCATTGAAGGAACACAATGAAATTATTAAATATGTCTGTTCTTTAGTTTTGGAGAAGTAAGCGTTTTAAATTTATGGTCCTATTTTCAACCGGTTGAGTGTTCTCCTCGTATGCATCACTCGAGCAGACCTCATCCCTCCCCTATAACCCGTGACCCATAGTGCCTTAGTGACCCATCGTTAGTGCCACTGGCCTACAGGCAAGGCAATGCAAATATTTGACTAACGTTTGGTTCACTAAAATTAGAGTGCCTGTTATTAAGGACTATTCAACTATTTCTGGTTATATTAATTTAAATAGTTTGCTTTCATAAGGATATTATAGTTGTGCTTTTATTTTAACTTGGCTAGCTAGCTAGTAAATAATTATTAGTCAGCGTCCTTACCTTAGCTATTGATAGTTGATATACTAAGTTAGCTAGCTTGTGAAAATTCAGTCTCCAAAGATGAGCGCGTATCATGGAGGAAGATATGGTAACAAACAACGTGTGGAAAGTGTGGGCACAGTCTGTCAATCACAGTTCTTATTACCACGTCCAGATAGTTTGGGTGAACATTTATGCATTTAAATGGTTAAATAATGAAAACATTATAAAGACAACTATATAAGTAGATGGATCATTACATTTATTTACTGCTTTTCTAGACACTCAGAGCGCTTACAGTGACGAGGGGGAAACCCGCCTCAATCACCACCACCTGTAGCACCCACTTGGGTGATGCAACAGCTGCCATTTTGTGCCAGAACACTCACCACACACCAGCTGAGATGGAGAGGGAGGGAACAATGTTTTTGCCAGTTGAATCGGGATGGTTAGGTGGCAGGTTGAAAGGGCCAGGGTTGGGAATTCAGCCAGGACACCTGGGAACCCCCTACTCTTTGCGAAGAGTGTCATGGGATCTTTAATAACCACAGTGAGTCAGGACCTTGGTTTAACGTCATTTAGGATGGGTCAAACATGTTAACATTTTCAGGTCGCTCTTGTTTTGCCCCTGGCTATCATACAGTTCAGTTTGTAGTCCTATACCCCAAAAGTGAATTCATTTTGCCAAAAAAACAATGAACTGCAGTCTACCTTATCAGTTACCGACTGTGAGATTTCCCTTGTTGTAAATCCCATGGGCCATCTTGGTCCAACGGAACCCACCTACAGTCCCGTATATACTGTATTATAATGGACATCTTAATTTTGGGCATTTTATGAAGTTCTGAAGCGTTTGTTGAATCCGATAAGCACATGCTCGAATAAGCACTTTGTACAAAGCAATTAAGAGAAATGTACGATAAGAATACGAAAATGTTCTTGCATGAGGTCCATTGTATCTCGCTAAAACTGAAATAAAATGACAAATAGGATATAACATTGAAAATGTTATGTTAAATTGCAACATTTTCATGGATCATCCATTTTTTTTAGTAGCCAAGAGTCTGTATGACACAACAAGGTTATGTTATGCTCAAATATCAACCACCCGTATAACAAATAAATAAATAAATAGCCTAAACAACTCCAGGCACATTGCAGATACATAGATTTTCAATTCAGGGTTCAACCAAATATCAACTAAAAAAACTGCTACAGTCTCTTATCACAATATTACATTAAAATTTCAGTAATAAGTGTTATCCAGAGCAGCTCAGACGTGCATGAAACATAAAAGTTTAGGAAATAAGTAGACTTGTGACAAGGGCATCTGCTTCACTACTTAGTAGTAAATCATAAACATACAAATTAACTGGAGCCTCAGCAGAGCATTTTGTACATAACTACATAGCTAGTTCTGCGGTGAGTTGTCCATTGTGGAGATGAATGGCAGAAGCGCAGGAGTGGAGGATGATTGAAGTTTTTATTTATTTTTTATTTTGTTAAAAAAACGTTTTGGTTTGTTTCCCCTCTCTTTCCCCTCCCTATCTCTGCACTCTCAGTCCTTCAGTGTGCCACGGTCATTGGGTTCTGCTACTGGGCCTCTGAGCTGATTCTGTCCCTGCAGCAGCAGCACAAGAAGTACCACGGCTCCCTTATTTATGTCACCTTTGCCATAAGCTTTTATCTTGTGGCTGGAGCAGGTGGGGCCTCCATTCTGGCCACTGCCGCGAACCTGCTGCGCCATTACCCGACTGAAGAGGAGGAACAGGCTCTGGAGCTGCTGTCTGAAATGGAGGAAAGCAGCGAGACGTATCCAGCTGAATATGACATAGCCAACCAGTTCCAGCCACCACCTGCATACACCCCTTAGTAGGCTATGGCAGTTCTCCCTCTTCTGTAAATAATTAATAATGTTATGGGCATCACGGAAAACAACAAAAAAACACTGAATGAAAGTACAAACACACATATAGCAACATCCCATCCACACATTTGTGTGAGCTCCTGGTGACCTTTCAACATGTAAATTCATACTATAGTTATCATACTATGATAACTGATTGTTGTTCTTCCTATGTTTGAATGTATGTTTTGATTTTTTTTCGTTCAATATTACGTGAGGAATTTTCACATACAGTTAATGATATTAGAAGTAGTAACACTGTCAGTTTTTTATTCCCTAGATTTTCCTGTTTATTTCCTTGTTCCTGCCTTCTTGTTTCTCTCAGTATGTTTAACTCTGATGCCATTGCAGTACATTTGTATAAAGGACATATAAAGAACCATTCATTGCAATGAGTAGTGCGGTAAGTGTAGATTTTCTCAGCAACTCATTGGCGCTTGGCTGGGAAAGTGACGAAGAGCAGGATCATGCTGTGTGCAAATAATCGTATGCTGTTCTGGAGACTTAAAATGTGGCCATTAAGTAATGGACAGTGAAGCATCATCCTAAACCCTATGGTTTTACAGGGTATTTGTTTTATTGTTTGAGGCTTGGTTCAAAGGTATCACTTTCCAAATGTTGTTGTATTGTACAGCATGTTATATTTTAAAATAAAATTGATTTAGAATAACAGTGGTAACATGTTTTTTTCCTTTGACATGGGGTCAATATTGGGGTTATATTGCTACAGATGGCCAATTCAAAAAATCATCGAGGACTTGTATACCCTTGAAGAATACACTAACTTGGTGGAAAAAAAATCATCACCATGAAAGCAATGCATCTCATCTATAATAAAAAGATTTGTGAGCGACTAAATTGTACTTTGTTTCTCAAAATTGGGACAATTAGCATGGCAACTAGATTATGCATGTGACACTGCTGTTGTATCCTTGCAAGAGTACATTTCCCTGAAGAAATGTATAAAAATATGTTGCAATTTTCTTACACATTAACATTACATTACATGTAATTTGGCTGACACATTTATCCAAAGCAACTTACAGTTGAGACTAAGCAATTATTGGCACCCTTGATACAAATGGGGAAAAAAGGCTGCATATAATAAATAAGACTTAATGTTATGCTCAAACATATAGGAAAACTACAGTACTGTGCAGAAGTCTTAGGCACCTATGTAACATTCTGTACAGATAGGATTCTTTCAAAAATAATACAATGAAAGGTCCTAAATAAATGTACTGTACATTTTACATTACATTTGAGTCATTTGGCAGAATAGTTAAAAACGGAATCAAATCAATATTTTTTGTGGCCACCCATTGCCGTTAAAACTGCATCACTTCTCTGAGATGGCCAACTCTCCTGCAGTTATAGAAGACAGTCAGCAGGGAGGTTGTTCCAAGCATGTTGGAGAACTTGCCACAGTTCTTCTGCAGACTTTGGTTGGCTCCTTGCTTCTGCATCTCAAGACAGCCTTGATCAGGTTTTTATGTAAAAAGTAGTCAATTGCTTACAGTAATACGTTACCTTTTAAAATTAAATCTTTTGGAAAATGAATATTTGGAAATCTCAAATGTTCTTTTATACTAACAGACAGAAAACAATAAACATATTAATACAGTCTAGGGTGTCTAAGACTTTTGCACAGTACTGCTTTTATTTCAATAAATTTACTTAAATGTTTAAATGTTTTTTATTCAGTAATTTCTGAAAACCATATGTGACAAAATGATTGCCACCCTTAACAATTATTGTGGATAAAATCAAACTGAAATTGGCAATATAATTTTACTATAAGAACTACACTCACTGAGCACTTTATTAGGAACTTATTATTAGCCTACTTATTCATGCAATTATCTAATCAGCCAATCGTGGGGCAGCAATGCAGGACATAAAATCATGCAGATACGGGTCAGGAGCTTCAGTTAATGTTCACATCAACCATCAGAGTAGGGGAAATATGTGATCTCGGTGATTTCAACCATGACATGAATGTTGGTGCCATATGGGCTGGTTTGAGTATTAATGTAACTTCGCATTGCTATTCATTCAGAGGATTTAAGATTCTTCTGAACGGTTTTCCATGAATAGAATCTGGTGGTAACGCATTAACGTAATGATGGCCTGCTGATGCGCATTAATCATACTGAACTTCGCTAACAAGTATCGCTGTCTGGTAACCTGACGACTCCGACACGTAACATAACATGCTGCCTCATGCAAATAGTGGAATTCTGATGAAGAGCGGCTTGTTTAAATTCTGACATCCATCCTTATATCACTACAAGCATTTTGTACTGAATCAAATTACATCTACTCTAATCCACCTCAAGCAAACACATTAGTTTCACGTTTCAGGTCTGTCTTGCCTTGTTTTATGTTAAATAATTTGTTTTACCTGGTATTGACAACATACCTGGTCGTGTGTTGAAGGACTGTGCAGTGGAACTCACTGATGTCCTCACAGACATCTTTAACACCTCCCTGAGCCAAGCTGCTGTTCCCACATGCTTCAAAGACACCACCATCATCCCGATACCAAAGAAGGCTTCCCCATCCTGCTTCAATGACTACCGTCCCGTTGCATTGACCCCCATCATCATGAAGTGCTTCGAACGGTTAGTCATGCAGCACATCAAATCCATCCTCCCTCCCGCCCTGGACCCCTACCAGTTTGCATATCGGGCCAACAGGTCCACCGATGATGCAATCTCCACTGTTCTCCACTCAGCCTTCACCCATCTGGACACCAAAAACTCACATGTAAGGATGCTGTTCATAGACTTTAGCTCAGCATTTAATACAATCATCCCCCAGCAGCTTATACAAAAACTGGATCGGCTGGGAGTGAACACCTCGCTGTGCAATTGGCTGTTGGACTTCCTGACCGGGAGACCACAGGCAGTCCGGGTCGGCAGCATCACATCCAGCACCATCACCCTGAACACGGGGGCCCCCCAAGGATGTGTGCTCAGCCCCCTACTCTTCACCCTACTGACCCTACTGACGACTGCACACCAAAGCACAGCACCAATGTCTTTGTCAAGTTTGCAGATGACACAACTGTGGTGGGTCTCATCCACAATAATGATGAGTCCAACTACAGGGACGAGGTGAGCCAACTGACCACATGGTGCGGAGACAACAATCTCACTCTCAATGTGGAGAAAACAAAGGAGATTGTTGTCGACTTCCGGAGAGCGCACACCCAGCACCCTCCACTGACCATCAACGGTGCGGCTGTGGAGAGAGTGAGCAGCACCAGATTCCTGGGTGTGCACATCACTGAGGACCTCTCCTGGAATACTGACACCACATCACTGGCCAAGAAAGCTCAGCAACCCCTCTACTTCCTCCGAAAACTGAGAAGAGCCAAAGCCCCAGCCCCCATCATGCTCTCCTTCTACCGGGGCACCATCGAGAGCATCCTGACCAGCTGCATAACTGTGTGGCACGGTGGTTGCACGGCGTCCTGCCAAAAGACCCTGCAGCGCACAGTGAGAGCTGCTGAGAAAATCGTTGGAGCCCCCCTCCCTTTCCTCCAGGACATTTATAACACATGCCTGTCCCGCAAAGCACTTCGAATCACAGGTGACATTACACATCCCACACACGACTTCTTCAGTCTCCTGCCATCAGGGAGAAGACTGAGGAGCCTCCGGGCAAGGACTAGCAGGCTGAGGGATAGCTTTGTCCATCAGGCTGTCAGGAAGCTGAACTCTCTCCCAGCTCTCCCCCCCCACTGCTCCGGCCCCACTGACTCTGGACTAATGCAACCCCACCTCCCCTCCCCTCCACACACGCACACACACACACACACACACACACACACACACACATACGTGCATACATACATGCATATACATACTTTGGCCACTTTATTTGTTTACATGGTACATTGTACCATATACTGTGAAGACAGTGAAGCATGGTGGTGCAAAAATCATGGTATGGGGATGTTTTTCATACTACGGTGTTGGGTTCGTATACCAGGGATCATGGATCAGTTTGAATTCATAAAAATACTTTAAGAGATTATTGCGATATGCCAAAGAGGAAATGCCCCTGAAATGAAATGCAGTTTCTGAAGCAAAACCCAAAAATTGTAGTTTGTGCCTCCAGGGCTGAAATACCTGTTTCTAGCTGCCAGAAATTGGTTGATTCAATGTAACACAGATGCGCAGCAGTTATAAAAAACAATGGTTATGCAACTAAATATTAGTTCAGTAATTTAAAGTGAAGTTAAATTTTGAAAAATTTCTTCAGTTTATACAGTAATGTTTGAGTTTGAAGAGAAAAAACTGACATTTTTTTGGCTTCCTGGAAAAGAATAACGCAGACTTGATCAAATTTGTTAATCCTTTGATTTGGAATTGAATGTGTAATTCCACTACATTTGAAATATGAAACTAAAAGCTATTAAAAAATAGTTGCACTTTATTAACTGTTTTTAACGCACTGCTATTTATTAACTGTAGATCCAGTCGGCAAGAGCAGACATGCCCACAAAAACCTCATCATCTCTCAAGGCTCAAGTCTTGAGGAGGAAAGTCTGGTGGTGTTTCCAATTTTCCATCTGAAATAAACCTGTCTGTCTTTAAATGAGCGCAAATGAATGAGTGCTCTTTCCATAGTAGGTGTCTGAGACTGGAAAACCACGTCCGAGAGAGCTGTGTAGGAGAGAGACAGGGCTGAAAAGCGACAGTGGAAACGCAACAATTTGGTTGAATTTCTTTAGCCTTTTTTTTTTTTTCACCTGGATCCCATGAGGATGACGGGCAAAGATTTTGTATTCATTTTAACAGTCGCTCTCGCTCCCTCTCCCTTCCCTGCTGTAGTAAAACACTCATACAATCTGGAATCTCCCGGTGTCCATCGTCTATCCACCTAGGGTCCTAGGGGAGTCACACAGCATGCGACACACTGTAATTGGCATACGATATAGTATATTAATCCACCCCAAATTACTCTACTAAATCATAATCTAATCATATATTACAATAACATGGTGAGAACAGGCTGAAGCCCAGCAATGCTCACCTTTTCCTTCCACTAAAGTGTACTTCCTTCCTAAATAGTATCTAACACCTTAATTTGTTATTCATGTCAGCGCTAATGATGTCTGATTGAAGCAATTGGAGATCAGTGTGTGATTTGGCAAAACGGATGTCTAGGTCAGTTCCCATCCCCTCTCGGCATGGTGATGAAATCTACAGCAGATTAAAATTACTAAATCACTGGTTGTCTGTTTGGTGCCCTGCAAATGGTATTTGCTTCATAGATAATTGGAATACCTTTTGGGGTAGGCCTGGGGCCTCATTTATAAACGTTGCCTATGCACAAAAGAATGCGTACGCCACTTTCTAAGCAAACTTTGGCATTTATAAAAAAACGAACTTGAAGGGAAAATGTGCGGTCCTCCACGGAAACTCTGACCCATGCGTACGCACATTAACTGGAGAAATGAGAAACTGCGACTCCGATGGCAATGGGATGAAATGCGAGAAATGGTGTGAAATTGTGTAAAATAAATCGAGATATTAACTCTCACGTATCATATATGAAGAGTTAATTTGCAAAAACGGATAAAAGCCTCTCTTACAACGAATAAACAAACAGCTGTTTGATTGATGCTCCCTGGAGTGCCCAAAAAATATGATTTAGGATGATAAATATAAACGGAGATGTTGTTGTAAAATAATCCCTCAAATATGTAGACAAATTGTTAAACAATACTTCATGTTATTAAATGTATTCTCATAAATAATATGTGTATTTTGCTAGTTTCTGGATGTGATGCTCTGACTTATGGTAGAACCTATGCACTTGTAAATCGCTTTGGATTAAAAGCGTCTGCCAAATGACTAAAATGTAAATGTAAATGTAATATGGTGAACAGTCGGACAAATTACGCTGCACTGATGCCGTTTACAATGCGTCAGTCGGGCAGATACGAGTGAATAGTTTCATATATTGTTATCATATTCATATATTATGTTTTATAATGTGTTTATTGTTATGGATTTTGTTATGGATGGTTTTATCTCTTAATTTTGTAACTGTGTTTTCAATGGTGCTAGACAAATAACGTGTATTATTATCATTATTATTATTATTATTATTATTATTATTATTATCATCGTCATCATCACATTCGTTGTGCAGAACTGTTTCCGTCATTTACAATGAATCCGGATAATTCCCACACCTGTAGCTTTTCAGAGGCAATCAAATGGCTGAAATCCCTTTTCTTGGCCTTCTTTTCAGCGTTTGCCATTGTCGTCTTTGTGAAATGCATATTCATTAGGGGTGTAGGCGGGACATGAAGTTGGCAAAGGTGCGCCACATTTAGAGTTGATTGTGATTTATGAAGGAAAACTGGCCTGGGATGTGCGTATGCACTGTTTTATAAATCAGAATATTTTTGTGCGTATGCACGTCCTGGGTTTCATGCGTACGCAACCTTTTGACGTGAATCCTACGCACAGTTTTATAAATGAGGCCCCTGGTCGTTTGAGAAGAGATGGTATTCACCCCCTGTGGGAGGGTGCTGCTCTTCTCTGTAGCAATGTATCGTATAGGCTCAGAAATTCAATTTCTTGACACACCAGAGCCAAGGCCAGGCAGCAGACCTTCTGTCTTACACACATTTCTGCTTGTTCCCAAGAACTGCTGCCCAGGTTTCATACGATTGAGAGTGTCTGTACCCCGACCTAAATTAAGCCTTGCTAAGAAGCCCATTAAGGGTGTTTGTATGGCTAATCAAAAATAAATCAGACCCTGTCATTCTACTAAGAATGTGGCTAACCAAATGAGCTAAAAATTGGATTGATTAATATCAGATCACTAGCTCCTAAAGCAACTCTTGTAAATTCATTAATTACTGATTATCAAATTAAAATCCTATGTTTAACAGAAACTTGGCTTAAAACTGATGAATATATTGCCCTAAATGAATCCACCCCTCCCGGTTACAGTGATACTCACATCCCCCGTCTGACAGGTCATGGAGGAGGTGTTGCTTCTGTATATAATTCCAATCTCTATGCTAGTTTCAAATCTGGCTTCAATTTTAACTTTTTTGAAGCGCTTGTTCTCAGTTTTGCACATCTGGACAAAAAAGCCGTCAGTTTTTTCCTTGTAATTGTATACAGGCCACCAGGGCCATACAGTGGTTTCTTACTTGAGTTTGCTGATTTCCTTTCCAGCCTTGTTAATTCAGATAAAGTAGTAATTATAGGGGATTCTAATATTCACATGGATAGTGAAGGTGATCCTCCCAGATCAGCATTCCTGTCTGTCATTGAATCTATTGGCTTTGATCAACATATACATCAGTCCACACATTCCTATAACCATACTCTTGATCTGGTCTTAACTTATGATACAGAAATAGCAAATATAGCAGTCATGCCAAAAAAATCCTGTGTTATCAGAACATTATTTAATTACTTTTCAACTTTCTCATGTCTGTCATATGTAACCAGATCCTACTTTCTACTTTAGCCGTCAGCTTTCCTCCAGGACTGCAAATGCTATTATTAATGAGCTCCCAGGCTCATTTGTGCACTGTGGGGATTTTCTTGGCTGCAGCACACACACAAATCCACACACAGGTAGCATTAACTGACTGACATAAATAACGCACTTTGCAGAACCCTGAATACTAACACACCTCTTACAAAAAGAAAAGTGTGCCATAAAAAATTAGCACCTTGGTACAATGACCATACTCGTGCTCTCAAGCAAGCTTCACGCCAACGTGAGCGCAAATGGCACTCTACAAAATTGCATGCCTTGAAAGACTACAAACCTATAAACACACCCTCTCGTTCCCGTTCACATGATATTTCTCTACCTTTATTGATGAAAATAAACATCCTAGCCACCTGTTTAACACTGTTGCCAGACTGACTAACAATCCTGTTTTCCCTGTGTCTCAATATAGTTTAGTAGCAATGATTTCATGAATTACCTTGAGGACAAAATTATAAAAATCAGGGACAACATTCAAAGTTCTTCTGCCACCCCTCCTATAGGGTCTGTCATTCCATCCATGCAACACATAGCTGCACAATCTTCAGAAGGACCGATGGCCTATCTGAACTCTTTTACTCCAAAAGAGCTCATTGAGTTTAATACCATAGTTAATTCTTCAAAATCTTCTACTTCTTCTAGACCCTATCCCAACAAAGCTTTTGAAGGAGCTACTACCAGTGATTGGAACACCACTCCTACATATTGTCAATGCTTCTTTAGCATCTGGACACATACCACAGACTCTTAAACTTGGAGTCATCAAACCACTTCTTGAGAAGCCAAACTTAGATGTGAATGATTTGTCCAACTACAGGCCCATTTCAAACCTCCTGTTCCTGTCTAAAGTACTAGAAAGGGTCATTTCATTGTTCATTTCTGCACCCCAATCATATATTGGACGTTTTTCGATCTGGTTTTAGACCCTTCCACCTCACTGAAACAACCCTGGTCAAAGTACTCAATTACCTACTCCTCGCTTCTGACAGTGGCAACGTACTTGTGCTTCTAGATTTAAGTGCAGCATTCAACACAGTTGATCACCTCATCCTGTTGGATAGACTTGAAAATTGTGTCGGTCTCCATGGACAGACTCTCTCTTGGTTTAGATCATACCTATCAGACCAATATCAATTTGTGCATTTTAACAATGAGTACCAAAAGGATCTGTGCTTGGGCCCTTGTTTTTCTCTCTATATATGCATCCCCTGGGACAAGTTATTCGCAAACATGGCATTAACTTCCACTGATATGCTGACGACATACAATTGTATCTATCAGTCAAACCTGAGGAAGTTGTCCAGCTGTCAAAAATGGAAGCTTATCTTAAAGACATAAAGAAATGGATGAATCCTAACCTTCTTTTGCTATACTCAGATAAGACAGAGATAATGGTAGTGGGGCCCAAGTTCCTGAGATGTAAATTACCTGACGATATGCCAAGCATTTATGGAATTTCCATCACTTCAAGTGCTGTCATCAAAGATCTTGGTGTTACTTTTGATCCAGATCTTACATTTGATACACATATTAAAAAACATCTCTCGGGTTGCTTTTTATCACTGATGCAGAAAAGTTAGTCCATGCTTTTGTTACCTCAAGATTAGATTGCTGCAATGCTCTTTTGTCTGGATGTGCAAATTCCTCTCTGAAGGGCTCCAGCTAATTCAAAATGCAGCAGCTCGTATTCTTACTAGAACAAGGAGATTTGATCACATCAGTCCAGTGTTAGCTTCACTTCACTGGCTGCCAGTTAAATTCCGAATAGATTACAAAATTCTACTTCTGACTTTTAAAGCCTTACATGGGCCTGCCCCTCTGTACTTAAACAATTTACTTAATCCTTATACTCCCTCCCGAATACTCCGTTCGCAGGGTGCAGGCCTCCTTGTTATTCCTAGAATAACTAAAAGTTCCATAGATGGCAGAGCCTTTTCTTATCGTGCTCCTTTCCTGTGGAACAAATGGTGAATCAGTCAGTGCTGTCAGTGGATCATTGTTGGTAGTCCTGTGTTAAGCAGAACCAGTCATGGTCTGGTGGTGACCGTCTCAAGCCTACCCTCATGGCTGTGTTGGCCACTGCCTCTGTTTCCCTTAGCTATGCTGCCATAGCCTTATTCTGCCGGGGTTTTCCTTATCGCATGCAGGCACCTCTCTCTCTCCTGCTGTGATTGACCAATTACCATCTGAACCCCCTAACAATGTTACTTTCCTCTTCTCCCTGTTCTGGGCACCTGCCCGGAGCTCTAGCCCAACTTTTCCTGTGCACCCCCTCCTGGCCCGGAGCGCCAGCCCAAGACCAGCCGTACAACTCCCTCCTGCCACTGCTGGTTCAGCTATAGCACCGAAGCTGTCCCCTTGCCTGACCCTGCCACCCACTGCTGATTCAGCTGGAGCACCAAGCCTGTCCCCTTGCCTGACAGCGCCACCCACTGCTGATTCAGCTGGAGCACCAAGCCTGTCCCCTCGCCTGACAGTGCCACCCACTGCTGATTCAGCTGTAGCACCAAGCCTGTCCCCTTGCCTGACAGTACTACCCACTGCTGATTCAGCTGGAGCACCAAGCCTGTCCCCTTGCCTGACAGCGCCACCCACTGTTGATTCAGCTGGAGCACCAAGCCTGTCCCCTTGCCTGACCGTACCACCCATTGGTGTTCCTGCCATCCCTCAACCTCATCTCTGCTTTGACTTTTTAATTGGACATTTATTAACTTTTATGAATCTGTTTGTATTTTAAACCATTCTTTCAACAAACCGGTGTCCACCAGCAGCAGAGGGGTTCCCCTACTGAGTCAGGTTCTGCTCAAGGTTCAAGTCAGGGAGTTTTTCCTTGCCACCTTTGCCCTTAGCATATTCTTGGGGACCGGTTTCTCTGTAAAGCTGCTTTGTGACAAAGGCCCTTTGTTAAAAGCGCTATACAAAGAAAAAATGATTAATTTATTGATTGAAGAATACTTCCTAATATCTGTTCAGAATTCAGAAACTACTTAAATGTTACATAAAACTGTATGTGAACTTTGGTGTATCACTCTCAAAGAAGTGTTAACATCTATTCACAGATCTGCAGACCAACAGTACTTCCTGTAATAACAAAGTAGCTTATATTAAAGGGACAATAGGTAAGATTCATGTTTAAACATTGTTAAAGACAAAGGAAGGAAATCCCTTCCTATCGTTGAAAAAGGCTCACTGACATGTTGACTCACCCTCTGCCTGTGTTAATAGTCATTAAATTCTGGTTTCAAAATATACAGTTGACAGGCCGTCATTGTACCAAAACATTGCCCTCAGTACCAAAACATCACTCTGTACCAGTACAATAAGTCAAGCTCATTGGTTGAAAAATAGTTCCAATTGCCAATGGTGTGGGGGCTTATTCAGATTGTTCGCGTATAGCTTCCCAAATTGTACTCCAGACAAGCTATCACTGAAACTCTGTATACTATTGCTTATTATCCAAGTGAAGACTATATATCTAGTTAATGGGGCGGCCTGTAGCGTAGTGGTTAAGGTAAATGACTGGGACACGCAAGGTCGGTGGTACTAATCCCGGTGTAGCCACAATAAGATCCGCATAGCCATTGGGCCCTTGAGCAAGGCCCTTAACCCTGCATTGCTCCAGGGGAGGATTGTCTCCTGCTTAGTCTAATCAACTGTACGTCGCTCTGGATAAGAGTGTTTGCCAAATGCCAATAATGTAATGTAATGTAGTTAGAAAACAATACCAGTTTGCAATTGGTAGCAACAAGCAAATTAGTCATAGTTAGCTCGACGAATTTACAAATATCCACCTGAAGCAATACGAATGTGGTGGCGCAACAGGCTAAGATGCAATGGACTTGTGGTTGCAGTTCGTTGCAGTTGCACACCGAGGACCGGGGTTCGACTCCTGGTCCTGCCAAAAGCCAAGTTTGGCCAGCTCTCATGGAGCAGCATAATTGGCTCACTGCTCCAGAGGGAGGGACTTGGCAGGGTTAGCAGATTGCCGCATACAACACCACCCTGCGCCTCGGAATCACAGTCACAGTCACAAGCATGAGACGAGACGGCTTGTTGTTCTCGGATCGCCAGATGCCTTTAGGCCGCCTAGGGACAGGGTATGTGTGTTGTATCCCCCAGCTAACACTAATTGGATTAGATAGGGTACAATTTAACTCTCTGCAAACTCTAGAGATTATTGTACGTGAAAATCCCAGGAGATCAGCAGTTTCTGAGATACACAAACCATCCTGTCTGGCACCAACTCTCACTCCACGGTCAAAGTCAATCAGTTCACATTTCTTCCCCCATTCTGAATTTGGTCTGAAAAACAGCTGAACCTCTTGACTACGTCTGCATGCTTAAAGGCATTTAGTTGCTTGCACATGATTGGCTGATTAAATATTTGCATTAACAAGCTGGTGTACAGGTCTACCTAATAAAGTGATCACTGAGTGTATATTAAACACGTCTACTGTTCAGCCACAGGCAAAACCCTATAGTCCATGCATATAGACAGGCAGATGGCATTTCGCGTATGGCACAGTGGACCAACATTTGGAAACTTAAAGAGCTGGACTATTTCACAACTACATTACTGTGAATGTATGTACTCCGAATAGAAAGGGTCTTTCCTTTCAGCCCTCTGAGAAGAGTGAAACATTGCAAACAACCTGAATTAAATTACCCAGTTAGTGATATAATGGCAATGGCAATAGGTCTATTACAACCCAGAGACAAAGATTTATCAACATGGACAGCACACACATTAGACATGATACATTAGACAGAGATAGTATTACATAGTCATAAACAATAATAGCTGGACTGGAGTAAAGATATCAGACATTGCAGGCTCAAGCAGGGCAATCATGGGCTATCAGTTACTGACACAGTAGGTCAGGTGGTAAGAGCAGTCTGGCTTTGTCAAAGTGTCTCTGAGCAAGACGCCTAACCCCTAAATGTTCCTGATGAGCTGGTTGGTACCTGGCATGGCAGCCAATTGCCCTTGGTGTGTGAATGGGTGAATTAGAAGCATCAATTGTACAGTGCTTTGGATGAAGGCGCTATATAAATGCCAGTCATTTACCATTTAACATAATTTAATATGAAAATGGGTGTGCAACATTGTGACAGTTTACGCTTTCCAGGAGTTTCCTGGATTACATGTACACTTCCTTTTCCTGTTATATGCGAAATATTCAAACGCATGTATGAAAAGGCAGAGGAAAAGGTAACCCTAACCTGGTCATCATATAAACTATCTGCTAGCTGTTATTTAAATAATATCATTCTGTATTTAAGGCTATTCCCTGGAAATGAAACAATGTTAATGTTTTTCATGCTCTATTACAACCTTGTGTCATGTGTCACAAATTCTGTTAATAGAAAGGTACTGCACTGATCCTTTGCAATCACACTGCAGGACAGGAACCTTAGATTGAAGAAAAATAAATTTACAACATAGATTGTAGACTGTCCCAGAATCAATCAACATTTGTTCCTAACTTTGATTTATAAATGCAAGTATTTTTTGTCAAACTGTGAACAATATAGTGCTTGTATGTAAATCAAGGTTAAGAGCACATATTTCATTGACTATGGACAGGACTGACTTAGGGGAAGAATAATCGAGAATGATTTGTACAATATTATGAGCCCAATTCCTCCAAACCCTCATATGGTAGCTTCTCATGTTTCTGTCATTCTAGGACAAATCAAATAAGCTATACATCCAGGCCTGTGAGAAAAGTCTTAAAATTTATTTTATAAGGTTTAAATTCAAACACTATAGACACTAATCCAATTATCTCTTTGGAACTGGCTATAAATTAAGGATGAACAATTAAAATGAATAATCTTGACCTTTACCTTTTACATCTGCATTTCTACAAGTATATATTTTAGCATTCTGAAATGTGTTCAAAAATTTAATTTAACGTGAGAAAATGTGCATTTCGTGTAGTTTCTGATCTGCATTCCACTGTAGATAACAGAGACCATGAGCCTCTCAGCAAGAAGACATATTTACATAAACTGAGTCATTGGTACAACAATGGTCAGAGAGCAATAAAAAGCTATTATCATTCAGGTTTGGGTTTCATTTCATGGTTTGGAACCATGAAAACAATATAACATATTATAGCTGGTTAGTGTGCCGTCAGCTGCAAAGATTGATTAAACATAGTGTAGCCCTGAGCTACATGGAATCCCCCATTCCAGCAGGTTTGCGGTCCATACTGCAGTCCTGCAGCCCAAACTCAAAGTCATGAGTGCCATCAAGTACACTGCGTTCTTTGGCATTATCAAAGCTGTTCTTGCCGTGAATCTGTTTGAGATGTTTCCGCAGGACGGGTTTATGAGCGAACACCATGTCACAGTAATTGCAGCGGTGGGGCTTGTCTCCACTGTGCAGATTGAGATGATCTAGCAGTGAGCACTTCTGGGTAAAGGTTTTCCCACAGATCTTACACTGGAAGGGCTTGATCCCAGCATGGACACGCATATGCCGGTGCAAGTTGCCCTTCTGTGTGAAAGTCTTGCCGCACAAAAGGCACATGAAGAGCTTGTGCATCTTGAGGTGGTTGGCGTAGTTCTCCAACTGGCGGAAGACCCGGGCACACTTTGGGCACTGGTGGTACCACTGCAGGCCCTTATCTGTGCTCCTCAAATGTCCCCCAAGGGTGCTTTTCCCTGGGAGAGGGGCTGTAGGGTTAAATGTGTATCCCTGCAAGGGCAATGCATGAGCTTCCCCTGACCGGGTGTCCACCGTGGAGTTGATGAGTGAATGCTGAGGCTCAGCTGACTGCAGGGAGGCAGCAGGACCAGAGCTGGGGAACTGGCCTTGAAGGCTGTCGCATGTTTCTGGCACTCGGTCAGAGACTGATTCTACCTTAACTATGGTGACAGAGCTCTCTTCACCATCAACTTGATCTCTAATCTGTCTAGGAGGGGGAGACTGCGGCTTAACTATCAGTTCATCATCTTTGCCATTGCCCTCCTCTTCATGGTCTGTCTCCACACTGAGAGGTTCCTGCCCACTTTCACGTGATGAGGGTCTAGTAGACTGCACTTCAAGTCCCACATGGGGCTTGATAAATTTACTCAGGGATTGAGTGCACTGTTCCACAATGTGGGCCATCTGCAGGAAACTGGCTACAGTGAGATAATTCACAAGCTCCAGCTCCGGGAATTCCAGAGTCCCTGTGTAGCAGGAGAGAAGCAGCCTTTGCCCAACCTCTGCATCCTGCAGTATTGAGATATGCACCTCCCGGGAGTCCTGAAGGAAAAACTGGTCTCTTAGAAATGGTGATCCAGCTGCAAACACCACCTTATGACCGAGCACCTCCAAATCATTGATCCGTACTGCGACGTCACAGAATCGGCTCTGCCTGCGGAGTGTGTTCATCTTCTGCAGCATGGATTCCCCAAAAGTGGAAAAGTGAAACTGCAGGATAACCTGGTTCTGAGCCATGGTTCACCAGGTCTGTGGGGAACAAATATAACAATTACATGTTGAATTATGTTGTCTGAACAAATTGCACATAATGAGCTGCCAGGTGGCTTATTCTGGTGAAACTATGTTGCAGTATATAATGCCAGAGTTTCAGGCAGCTCATTTCATGTTTTGCAACAGTTCTGTCTGCATATGCTGCACATGTAGTGTACTCCTCCAGTGTAATGACTGTGCAGTTCAACTGGGTTTCTGTGAATTCTAAAAAAGTAGTGGCTGGTAGTACAGGGCTCCTCTGTGCTCCGTGATTTGATGGAAAATGGGCCTATAAGTACAACTTGTCATTCCAAATTAGGAGAAAATAATAGAAATAGGTTAAAGCAACCAATTACTAGCCTACTCATAAAGAAACTACATAATTTACTGGCTTATTGAAGAAAAAAAATTCACGTCGGCCTAGATTAAGATAATATCAGCAGAGTATACATATTATTAATGCACAGCATATTTTAGGGATATTGAAAATTGGAGATAAGTTAATAAATCTGGCGATAAACTTGGGACACATAGCGTACTGCAGGACCACCACCACGCGACCCCGATCCATCCATTAATTCCTCACAACTGCACTACTGTTCGGTATTACAGGGCGTCAATAAACAAATCGTCTTTTAAATTAAGCACACCAATCGATACGAACGCGCTTTGTCGACTACCGGTTGTTTTAGAGCAGTTCAAACGCACGTCCGTCATGCAGGCACACTGAACACAGTCTGTGAAGGTAAATAACTGAATTAACTTGATTAATCAAACCACAGTGTTGGTCTGCATAGCTAGCTAAATGGAAACAATAGTTTTCGATGTCTCAACAGACTCACTTTGTAAGAAGTGCCTTATTTAGTTTGTGTGTTAACTCAAGTAAGCATCCCTGGATTCTGCTATTGTGCAACTGCACTGGACAGGGCGCTCTGAAACCTCTCTGAACAGGCCAAGTGTCCGTATCGTATGTCAACATTTTAACCAATACACGCTTTCCATTGAACGTATATTAGTTCAAGAGCAGTAGCGATTTAAATACTATCTTCATAAACTCGATTTGAATTCATTACCGATTTCTCCAGGTCTCCCGTTCTGAAAATGGCAGATCTTCTGGAGTGTAAAAAGGAGGGGCTACTGGGTGGAATAATCTAGACGA
Source organism: Conger conger (assembly GCF_963514075.1). Lineage (NCBI taxonomy): Eukaryota > Metazoa > Chordata > Actinopteri > Anguilliformes > Congridae > Conger > Conger conger. The sequence goes on along the minus strand of NC_083770.1, from coordinate 1,362,426 downwards.
AAAAGTTTAAAGTGATACAGCTGAATTTCTGCAGAGATTCGGAAATGGCGACACAGACTGAAACGCTAACTACAGACATACATAATAATAATAATAATAATAATAATAATAATAATAAATCACAAAAAACTAAGTTTTAAGTGGAATGTTTGCATTTACTGAAAGCCTCAAAAGACAGAAAATGATATTGATCAACCCTAACGCTGACATGAGCCTGCTGTCCATCACGGCATCAGCACCAATCTCTCACAACATGTCAAACAAAAGATTGTTTAAGATTCAAATATCTCAAATAATTCATAATCTTAGAGGAGTGCACTGTAAAGTGGTTTGCTGTCCAAACAGGAGACAGGAATGGTGACGGTTATGATCCCAATCCACTAGGGGTTTTGCTGCAGAAGCCACAGGAGCCAGGGGAGACTTCATCACATAAAAGGCAATCTCTTCCTGGAGGCAGGAGATCTGTCGCTTATCGGGGGGACGCCAGTGAGCGCGTTGGTGTGGAGGGCTTGAGAGAGTGTGGAGGGCTTGAGCGTGTTGGTGTGGAGGGCTTGAGAGCGTTGGGTTGGAGGGCTTGAGAGCGTTGGTGTGGAGGGCTTGAGCGTGTTGGTGTGGAGGGCTTGAGAGAGTGTGGAGGGCTTGAGCGTGTTGGTGTGGAGGGCTTGAGAGAGTGTGGAAGGCTTAAGTGTGTTGGTGTGGAGGGCTTGAGAGAGTGTGGAGGGCTTGAGCGTGTTGGTGTGAAGGGCTTGAGAGAGTGTGGAGGGCTTGAGCATGTTGGTGTGGAGGGCTTGAGCATGTTGGTGTGGAGGGCTTGAGCATGTTGGTGTGGAGGGCTTGAGAGCGTTGGGTTGGAGGGCTTGAGAGCGTTGGTGTGGAGGGCTTGAGAGCGTTGGTGTGGAGGGCTTGAGAGCGTTGGTGTGGAGGGCGTGAGCGTGTTGGTGTGGAGGGCTTGAGAGCGTTGGTGTGGAGGGCTTGTGTGCGTTGGTGTGGAGGGCTTGAGAGCGTTGGTGTGGAGGGCGTGAGCGTGTTGGTGTGGAGGGCTTGAGAGCGTTGGTGTGGAGGGCTTGAAAGAGTGTGGAGGGCTTGAGTGCGTTGGTGTGGAGGGCTTGTGTGCGTTGGTGTGGAGGGCTTGAGCGTGTTGGTGTGGAGGGCTTGAGTGCGTTGGTGTGGAGGGCTTGTGTGCGTTGGTGTCGAGGGCTTGAGCGTGTTGGTGTGGAGGGCTTGAGCATGTTGGTGTGGAGGGCTTGAGACCGTTGGTGTGGAGAGCTTGAGTGTGTTGGTGTGGAGGGCTTGAGAGCGTTGGTGTGGAGGGCTTGAGAGAGTGCGGAGGGCTTGAGAGTGTTGGTGTGGAGGGCTTGAGAGAGTGTGGAGGGCTTGAGCGTGTTGGTGTGGAGGGCTTGAGCATGTTGGTGTGGAGGGCTTGAGCGTGTTGGTGTGGAGGGCTTGAGAGCGTTGGTGTGGAGGGCTTGAGAGAGTGTGGGGGGCTTGAGCGTGTTGGTGTGGAGGGCTTTAACGCGTTGGTGTGGAAGGCTTGAGTGTGTTGGTGTGGAGGGCATGAGAGAGTGTGGAGGGCTTGAGCGTGTTGGTGTGGAGGGCTTGAGCGTGTTGGTGTGGAGGGCTTGAGTGCGTTGGTGTGGAGGGCTTCAGCGGGTTGGTGTGGAGGGCTTGAGAGAGTGTGGTGTGGAGGGCTTGAGAGAGTGTGGTGTGGAGGGCTTGAGAGAGTGTGGAGGGCTTGAGAGCGTTGGTGTGGAGGGCCTGAGTGCGTTGGTGTGGAGGGCTTGAGTGCGTTGGTGTGGAGGGCTTGAGAGAGTGTGGAGGGCTTGAGAGTGTTGGTGTGGAGGGCTTGAGAGAGTGTGGAGGGCTTGAGCGTGTTGGTGTGGAGGGCTTGAGCGTGTTGGTGTGGAGGGCTTGAGAGAGTGTGGGGGGCTTGAGCGTGTTGGTGTGGAGGGCTTGAGAGAGTGTGGAGGGCTTGAGCGTGTTGGTGTGGAGGGCTTGAGTGCGTTGGTGTGGAGGGCTTCAGCGGGTTGGTGTGGAGGGCTTGAGAGAGTGTGGTGTGGAGGGCTTGAAAGAGTGTGGTGTGGAGGGCTTGAGAGAGTGTGGTGTGGAGGGCTTGAGAGAGTGTGGAGGGCTTGAGAGCGTTGGTGTGGAGAGCTTGAGTGCGTTGGTGTGGAGGGCTTGAGTGCGTTGGTGTGGAGGGCTTGAGTGCGTTGGTGTGGAGGGCTTGAGTGCGTTGGTGTGGAGGGCTTGAGTGCGTTGGTGTGGAGGGCTTGAGCGTGTTGGTGTGGAGGGCTTGAGAGTGTTGGTGTGGAGGGCTTGGGAGCGTTGGTGTGGAGGGCTTGAGAGAGTGTGGAGGGCTTGAGAGCATTGGTGTGGAGGGCTTGAGAGAGTGTGGAGGGCTTGAGTGTGTTGGTGTGGAGGGCTTGAGAGAGTGTGGAGGGCTTGAGTGTGTTGGTGTGGAGGGCTTGAGCAGGTTGGTGTGGAGGGCTTGAGCGTGTTGGTGTGGAGGGCTTGAGAGCTTCGGTGTGGAGGGCTTGAGAGAGTGTGGAGGGCTTGAGCGTGTTGGTGTGGAGGGCTGTTGGTGTGGGGCTGCCTGTAGCGTAGTGGTTAAGGTAAATGACTGGGACATGCAAGGTCAGGGGTTCTAATCCCGGTGTAGCCACAATAAGATCCGCACAGCCGTTGGGCCCTTGAGCAAGGCCCTTAACCCTGCATTGCTCCAGGGGAGGACTGTCTCCTGCTTAGTCTAATCAACTGTTCGTCGCTCTGGATAAGAGCGTCTGCCAAATGCCGATAATGTAATGGTGTGGAGGGCTTGAATGTGTTGGTGTGGAGGGCTTGAGAGAGTGTGGAGGGCTTCAGCGTGTTGGTGTGGAGGGCTTGAGTATGTTGGTGTGGAGGGCTACAGCGTGTTGGTGTGGAGGGCATGAGTGCGTTGGTGTGGAGGGCTTGTGAGAGTGTGGAGGGATTGAGCATGTTGGTGTGTCCATCACGGCATCAGCACCAATCTCTCACAACATGTCAAACAAAAGATTGTTTAAGATTCAAATATCTCAAATAATTCATAATCTTAGAGGAGTGCACTGTAAAGTGGTTTGCTGTCCAAACAGGAGACAGGAATGGTGACGGTTATGATCCCAATCCACTAGGGGTTTTGCTGCAGAAGCCACAGGAGCCAGGGGAGACTTCATCACATGAAAGGCAATCTCTTCCTGGAGGCAGGAGATCTGTCGCTTATCGGGGGGACGCCAGTGAGTGCATTGGTGTGGAGGGCTTGAGAGAGTGTGGAGGGCTTGAGCGTGTTGGTGTGGAGGGCTTGAGAGAGTGTGGAAGGCTTAAGTGTGTTGGTGTGGAGGGCTTGAGAGAGTGTGGAGGGCTTGAGCGTGTTGGGTTGGAGGGCTTGAGAGCGTTGGTGTGGAGGGCTTGAGAGCGTTGGTGTGGAGGGCTTGAGAGCGTTGGTGTGGAGGGCTTGAGAGCGTTGGTGTGGAGGGCGTGAGCGTGTTGGTGTGGAGGGCTTGAGAGCGTTGGTGTGGAGGGCTTGTGTGCGTTGGTGTGGAGGGCTTGAGAGCGTTGGTGTGGAGGGCGTGAGCGTGTTGGTGTGGAGGGCTTGAGAGCGTTGGTGTGGAGGGCTTGAAAGAGTGTGGAGGGCTTGAGTGCGTTGGTGTGGAGGGCTTGTGTGCGTTGGTGTGGAGGGCTTGAGCGTGTTGGTGTGGAGGGCTTGAGTGCGTTGGTGTGGAGGGCTTGTGTGCGTTGGTGTCGAGGGCTTGAGCGTGTTGGTGTGGAGGGCTTGAGCATGTTGGTGTGGAGGGCTTGAGACCGTTGGTGTGGAGAGCTTGAGTGTGTTGGTGTGGAGGGCTTGAGAGCGTTGGTGTGGAGGGCTTGAGAGAGTGCGGAGGGCTTGAGAGTGTTGGTGTGGAGGGCTTGAGAGAGTGTGGAGGGCTTGAGCGTGTTGGTGTGGAGGGCTTGAGCATGTTGGTGTGGAGGGCTTGAGCGTGTTGGTGTGGAGGGCTTGAGAGAGTGTGGGGGGCTTGAGCGTGTTGGTGTGGAGGGCTTGAGAGAGTGTGGAGGGCTTGAGTGTGTTGGTGTGGAGGGCTTGAGTGCGTTGGTGTGGAGGGCTTCAGCGGGTTGGTGTGGAGGGCTTGAGAGAGTGTGGTGTGGAGGGCTTGAAAGAGTGTGGTGTGGAGGGCTTGAAAGAGTGTGGTGTGGAGGGCTTGAGAGAGTGTGGTGTGGAGGGCTTGAGAGAGTGTGGAGGGCTTGAGAGCGTTGGTGTGGAGAGCTTGAGTGCGTTGGTGTGGAGGGCTTGAGTGCGTTGGTGTGGAGGGCTTGAGTGCGTTGGTGTGGAGGGCTTGAGTGCGTTGGTGTGGAGGGCTTGAGTGCGTTGGTGTGGAGGGCTTGAGCGTGTTGGTGTGGAGGGCTTGAGAGTGTTGGTGTGGAGGGCTTGGGAGCGTTGGTGTGGAGGGCTTGAGAGAGTGTGGAGGGCTTGAGAGCATTGGTGTGGAGGGCTTGAGAGAGTGTGGAGGGCTTGAGTGTGTTGGTGTGGAGGGCTTGAGAGAGTGTGGAGGGCTTGAGTGTGTTGGTGTGGAGGGCTTGAGCAGGTTGGTGTGGAGGGCTTGAGCGTGTTGGTGTGGAGGGCTTGAGAGCTTCGGTGTGGAGGGCTTGAGAGAGTGTGGAGGGCTTGAGCGTGTTGGTGTGGAGGGCTGTTGGTGTGGGGCTGCCTGTAGCGTAGTGGTTAAGGTAAATGACTGGGACATGCAAGGTCAGGGGTTCTAATCCCGGTGTAGCCACAATAAGATCCGCACAGCCGTTGGGCCCTTGAGCAAGGCCCTTAACCCTGCATTGCTCCAGGGGAGGACTGTCTCCTGCTTAGTCTAATCAACTGTTCGTCGCTCTGGATAAGAGCGTCTGCCAAATGCCGATAATGTAATGGTGTGGAGGGCTTGAATGTGTTGGTGTGGAGGGCTTGAGAGAGTGTGGAGGGCTTCAGCGTGTTGGTGTGGAGGGCTTGAGTATGTTGGTGTGGAGGGCTACAGCGTGTTGGTGTGGAGGGCATGAGTGCGTTGGTGTGGAGGGCTTGTGAGAGTGTGGAGGGATTGAGCATGTTGGTGTGTCCATCACGGCATCAGCACCAATCTCTCACAACATGTCAAACAAAAGATTGTTTAAGATTCAAATATCTCAAATAATTCATAATCTTAGAGGAGTGCACTGTAAAGTGGTTTGCTGTCCAAACAGGAGACAGGAATGGTGACGGTTATGATCCCAATCCACTAGGGGTTTTGCTGCAGAAGCCACAGGAGCCAGGGGAGACTTCATCACATAAAAGGCAATCTCTTCCTGGAGGCAGGAGATCTGTCGCTTATCGGGGGGACGCCAGTGAGTGCATTGGTGTGGAGGGCTTGAGAGAGTGTGGAGGGCTTGAGCGTGTTGGTGTGGAGGGCTTGAGAGAGTGTGGAAGGCTTAAGTGTGTTGGTGTGGAGGGCTTGAGAGAGTGTGGAGGGCTTGAGCGTGTTGGTGTGAAGGGCTTGAGAGAGTGTGGAGGGCTTGAGCATGTTGGTGTGGAGGGCTTGAGCATGTTGGTGTGGAGGGCTTGAGAGCGTTGGGTTGGAGGGCTTGAGAGCGTTGGTGTGGAGGGCTTGAGAGCGTTGGTGTGGAGGGCTTGAGAGCGTTGGTGTGGAGGGCGTGAGCGTGTTGGTGTGGAGGGCTTGAGAGCGTTGGTGTGGAGGGCTTGTGTGCGTTGGTGTGGAGGGCTTGAGAGCGTTGGTGTGGAGGGCGTGAGCGTGTTGGTGTGGAGGGCTTGAGAGCGTTGGTGTGGAGGGCTTGAAAGAGTGTGGAGGGCTTGAGTGCGTTGGTGTGGAGGGCTTGTGTGCGTTGGTGTGGAGGGCTTGAGCGTGTTGGTGTGGAGGGCTTGAGTGCGTTGGTGTGGAGGGCTTGTGTGCGTTGGTGTTGAGGGCTTGAGCGTGTTGGTGTGGAGGGCTTGAGCATGTTGGTGTGGAGGGCTTGAGACCGTTGGTGTGGAGAGCTTGAGTGTGTTGGTGTGGAGGGCTTGAGAGCGTTGGTGTGGAGGGCTTGAGAGAGTGCGGAGGGCTTGAGAGTGTTGGTGTGGAGGGCTTGAGAGAGTGTGGAGGGCTTGAGCGTGTTGGTGTGGAGGGCTTGAGCATGTTGGTGTGGAGGGCTTGAGCGTGTTGGTGTGGAGGGCTTGAGAGCGTTGGTGTGGAGGGCTTGAGAGAGTGTGGGGGGCTTGAGCGTGTTGGTGTGGAGGGCTTGAACGCGTTGGTGTGGAAGGCTTGAGTCTGTTGGTGTGGAGGGCATGAGAGAGTGTGGAGGGCTTGAGCGTGTTGGTGTGGAGGGCTTGAGCGTGTTGGTGTGGAGGGCTTGAGTGCGTTGGTGTGGAGGGCTTCAGCGGGTTGGTGTGGAGGGCTTGAGAGAGTGTGGTGTGGAGGGCTTGAGAGAGTGTGGTGTGGAGGGCTTGAGAGAGTGTGGAGGGCTTGAGAGCGTTGGTGTGGAGGGCTTGAGTGCGTTGGTGTGGAGGGCTTGAGTGCGTTGGTGTGGAGGGCTTGAGAGAGTGTGGAGGGCTTGAGAGTGTTGGTGTGGAGGGCTTGAGAGAGTGTGGAGGGCTTGAGCGTGTTGGTGTGGAGGGCTTGAGCATGTTGGTGTGGAGGGCTTGAGCGTGTTGGTGTGGAGGGCTTGAGAGAGTGTGGGGGGCTTGAGCGTGTTGGTGTGGAGGGCTTGAGAGAGTGTGGAGGGCTTGAGCGTGTTGGTGTGGAGGGCTTGAGTGCGTTGGTGTGGAGGGCTTCAGCAGGTTGGTGTGGAGGGCTTGAGAGAGTGTGGTGTGGAGGGCTTGAAAGAGTGTGGTGTGGAGGGCTTGAAAGAGTGTGGTGTGGAGGGCTTGAGAGAGTGTGGTGTGGAGGGCTTGAGAGAGTGTGGAGGGCTTGAGAGCGTTGGTGTGGAGAGCTTGAGTGCGTTGGTGTGGAGGGCTTGAGTGCGTTGGTGTGGAGGGCTTGAGTGCGTTGGTGTGGAGGGCTTGAGTGCGTTGGTGTGGAGGGCTTGAGTGCGTTGGTGTGGAGGGCTTGAGCGTGTTGGTGTGGAGGGCTTGAGAGTGTTGGTGTGGAGGGCTTGGGAGCGTTGGTGTGGAGGGCTTGAGAGAGTGTGGAGGGCTTGAGAGCATTGGTGTGGAGGGCTTGAGAGAGTGTGGAGGGCTTGAGTGTGTTGGTGTGGAGGGCTTGAGAGAGTGTGGAGGGCTTGAGTGTGTTGGTGTGGAGGGCTTGAGCAGGTTGGTGTGGAGGGCTTGAGCGTGTTGGTGTGGAGGGCTTGAGAGCTTCGGTGTGGAGGGCTTGAGAGAGTGTGGAGGGCTTGAGCGTGTTGGTGTGGAGGGCTGTTGGTGTGGGGCTGCCTGTAGCGTAGTGGTTAAGGTAAATGACTGGGACATGCAAGGTCAGGGGTTCTAATCCCGGTGTAGCCACAATAAGATCCGCACAGCCGTTGGGCCCTTGAGCAAGGCCCTTAACCCTGCATTGCTCCAGGGGAGGACTGTCTCCTGCTTAGTCTAATCAACTGTTCGTCGCTCTGGATAAGAGCGTCTGCCAAATGCCGATAATGTAATGGTGTGGAGGGCTTGAATGTGTTGGTGTGGAGGGCTTGAGAGAGTGTGGAGGGCTTCAGCGTGTTGGTGTGGAGGGCTTGAGTATGTTGGTGTGGAGGGCTACAGCGTGTTGGTGTGGAGGGCATGAGTGCGTTGGTGTGGAGGGCTTGTGAGAGTGTGGAGGGATTGAGCATGTTGGTGTGGATGGCTTGAGCGTGTTGGTGTGGAGGGCATGAGTGCGTTGGTGTGGAAGGCTTGAGTGTGTTGGTGTGGAGGGCTTGAACGCGTTGGTGTGGAGGGCTTGAGAGAGTGTGGAGGGCTTGAGCGTGTTGGTGTGGAGGGCTTGAGTGTGTTGGTGTGGAAGGCTTGAGTGTGTTGGTGTGGAGGGCTTGAGTGAGTGTGGAGGGCTTGAGAGAGTGTGGGGGGCTTGAGTGTGTTGGTGTGGAGGGCTTGAGTGTGTTGGTGTGGAGGGCTTGAGTGCGTTGGTGTGGAGGGCTTGGACGCGTTGGTGTGGATTGCTTGAGAGAGTGTGGAGGGCTTGAGCATGTTGGTGTGGAGGGCTTGAGAGAGTGTGGGGGGCCTGAGCGTGTTGGTGTGGAGGGGTTGAACGTGCTGGTGTGGAGGGCTTGAGCGCGTTGGTGTGGAGGGCTTGAGCGTGTTGGTGTGGAGGGCTTGAGTGTGTAGGTGTGGAAGGCTTGAGTGTGTTGGTGTGGAGGGCTTGAGAGAGTGTGGAGGGCTTGAGCGTGTTGGTGTGGAGGGCTTGAGCGTGTTGGTGTGGAGGGCTTGAGTGTGTTGTTGTGGAGGGCATGAGCGTGTTGGTGTGGAGGGCTTGAGAGCATTGGTGTGGAGGGCTTGAGAGAGTGTGGAGGGCTTGAGTGTGTTGGTGTGCAGGGCTTGAGAGAGTGTGGAGGGCTTGAGCGTGTTGGTGTGGAGGGCTTGAGCATGTTGGTGTGGAGGGCTTGAGAGCTTTGGTGTGGAGGGCTTGAGAGCGTTGGTGTGGAGGGCTTCAGCGGGTTGGTGTGGAGGGCTTGAGAGAGTGTGGAGGGCTTGAGCATGTTGGTGAGGAGGGCTTGAGCGTGTTGGTGTGGAGGGCTTGAGCATGTTGGTCTGGAGGGCTTGAGAGAGTGTGGTGTGGAGGGCTTGAGAGCATTGGTGTGGAGGCCTTGAGTGCGTTGGTGTGGAGGACTTGAGCGTGTTGGTGTGGAGGGCTTGAGTGCGTTGTTGTGGAAGGCTTGAACGCGTTGGTGTGGAGGGCTTGAGTGTGTTGGTGTGGAAGGCTTGAGTGTGTTGGTGTGGAGGGCTTGAGTGCGTTGGTGTGGAGGGCTTGAACGCGTTGGTGTGGAGGGCTTGAGCGTGTTGGTGTGGAGGGCTTGAGTGTGTAGGTGTGGAAGGCTTGAGTGTGTTGGTGTGGAGGGCTTGAGAGAGTGTGGAGGGCTTGAGCGTGTTGGTGTGGAGGGCTTGAGCGTGTTGGTGTGGAGGGCTTGAGTGTGTTGGTGTGGAGGGCATGAGCGTGTTGGTGTGGAGGGCTTGAGAGCATTGGTGTGGAGGGCTTGACAGAGTGTGGAGGGCTTGAGAGCGTTGGTGTGGAGGGCTTGAGAGAGTGTGGAGGGCTTGAGTGTGTTGGTGTGCAGGGCTTGAGAGAGTGTGGAGGGCTTGAGCGTGTTGGTGTGGAGGGCTTGAGCATGTTGGTGTGGAGGGCTTGAGAGCTTTGGTGTGGAGGGCTTGAGAGCGTTGGTGTGGAGGGCTTCAGCGGGTTGGTGTGGAGGGCTTGAGAGAGTGTGGAGGGCTTGAGCATGTTGGTGAGGAGGGCTTGAGCGTGTTGGTGTGGAGGGCTTGAGCATGTTGGTCTGGAGGGCTTGAGAGAGTGTGGTGTGGAGGGCTTGAGAGCATTGGTGTGGAGGCCTTGAGTGCGTTGGTGTGGAGGACTTGAGCGTGTTGGTGTGGAGGGCTTGAGTGCGTTGTTGTGGAAGGCTTGAACGCGTTGGTGTGGAGGGCTTGAGTGTGTTGGTGTGGAAGGCTTGAGTGTGTTGGTGTGGAGGGCTTGAGTGCGTTGGTGTGGAGGGCTTCAGCGGGTTGGTGTGGAGGGCTTGAGTGAGTGTGGAGGGCTTGAGAGAGTGTGGGGGGCTTGAGTGTGTTGGTGTGGAGGGCTTGAGTGCGTTGGTGTGGAGGGCTTCAGCGGGTAGGTATGGAGGGCTTGGACGCGTTGGTGTGGATTGCTTGAGAGAGTGTGGAGGGCTTGAGCATGTTGGTGTGGAGGGCTTGAGCATGTTGGTGTGGAGGGCATGAGCGTGTTGGTGTGGAGGGGTTGAACGTGCTGGTGTGGAGGGCTTGAGCGCGTTGGTGTGGATGGCTTGAGTGTGTTGGTGTGGAGGGCTTGAGTGCGTTGGTGTGGAGGGCTTGAGTGCGTTGGTGTGGAGGGCTTGAGTGCGTTGGTGTGGAGGGCTTGAGCGTGTTGGTGTGGAGGGCTTGAGAGTGTTGGTGTGGAGGGCTTGGGAGCGTTGGTGTGGAGGGCTTGAGAGAGTGTGGAGGGCTTGAGAGCATTGGTGTGGAGGGCTTGAGAGAGTGTGGAGGGCTTGAGTGTGTTGGTGTGGAGGGCTTGAGAGAGTGTGGAGGGCTTGAGTGTGTTGGTGTGGAGGGCTTGAGCAGGTTGGTGTGGAGGGCTTGAGCGTGTTGGTGTGGAGGGCTTGAGAGCTTCGGTGTGGAGGGCTTGAGAGAGTGTGGAGGGCTTGAGCGTGTTGGTGTGGAGGGCTGTTGGTGTGGGGCTGCCTGTAGCGTAGTGGTTAAGGTAAATGACTGGGACATGCAAGGTCAGGGGTTCTAATCCCGGTGTAGCCACAATAAGATCCGCACAGCCGTTGGGCCCTTGAGCAAGGCCCTTAACCCTGCATTGCTCCAGGGGAGGACTGTCTCCTGCTTAGTCTAATCAACTGTTCGTCGCTCTGGATAAGAGCGTCTGCCAAATGCCGATAATGTAATGGTGTGGAGGGCTTGAATGTGTTGGTGTGGAGGGCTTGAGAGAGTGTGGAGGGCTTCAGCGTGTTGGTGTGGAGGGCTTGAGTATGTTGGTGTGGAGGGCTACAGCGTGTTGGTGTGGAGGGCATGAGTGCGTTGGTGTGGAGGGCTTGTGAGAGTGTGGAGGGATTGAGCATGTTGGTGTGTCCATCACGGCATCAGCACCAATCTCTCACAACATGTCAAACAAAAGATTGTTTAAGATTCAAATATCTCAAATAATTCATAATCTTAGAGGAGTGCACTGTAAAGTGGTTTGCTGTCCAAACAGGAGACAGGAATGGTGACGGTTATGATCCCAATCCACTAGGGGTTTTGCTGCAGAAGCCACAGGAGCCAGGGGAGACTTCATCACATAAAAGGCAATCTCTTCCTGGAGGCAGGAGATCTGTCGCTTATCGGGGGGACGCCAGTGAGTGCATTGGTGTGGAGGGCTTGAGAGAGTGTGGAGGGCTTGAGCGTGTTGGTGTGGAGGGCTTGAGAGAGTGTGGAAGGCTTAAGTGTGTTGGTGTGGAGGGCTTGAGAGAGTGTGGAGGGCTTGAGCGTGTTGGTGTGAAGGGCTTGAGAGAGTGTGGAGGGCTTGAGCATGTTGGTGTGGAGGGCTTGAGCATGTTGGTGTGGAGGGCTTGAGAGCGTTGGGTTGGAGGGCTTGAGAGCGTTGGTGTGGAGGGCTTGAGAGCGTTGGTGTGGAGGGCTTGAGAGCGTTGGTGTGGAGGGCGTGAGCGTGTTGGTGTGGAGGGCTTGAGAGCGTTGGTGTGGAGGGCTTGTGTGCGTTGGTGTGGAGGGCTTGAGAGCGTTGGTGTGGAGGGCGTGAGCGTGTTGGTGTGGAGGGCTTGAGAGCGTTGGTGTGGAGGGCTTGAAAGAGTGTGGAGGGCTTGAGTGCGTTGGTGTGGAGGGCTTGTGTGCGTTGGTGTGGAGGGCTTGAGCGTGTTGGTGTGGAGGGCTTGAGTGCGTTGGTGTGGAGGGCTTGTGTGCGTTGGTGTTGAGGGCTTGAGCGTGTTGGTGTGGAGGGCTTGAGCATGTTGGTGTGGAGGGCTTGAGACCGTTGGTGTGGAGAGCTTGAGTGTGTTGGTGTGGAGGGCTTGAGAGCGTTGGTGTGGAGGGCTTGAGAGAGTGCGGAGGGCTTGAGAGTGTTGGTGTGGAGGGCTTGAGAGAGTGTGGAGGGCTTGAGCGTGTTGGTGTGGAGGGCTTGAGCATGTTGGTGTGGAGGGCTTGAGCGTGTTGGTGTGGAGGGCTTGAGAGCGTTGGTGTGGAGGGCTTGAGAGAGTGTGGGGGGCTTGAGCGTGTTGGTGTGGAGGGCTTGAACGCGTTGGTGTGGAAGGCTTGAGTCTGTTGGTGTGGAGGGCATGAGAGAGTGTGGAGGGCTTGAGCGTGTTGGTGTGGAGGGCTTGAGCGTGTTGGTGTGGAGGGCTTGAGTGCGTTGGTGTGGAGGGCTTCAGCGGGTTGGTGTGGAGGGCTTGAGAGAGTGTGGTGTGGAGGGCTTGAGAGAGTGTGGTGTGGAGGGCTTGAGAGAGTGTGGAGGGCTTGAGAGCGTTGGTGTGGAGGGCTTGAGTGCGTTGGTGTGGAGGGCTTGAGTGCGTTGGTGTGGAGGGCTTGAGAGAGTGTGGAGGGCTTGAGAGTGTTGGTGTGGAGGGCTTGAGAGAGTGTGGAGGGCTTGAGCGTGTTGGTGTGGAGGGCTTGAGCATGTTGGTGTGGAGGGCTTGAGCGTGTTGGTGTGGAGGGCTTGAGAGAGTGTGGGGGGCTTGAGCGTGTTGGTGTGGAGGGCTTGAGAGAGTGTGGAGGGCTTGAGCGTGTTGGTGTGGAGGGCTTGAGTGCGTTGGTGTGGAGGGCTTCAGCAGGTTGGTGTGGAGGGCTTGAGAGAGTGTGGTGTGGAGGGCTTGAAAGAGTGTGGTGTGGAGGGCTTGAAAGAGTGTGGTGTGGAGGGCTTGAGAGAGTGTGGTGTGGAGGGCTTGAGAGAGTGTGGAGGGCTTGAGAGCGTTGGTGTGGAGAGCTTGAGTGCGTTGGTGTGGAGGGCTTGAGTGCGTTGGTGTGGAGGGCTTGAGTGCGTTGGTGTGGAGGGCTTGAGTGCGTTGGTGTGGAGGGCTTGAGTGCGTTGGTGTGGAGGGCTTGAGCGTGTTGGTGTGGAGGGCTTGAGAGTGTTGGTGTGGAGGGCTTGGGAGCGTTGGTGTGGAGGGCTTGAGAGAGTGTGGAGGGCTTGAGAGCATTGGTGTGGAGGGCTTGAGAGAGTGTGGAGGGCTTGAGTGTGTTGGTGTGGAGGGCTTGAGAGAGTGTGGAGGGCTTGAGTGTGTTGGTGTGGAGGGCTTGAGCAGGTTGGTGTGGAGGGCTTGAGCGTGTTGGTGTGGAGGGCTTGAGAGCTTCGGTGTGGAGGGCTTGAGAGAGTGTGGAGGGCTTGAGCGTGTTGGTGTGGAGGGCTGTTGGTGTGGGGCTGCCTGTAGCGTAGTGGTTAAGGTAAATGACTGGGACATGCAAGGTCAGGGGTTCTAATCCCGGTGTAGCCACAATAAGATCCGCACAGCCGTTGGGCCCTTGAGCAAGGCCCTTAACCCTGCATTGCTCCAGGGGAGGACTGTCTCCTGCTTAGTCTAATCAACTGTTCGTCGCTCTGGATAAGAGCGTCTGCCAAATGCCGATAATGTAATGGTGTGGAGGGCTTGAATGTGTTGGTGTGGAGGGCTTGAGAGAGTGTGGAGGGCTTCAGCGTGTTGGTGTGGAGGGCTTGAGTATGTTGGTGTGGAGGGCTACAGCGTGTTGGTGTGGAGGGCATGAGTGCGTTGGTGTGGAGGGCTTGTGAGAGTGTGGAGGGATTGAGCATGTTGGTGTGGATGGCTTGAGCGTGTTGGTGTGGAGGGCATGAGTGCGTTGGTGTGGAAGGCTTGAGTGTGTTGGTGTGGAGGGCTTGAACGCGTTGGTGTGGAGGGCTTGAGAGAGTGTGGAGGGCTTGAGCGTGTTGGTGTGGAGGGCTTGAGTGTGTTGGTGTGGAAGGCTTGAGTGTGTTGGTGTGGAGGGCTTGAGTGAGTGTGGAGGGCTTGAGAGAGTGTGGGGGGCTTGAGTGTGTTGGTGTGGAGGGCTTGAGTGTGTTGGTGTGGAGGGCTTGAGTGCGTTGGTGTGGAGGGCTTGGACGCGTTGGTGTGGATTGCTTGAGAGAGTGTGGAGGGCTTGAGCATGTTGGTGTGGAGGGCTTGAGAGAGTGTGGGGGGCCTGAGCGTGTTGGTGTGGAGGGGTTGAACGTGCTGGTGTGGAGGGCTTGAGCGCGTTGGTGTGGAGGGCTTGAGCGTGTTGGTGTGGAGGGCTTGAGTGTGTAGGTGTGGAAGGCTTGAGTGTGTTGGTGTGGAGGGCTTGAGAGAGTGTGGAGGGCTTGAGCGTGTTGGTGTGGAGGGCTTGAGCGTGTTGGTGTGGAGGGCTTGAGTGTGTTGTTGTGGAGGGCATGAGCGTGTTGGTGTGGAGGGCTTGAGAGCATTGGTGTGGAGGGCTTGAGAGAGTGTGGAGGGCTTGAGTGTGTTGGTGTGCAGGGCTTGAGAGAGTGTGGAGGGCTTGAGCGTGTTGGTGTGGAGGGCTTGAGCATGTTGGTGTGGAGGGCTTGAGAGCTTTGGTGTGGAGGGCTTGAGAGCGTTGGTGTGGAGGGCTTCAGCGGGTTGGTGTGGAGGGCTTGAGAGAGTGTGGAGGGCTTGAGCATGTTGGTGAGGAGGGCTTGAGCGTGTTGGTGTGGAGGGCTTGAGCATGTTGGTCTGGAGGGCTTGAGAGAGTGTGGTGTGGAGGGCTTGAGAGCATTGGTGTGGAGGCCTTGAGTGCGTTGGTGTGGAGGACTTGAGCGTGTTGGTGTGGAGGGCTTGAGTGCGTTGTTGTGGAAGGCTTGAACGCGTTGGTGTGGAGGGCTTGAGTGTGTTGGTGTGGAAGGCTTGAGTGTGTTGGTGTGGAGGGCTTGAGAGAGTGTGGTGTGGAGGGCTTGAACGCGTTGGTGTGGAGGGCTTGAGCGTGTTGGTGTGGAGGGCTTGAGTGTGTAGGTGTGGAAGGCTTGAGTGTGTTGGTGTGGAGGGCTTGAGAGAGTGTGGAGGGCTTGAGCGTGTTGGTGTGGAGGGCTTGAGCGTGTTGGTGTGGAGGGCTTGAGTGTGTTGGTGTGGAGGGCATGAGCGTGTTGGTGTGGAGGGCTTGAGAGCATTGGTGTGGAGGGCTTGACAGAGTGTGGAGGGCTTGAGAGCGTTGGTGTGGAGGGCTTGAGAGAGTGTGGAGGGCTTGAGTGTGTTGGTGTGCAGGGCTTGAGAGAGTGTGGAGGGCTTGAGCGTGTTGGTGTGGAGGGCTTGAGCATGTTGGTGTGGAGGGCTTGAGAGCTTTGGTGTGGAGGGCTTGAGAGCGTTGGTGTGGAGGGCTTCAGCGGGTTGGTGTGGAGGGCTTGAGAGAGTGTGGAGGGCTTGAGCATGTTGGTGAGGAGGGCTTGAGCGTGTTGGTGTGGAGGGCTTGAGCATGTTGGTCTGGAGGGCTTGAGAGAGTGTGGTGTGGAGGGCTTGAGAGCATTGGTGTGGAGGCCTTGAGTGCGTTGGTGTGGAGGACTTGAGCGTGTTGGTGTGGAGGGCTTGAGTGCGTTGTTGTGGAAGGCTTGAACGCGTTGGTGTGGAGGGCTTGAGTGTGTTGGTGTGGAAGGCTTGAGTGTGTTGGTGTGGAGGGCTTGAGTGCGTTGGTGTGGAGGGCTTCAGCGGGTTGGTGTGGAGGGCTTGAGTGAGTGTGGAGGGCTTGAGAGAGTGTGGGGGGCTTGAGTGTGTTGGTGTGGAGGGTTTGAGTGCGTTGGTGTGGAGGGCTTCAGCGGGTAGGTATGGAGGGCTTGGACGCGTTGGTGTGGATTGCTTGAGAGAGTGTGGAGGGCTTGAGCATGTTGGTGTGGAGGGCTTGAGCATGTTGGTGTGGAGGGCATGAGCGTGTTGGTGTGGAGGGGTTGAACGTGCTGGTGTGGAGGGCTTGAGCGCGTTGGTGTGGAGGGCTTGAGTGTGTTGGTGTGGAGGGCTTGAGAGTGTGGAGGGCTTGAGTGTGTTGGTGTGGAGGGCTTGAGTGTGTTGATGTGGAGGGTTTGAACGTGTTGGTGTGGAGGGCCTGAGAGAGTGTGGAGGGCTTGAGAGCGTTGGTGTGGAGGGCTTGAGAGCGTTGGTGTGGAGGGCCTGAGTGCGTTGGTGTGGAGGGCTTGAGTGCGTTGGTGTGGAGGGCTTGTGTGCGTTGGTGTGGAGGGCTTGAACGCGTTGGTGTGGAGGGCTTGAGTGTGTTGTTGTGGAGGGCTTGATGGTGTTGGTGTGGAGGGCTTGAGTGCGTTCGTGTGGAGGGCTTCAGCGGGTTGGTGTGGAGGGCTTCAGCGTGTTGGTGTGGAGGGCTTGAGCATGTTGGTGTGGAGGGCTTGAGCATGTTGGTGTGGAGGGCTTGAGAGCATTGGTGTGGAGGGCTTGAGAGAGTGTGGAGGGCTTGAGCGTGTTGGTGTGGAGGGCTTGAGTGTGTTGGTGTGGAAGGCTTGAGTGTGTTGGTGTGGAAGGCTTGAGTGTGTTCGTGTGGAGGGCTTGAGAGAGTGGGGAGGGCTTGAGCGTGTTGGTGTGGAGGGCTTGAGCGTGTTGGTTTGGAGGGCTAGAGTGTGTTGGTGTGGAGGGCATGAGCGTGTTGGTGTGGAGGGCTTGAGAGCATTGGTGTGGAGGGCTTGACAGAGTGTGGAGGGCTTGAGAGCGTTGGTGTGGAGGGCTTGAGAGAGTGTGGAGGGCTTGAGTGTGTTGGTGTGCAGGGCTTGAGAGAGTGTGGAGGGCTTGAGCGTGTTGGTGTGGAGGGCTTGAGCATGTTGGTGTGGAGGGCTTGAGAGCTTTGGTGTGGAGGGCTTGAGAGCGTTGGTGTGGAGGGCTTCAGCGGGTTGGTGTGGAGGGCTTGAGAGAGTGTGGAGGGCTTGAGCATGTTGGTGAGGAGGGCTTGAGCGTGTTGGTGTGGAGGGCTTGAGCATGTTGGTCTGGAGGGCTTGAGAGAGTGTGGTGTGGAGGGCTTGAGAGCATTGGTGTGGAGGCCTTGAGTGCGTTGGTGTGGAGGACTTGAGCGTGTTGGTGTGGAGGGCTTGAGTGCGTTGTTGTGGAAGGCTTGAACGCGTTGGTGTGGAGGGCTTGAGTGTGTTGGTGTGGAAGGCTTGAGTGTGTTGGTGTGGAGGGCTTGAGAGAGTGTGGTGTGGAGGGCTTGAACGCGTTGGTGTGGAGGGCTTGAGCGTGTTGGTGTGGAGGGCTTGAGTGTGTAGGTGTGGAAGGCTTGAGTGTGTTGGTGTGGAGGGCTTGAGAGAGTGTGGAGGGCTTGAGCGTGTTGGTGTGGAGGGCTTGAGCGTGTTGGTGTGGAGGGCTTGAGTGTGTTGGTGTGGAGGGCATGAGCGTGTTGGTGTGGAGGGCTTGAGAGCATTGGTGTGGAGGGCTTGACAGAGTGTGGAGGGCTTGAGAGCGTTGGTGTGGAGGGCTTGAGAGAGTGTGGAGGGCTTGAGTGTGTTGGTGTGCAGGGCTTGAGAGAGTGTGGAGGGCTTGAGCGTGTTGGTGTGGAGGGCTTGAGCATGTTGGTGTGGAGGGCTTGAGAGCTTTGGTGTGGAGGGCTTGAGAGCGTTGGTGTGGAGGGCTTCAGCGGGTTGGTGTGGAGGGCTTGAGAGAGTGTGGAGGGCTTGAGCATGTTGGTGAGGAGGGCTTGAGCGTGTTGGTGTGGAGGGCTTGAGCATGTTGGTCTGGAGGGCTTGAGAGAGTGTGGTGTGGAGGGCTTGAGAGCATTGGTGTGGAGGCCTTGAGTGCGTTGGTGTGGAGGACTTGAGCGTGTTGGTGTGGAGGGCTTGAGTGCGTTGTTGTGGAAGGCTTGAACGCGTTGGTGTGGAGGGCTTGAGTGTGTTGGTGTGGAAGGCTTGAGTGTGTTGGTGTGGAGGGCTTGAGTGCGTTGGTGTGGAGGGCTTCAGCGGGTTGGTGTGGAGGGCTTGAGTGAGTGTGGAGGGCTTGAGAGAGTGTGGGGGGCTTGAGTGTGTTGGTGTGGAGGGTTTGAGTGCGTTGGTGTGGAGGGCTTCAGCGGGTAGGTATGGAGGGCTTGGACGCGTTGGTGTGGATTGCTTGAGAGAGTGTGGAGGGCTTGAGCATGTTGGTGTGGAGGGCTTGAGCATGTTGGTGTGGAGGGCATGAGCGTGTTGGTGTGGAGGGGTTGAACGTGCTGGTGTGGAGGGCTTGAGCGCGTTGGTGTGGAGGGCTTGAGTGTGTTGGTGTGGAGGGCTTGAGAGTGTGGAGGGCTTGAGTGTGTTGGTGTGGAGGGCTTGAGTGTGTTGATGTGGAGGGTTTGAACGTGTTGGTGTGGAGGGCCTGAGAGAGTGTGGAGGGCTTGAGAGCGTTGGTGTGGAGGGCTTGAGAGCGTTGGTGTGGAGGGCCTGAGTGCGTTGGTGTGGAGGGCTTGAGTGCGTTGGTGTGGAGGGCTTGTGTGCGTTGGTGTGGAGGGCTTGAACGCGTTGGTGTGGAGGGCTTGAGTGTGTTGTTGTGGAGGGCTTGATGGTGTTGGTGTGGAGGGCTTGAGTGCGTTCGTGTGGAGGGCTTCAGCGGGTTGGTGTGGAGGGCTTCAGCGTGTTGGTGTGGAGGGCTTGAGCATGTTGGTGTGGAGGGCTTGAGCATGTTGGTGTGGAGGGCTTGAGAGCATTGGTGTGGAGGGCTTGAGAGAGTGTGGAGGGCTTGAGCGTGTTGGTGTGGAGGGCTTGAGTGTGTTGGTGTGGAAGGCTTGAGTGTGTTGGTGTGGAAGGCTTGAGTGTGTTCGTGTGGAGGGCTTGAGAGAGTGGGGAGGGCTTGAGCGTGTTGGTGTGGAGGGCTTGAGCGTGTTGGTTTGGAGGGCTAGAGTGTGTTGGTGTGGAGGGCATGAGCGTGTTGGTGTGGAGGGCTTGAGAGCATTGGTGTGGAGGGCTTGACAGAGTGTGGAGGGCTTGAGAGCGTTGGTGTGGAGGGCTTGAGAGAGTGTGGAGGGCTTGAGTGTGTTGGTGTGGAGGGCTTGAGAGCGTTGGTGTGGAGGGCTTGAGAGAGTGTGGAGGGCTTGAGTGTGTTGGTGTGCAGGGCTTGAGAGAGTGTGGAGGGCTTGAGCGTGTTGGTGTGGAGGGCTTGAGCGTGTTGGTGTGGAGGGCTTGAGAGCGTTGGTGTGGAGGGCTTGAGAGCGTTGTTGTGGAGGGCTTGAGAGCGTTGGTGTGGAGGGCTTGAGCGTGTTGGTGTGGAGGGCTTGAGAGCGTTGGTGTGGAGGGCTTGAGAGCGTTGGTGTGGAGGGCGTGAGCGTGTTGGTGTGGAGGGCTTGAGAGCGTTGGTGTGGAGGGCTTGAAAGACCGTGGAGGGCTTGAGTGCGTTGGTGTGGAGAGCTTGTGTGCGTTGGTGTGGAGGGCTTGAGCGTGTTGGTGTGGAGGGCATGAGACCGTTGGTGTGGAGAGCTTGAGTGTGTTGGTGTGGAGGGCTTGAGAGCGTTGGTGTGGAGGGCATGAGAGAGTGCGGAGGGCTTGAGAGTGTTGGTGTGGATTGCTTGAGAGAGTGTGGAGGGCTTGAGCGTGTTGGTGTGGAGGGCTTGAGCATGTTGGTGTGGAGGGCTTGAGCGTGTTGGTGTGGAGGGTTTGAGCGTGTTGGTGTGGAGGGCTTGAGAGAGTGTGGAGGGCTTGAGCGTGTTGGTGTGGAGGGCTTGAGCGTGTTGGTGTGGAGGGCTTGAACGCGTTGGTGCGGAGGGCTTGAGTGTGTTGGTGTGGAAGGCTTGAGTGTGTTGGTGTGGAAGGCTTGAGTGTGTTGGTGTGGAGGGCTTGAGCGTGTTGGTGTGGAGGGCATGAGCGTGTTGGTGTGGAGGGGTTGAACGTGCTGGTGTGGAGGGCTTGAGCGCGTTGGTGTGGAGGGCTTGAGTGTGTTGGTGTGGAGGGCTTGAGAGTGTGGAGGGCTTGAGTGTGTTGGTGTGGAGGGCTTGAGTGTGTTGATGTGGAGGGTTTGAACGTGTTGGTGTGGAGGGCCTGAGAGAGTGTGGAGGGCTTGAGAGCGTTGGTGTGGAGGGCTTGAGAGCGTTGGTGTGGAGGGCCTGAGTGCGTTGGTGTGGAGGGCTTGAGTGCGTTGGTGTGGAGGGCTTGTGTGCGTTGGTGTGGAGGGCTTGAACGCGTTGGTGTGGAGGGCTTGAGTGTGTTGGTGTGGAGGGCTTGATGGTGTTGGTGTGGAGGGCTTGAGTGCGTTCGTGTGGAGGGCTTCAGCGGGTTGGTGTGGAGGGCTTCAGCGTGTTGGTGTGGAGGGCTTGAGCATGTTGGTGTGGAGGGCTTGAGCATGTTGGTGTGGAGGGCTTGAGAGCATTGGTGTGGAGGGCTTGAGAGAGTGTGGAGGGCTTGAGCGTGTTGGTGTGGAGGGCTTGAGTGTGTTGGTGTGGAAGGCTTGAGTGTGTTGGTGTGGAAGGCTTGAGTGTGTTCGTGTGGAGGGCTTGAGAGAGTGGGGAGGGCTTGAGCGTGTTGGTGTGGAGGGCTTGAGCGTGTTGGTGTGGAGGGCTAGAGTGTGTTGGTGTGGAGGGCATGAGCGTGTTGGTGTGGAGGGCTTGAGAGCATTGGTGTGGAGGGCTTGACAGAGTGTGGAGGGCTTGAGAGCGTTGGTGTGGAGGGCTTGAGAGAGTGTGGAGGGCTTGAGTGTGTTGGTGTGGAGGGCTTGAGAGCGTTGGTGTGGAGGGCTTGAGAGAGTGTGGAGGGCTTGAGTGTGTTGGTGTGCAGGGCTTGAGAGAGTGTGGAGGGCTTGAGCGTGTTGGTGTGGAGGGCTTGAGCGTGTTGGTGTGGAGGGCTTGAGAGCGTTGGTGTGGAGGGCTTGAGAGCGTTGTTGTGGAGGGCTTGAGAGCGTTGGTGTGGAGGGCTTGAGCGTGTTGATGTGGAGGGCTTGAGAGCGTTGGTGTGGAGGGCTTGAGAGCGTTGGTGTGGAGGGCGTGAGCGTGTTGGTGTGGAGGGCTTGAGAGCGTTGGTGTGGAGGGCTTGAAAGACCGTGGAGGGCTTGAGTGCGTTGGTGTGGAGAGCTTGTGTGCGTTGGTGTGGAGGGCTTGAGCGTGTTGGTGTGGAGGGCATGAGACCGTTGGTGTGGAGAGCTTGAGTGTGTTGGTGTGGAGGGCTTGAGAGCGTTGGTGTGGAGGGCATGAGAGAGTGCGGAGGGCTTGAGAGTGTTGGTGTGGATTGCTTGAGAGAGTGTGGAGGGCTTGAGCGTGTTGGTGTGGAGGGCTTGAGCATGTTGGTGTGGAGGGCTTGAGCGTGTTGGTGTGGAGGGTTTGAGCGTGTTGGTGTGGAGGGCTTGAGAGAGTGTGGAGGGCTTGAGCGTGTTGGTGTGGAGGGCTTGAGCGTGTTGGTGTGGAGGGCTTGAACGCGTTGGTGTGGAGGGCTTGAGTGTGTTGGTGTGGAAGGCTTGAGTGTGTTGGTGTGGAAGGCTTGAGTGTGTTGGTGTGGAGGGCTTGAGCGTGTTGGTGTGGAGGGCTAGAGAGCGTTGGTGTGGAGGGCTTGAGCGTGTTGGTGTGGAGGGCTTGAGAGCGTTGGTGTGGAGGGCCTGAGAGCGTTGGTGTGGAGAGCTTGAAAGAGTGTGGAGGGCTTGAGTGCGTTGGTGTGGAGGGCTTGTGTGCGTTGGTGTGGAGGGCTTGAACGCGTTGGTGTGGAGGGCTTGAGTGTGTTGGTGTGGAGGGCTTGAGTGTGTTGGTGTGGAGGGCTTGAGTGCGTTGGTGTGGAGGGCTTCAGCGGGTTGGTGTGGAGGGCTTGAGCGTGTTGGTGTGGAGGGCTTGAGCGTGTTGGTGTGGAGGGCTAGAGTGTGTTGGTGTGGAGGGCATGAGCGTGTTGGTGTGGAGGGCTTGAGAGCATTGGTGTGGAGGGCTTGACAGAGTGTGGAGGGCTTGAGAGCGTTGGTGTGGAGGGCTTGAGAGAGTGTGGAGGGCTTGAGTGTGTTGGTGTGGAGGGCTTGAGAGCGTTGGTGTGGAGGGCTTGAGAGAGTGTGGAGGGCTTGAGTGTGTTGGTGTGCAGGGCTTGAGAGAGTGTGGAGGGCTTGAGCGTGTTGATGTGGAGGGCTTGAGCGTGTTGGTGTGGAGGGCTTGAGAGCGTTGGTGTGGAGGGCTTGAGAGCGTTGGTGTGGAGGGCTTGAGAGCGTTGGTGTGGAGGGCTTGAGCGTGTTGGTGTGGAGGCTTGAGAGCGTTGGTGTGGAGGGCTTGAGAGCGTTGGTGTGGAGGGCGTGAGCGTGTTGGTGTGGAGGGCTTAAGTGCGTTGGTGTGGAGGGCTTGAGAGAGTGTGGAGGGCTTGAGTGTGTTGCTGTGGAGGGCTTGAGAGGGTGTGGAGGGCTTAAGTGCGTTGGTGTGGAGGGCTTGAGTGTGTTGGTGTGGAGGGCTTGAGTGTGTTGGTGTGGAGGGCTTGAGTGCGTTGGTGTGGAGGGCTTGAGAGGGTGTGGAGGGCTTGAGTGCATTGGTGTGGAGGGCTTGAGTGCGTTGGTGTGGAGGGCTTGATCGTGTTGGTGTGGAGGGCTTGAACGCGTTGGTGTGGAGGGCTTGAACGCGTTGGTGTGGAGGGCTTGAACGCGTTGGTGTGGAGGGCTTGAGCATGTTGGTGTGGAGGGCTTGAGCGCGTTGGTGTGGAGGGCTTGAGAGGGTTGGTGTGGAGGGCTTGAGAGAGTGTGGAGGGCCTGAGAGCGTTGGTGTGGAGGGGTTGAGCACGTTGGTGTGGAAGGCTTGAGTGCGTTGGTGTGGAGGGCTTGAGAGCGTTGGTGTGGAGGGGTTGAGCACGTTGGTGTGGAAGGCTTGAGTGCGTTGGTGTGGAGGGCTTGAGAGAGTGTGGAGGGCCTGAGAGCGTTGGTGTGGAGGGGTTGAGCGTGTCGGTGTGGAGGGCTTGAGTGCGTTGGTGTGGAGGGCTTGAAAGAGTGTGGAGGGCTTGAAAGAGTGTGGAGGGCTTGAGAGCGTTTGTGTGGAGGGCTTCAGAGAGTGTGGAGGGCTTGAGTGTGTTGGTGTGGAGGGTTTGAGCGTGTTGGTGTGGAGAGCTTGAGAGAGTGTGGAGGGCTTGAGCGTGTTGGTGTGGAGGGCTTGGGAGAGTGTGGAGGGCCTGAGAGCGTTGGTGTGGAGGGCTTGAGTGCGTTGGTGTGGAGGGCTTGAGCGTGTTGGTGTGGAGGGCATGAGACCGTTGGTGTGGAGAGCTTGAGTGTGTTGGTGTGGAGGGCTTGAGAGCGTTGGTGTGGAGGGCATGAGAGAGTGCGGAGGGCTTGAGAGTGTTGGTGTGGATTGCTTGAGAGAGTGTGGAGGGCTTGAGCGTGTTGGTGTGGAGGGCTTGAGCATGTTGGTGTGGAGGGCTTGAGCGTGTTGGTGTGGAGGGCTTGAGTGTATTGGTGTGGAGGGCTTGAGTGTGTTGGTGTGGAGGGCTTGAGTGCGTTGGTGTTGAGGGCTTGAAAGAGTGTGGAGGGCTTAAGTGCGTTGGTGTGGAGGGCTTGAGAGAGTGTGGAGGGCTTGAGTGTGTTGCTGTGGAGGGCTTGAGAGGGTGTGGAGGGCTTAAGTGCGTTGGTGCGGAGGGCTTGAGCGTGTTTGTGTGGAGGGCTTGAGTGTGCTTTTGTGGAGGGCTTGAGAGAGTGTGGAGGGCCTGAGAGCGTTGGTGTGGAGGGGTTGAGCGTGTCGGTGTGGAGGGATTGAGAGGGTGTGGAGGGCTTATGTGCGTTGTTGTGGAGGGCTTGAGTGCGTTGGTGTGGAGGGCTTGAGTGCGTTGGTGTGGAGGGCTTGAGTGTGTTGGTGTGGAGGGCTTGAGAGAGTGTGGAGGGCTTGAGTGAGTGTGGAAGGCTTGAGAGTGTTAGTGTGGAGGGCTTGAGTGTGTTAGTGAGGAGGGCTTGAGTGTGTTGGTGTGGAGGGCTTGAGTGCGTTGTTGTGGAGGGCTTGAGAGGGTGTGGAGGGCTTAAGTGCGTTGGTGTGGAGGGCTTGAGTGTGTTGGTGTGGAGGGCTTGAGTGCGTTGGTGTGGAGGGCTTGAGTGCGTTGGTGTGGAGGGCTTGACAGAGTGTGGAGGGCTTGAGTGTGTTGGTGTGGAGGGCTTGAGTGTGCTGGTGTGGAGGGCTTGAGAGAGTGTGGAGGGCCTGAGAGCGTTGGTGTGGAGGGCTTGAGTGCGTTGGTGTGGAGGGCTTGAGTGTGTTGGTGTGGAGGGCTTGAGTGTGATGGTGTGGAGGGCTTGAGAGAGTGTGGAGGGCCTGAGAGCGTTGGTGTGGAGGGCTTGAGTGCGTTGGTGTGGAGGGCTTGAGTGTGTTGGTGTGGAGGGCTTGAGAGAGTGTGGAGGGCTTGAGAGCGTTGGTATGGAGGGCTTGAGAGCGTTGGTGTGGAGGGCTTGAGTGTGTTGGTGTGGAGGGCTTGAGAGCGTTGGTGTGGAGGGCTTGTGTGAGTGTGGGGGGTTTGAGCGTGTTGCTGTGGAGGGCTTAAGTGCGTTGGTGTGGAGGGCTTGAGTGCGTTGGTGTGGAGGGCTTGAGTGTGTTGGTGTGGAGGGCTTGAGTGCGTTGTTGTGGAGGGCTTAAGTGCGTTGGTGCGGAGGGCTTGAGTGCGTTGGTGTGGACGGCTTGAGAGCATTGGTGTGGAGGGCTTGAGTGTGTTGGTGTGGAGGGCTTGAGAGAGTGTGGAGGGCCTGAGAGCGTTGGTGTGGAGGGGTTGAGCGTGTTGGTGTGGAAGGCTTGAGTGCGTTGGTGTGGAGGGCTTGAACGCGTTGGTGTGGAGGGCTTGAGCGTGTTGGTGTGGAGGGCGTGAGCGCGTTGGTGTGGAGGGCTTGAGCGCGTTGGTGTGGAGGGCTTGAGAGGGTTGCTGTGGAGGGCTTGAGAGAGTGTGGAGGGCCTGAGAGCGTTGGTGTGGAGGGGTTGAGCACGTTGGTGTGGAAGGCTTGAGTGCGTTGGTGTGGAGGGCTTGAGAGCGTTGGTGTGGAGGGGTTGAGCACGTTGGTGTGGAAGGCTTGAGTGCGTTGGTGTGGAGGGCTTGAGAGAGTGTGGAGGGCCTGAGAGCGTTGGTGTGGAGGGGTTGAGCGTGTCGGTGTGGAGGGCTTGAGTGCGTTGGTGTGGAGGGCTTGAAAGAGAGTGGAGGGCTTGAAAGAGTGTGGAGGGCTTGAGAGCGTTGGTGTGGAGGGCTTCAGAGAGTGTGGAGGGCTTGAGTGTGTTGGTGAGGAGGGTTTGAGCGTGTTGGTGTGGAGAGCTTGAGAGAGTGTGGAGGGCTTGAGCGTGTTGGTGTGGAGGGCTTGGGAGAGTGTGGAGGGCCTGAGAGCGTTGGTGTGGAGGGCTTGAGTGCGTTGGTGTGGAGGGGTTGAGAGCGTTGGTGTGGAGGGCTTGAGAGGGTGTGGAGGGCTTGAGTGTGTTGGTGTGGAGGGCTTGAGTGTGATGGTGTGGAGGGCTTGAGAGAGTGTGGAGGGCCTGAGAGCGTTGGTGTGGAGGGCTTGAGTGCGTTGGTGTGGAGGGCTTGAGTGTGTTGGTGTGGAGGGCTTGAGAGAGTGTGGAGGGCTTGAGAGCGTTGGTATGGAGGGCTTGAGAGCGTTGGTGTGGAGGGCTTGAGTGTGTTGGTGTGGAGGGCTTGAGAGCGTTGGTGTGGAGGGCTTGTGTGAGTGTGGGGGGTTTGAGCGTGTTGCTGTGGAGGGCTTAAGTGCGTTGGTGTGGAGGGCTTGAGTGCGTTGGTGTGGAGGGCTTGAGTGTGTTGGTGTGGAGGGCTTGAGTGC
This sequence comes from Conger conger, assembly GCF_963514075.1. Classification (NCBI taxonomy): domain Eukaryota; kingdom Metazoa; phylum Chordata; class Actinopteri; order Anguilliformes; family Congridae; genus Conger; species Conger conger. The sequence goes on along the minus strand of NC_083770.1, from coordinate 1,337,187 downwards.
GTTGTTGTGGAGGGCTTAAGTGCGTTGGTGCGGAGGGCTTGAGTGCGTTGGTGTGGACGGCTTGAGAGCATTGGTGTGGAGGGCTTGAGTGTGTTGGTGTGGAGGGCTTGAGAGAGTGTGGAGGGCCTGAGAGCGTTGGTGTGGAGGGGTTGAGCGTGTTGGTGTGGAAGGCTTGAGTGCGTTGGTGTGGAGGGCTTGAACGCGTTGGTCTGGAGGGCTTGAGCGTGTTGGTGTGGAGGGCGTGAGCGCGTTGGTGTGGAGGGCTTGAGCGCGTTGGTGTGGAGGGCTTGAGAGGGTTGCTGTGGAGGGCTTGAGAGAGTGTGGAGGGCCTGAGAGCGTTGGTGTGGAGGGGTTGAGCACGTTGGTGTGGAAGGCTTGAGTGCGTTGGTGTGGAGGGCTTGAGAGCGTTGGTGTGGAGGGGTTGAGCACGTTGGTGTGGAAGGCTTGAGTGCGTTGGTGTGGAGGGCTTGAGAGAGTGTGGAGGGCCTGAGAGCGTTGGTGTGGAGGGGTTGAGCGTGTCGGTGTGGAGGGCTTGAGTGCGTTGGTGTGGAGGGCTTGAAAGAGAGTGGAGGGCTTGAAAGAGTGTGGAGGGCTTGAGAGCGTTGGTGTGGAGGGCTTCAGAGAGTGTGGAGGGCTTGAGTGTGTTGGTGAGGAGGGTTTGAGCGTGTTGGTGTGGAGAGCTTGAGAGAGTGTGGAGGGCTTGAGCGTGTTGGTGTGGAGGGCTTGGGAGAGTGTGGAGGGCCTGAGAGCGTTGGTGTGGAGGGCTTGAGTGCGTTGGTGTGGAGGGGTTGAGAGCGTTGGTGTGGAGGGCTTGAGAGGGTGTGGAGGGCTTGAGTGCGTTGGTGTGGAGGGCTTGAGAGGGTGTGGAGGGCTTAACTGCGTTGTTGTGGAGGGCTTGAGTGTGTTGGTGTGGAGGGCTTGAGTGCGTTGTTGTGGAGGGCTTAAGTGCGTTGGTGCGGAGGGCTTGAGTGCGTTGGTGTGGACGGCTTGAGAGCATTGGTGTGGAGGGCTTGAGTGTGTTGGTGTGGAGGGCTTGAGAGAGTGTGGAGGGCCTGAGAGCGTTGGTGTGGAGGGCTTGAGTGCGTTGGTGTGGAGGGGTTGAGCGTGTTGGTGTGGAGGGCTTGAGTGCGTTGGTGTGGAGGGCTTGAGAGGGTGTGGAGGGCTTAAGTGCGTTGGTGTGGAGGGCTTAAGTGTGTTGGTGTGGAGGGCTTGAGAGAGTATGGAGGGCTTGAGTGAGTGTGGAGGGCTTGAGTGAGTGTGGGGGGTTTGAGCGTTTTGCTGTGGAAGGCTTGAGCGCGTTGGTGTGGAGGGCTTGAGTGCGTTGGTGTGGAGGGCTTGAGTGCGTTGGTGTGGAAGGCTTGAGTGTGATGGTGTGGAGGGCTTGAGTGTGTTGGTGTGGAGGGCTTGACAGAGTGTGGAGGGCTTGAGTGTGTTGGTGTGGAGGGCTTGAGAGAGTGTGGAGGGCTTGAGTGCGTTGGTGTGGAGGGCTTGAGTGTGTTGGTGTGGAGGGCTTGAGTGCGTTGTTGTGGAGGGCTTAAGTGCGTTGGTGCGGAGGGCTTGAGTGCGTTGGTGTGGACGGGTTGAAAGTATTGGTGTGGAGGGCTTGAGTGTGTTGGTGTGGAGGGCTTGAGAGAGTGTGGAGGGCTTGAGAGCGTTGGTGTGGAGGGCTTGAGAGCGTTGGTGTGGAGGGCTTGAGAGGGTGTCGAGGGCTTAAGTGCGTTGTTGTGGAGGGCTTGAGTGCGTTGGTGTGGAGGGCTTAAGTGTGTTGGTGTGGAGGGCTTGAGTGAGTGTGGAGGGCTTGAGTGAGTGTGGAGGGCTTGAGTGAGTGTGGGGGGTTTGAGCGTTTTGCTGTGGAAGGCTTGAGCGCGTTGGTGTGGAGGGCTTCAGTGCGTTGGTGTGGAGGGCTTGAGTGCGTTGGTGTGGAGGGCTTGAGTTTGTTGGTGTGGAGGGCTTGAGTGTGTTGGTTTGGAGGGCTTGACAGAGTGTGGAGGGCTTGAGTGTGTTGGTGTGGAGGGCTTGAGAGAGTGTGGAGGGCTTGAGTGTGTTGGTGTGGAGGGCTTGAGAGAGTGTGGAGGGCTTGAGTGTGTTGGTGTGGAGGGCTTGAAAGAGTGTGGAGGGCTTGAGAGCGTTGGTGTGGAGGGCTTGAGAGAGTGTGGAGGGCTTGACTGTGTTGGTGTGGAGGGATTGAGAGAGTGTGGAGGGCTTGAGTGTGTTGGTGTGAGGGCTTGAGTGCGTTGGTGTGGAGGGCTTGAGTGTGTTGGTGTGGAGGGCTTGAGTGTGTTGGTGTGGAGGGCTTGAGCGTGTTGGGGTGGAGGGCTTGAGTGCATTGTTGTGGAGGGCTTAAGTGCGTTGGTGCGGAGGGCTTGAGTGTGTTGGTGTGGAGGGCTTGAGTGCGTAGGTGTGGAGGGCTTGAGTGCGTTGGTGTGGAGGGCTTGAGAGCGTAGGTGTGGAGGGCTTGAGTGTGTTGGTGTGGAGGGCTTGAGAGAGTGTGGAAGGCTTGAGAGCGTTGGTGTGGAGGGCTTGTGTCAGTGTGGGGGGTTTGAGCGTGTTGCTGTGGAGGGCTTAAATGCGTTGGTGTGGAGGGCTTGAGTGCGTTGGTGTGGAGGGCTTGAGAGGGTGTGGAGGGCTTAAGTGCGTTGGTGTGGAGGGCTTGAGTGTGTTGGTGTGGAGGGCTTGAGTGCGTTGTTGTGGAGGGCTTAAGTGCGTTGGTGCGGAGGGATTGAGTGCGTTGGTGTGGACGGGTTGAGAGTATTGGTGTGGAGGGCTTGAGTGTGTTGGTGTGGAGGGCTTGAGAGAGTGTGGAGGGCTTGAGAGCGTTGGTGTGGAGGGCTTGAGAGGGTGTGGAGGGCTTGAGAGCGTTGGTGTGGAGGGCTTGTGTGAGTGTGGGGGGTTTGAGCGTGTTGCTGTGGAGGGCTTAAGTGCGTTGGTGTGGAGGGCTTGAGTGCGTTGGTGTGGAGGGCTTGAGAGGGTGTGGAGGGCTTAAGTGCGTTGGTGTGGAGGGCTTGAGTGTGTTGGTGTGGAGGGCTTGAGTGCGTTGGTGTGGAGGGCTTGAGAGGGTGTGGAGGGCTTAAGTGCGTTGGTGTGGAGGGCTTGAGTGTGTTGGTGTGGAGGGCTTGAGTGCGTTGTTGTGGAGGGCTTAAGTGCGTTGGTGCGGAGGGCTTGAGTGCGTTGGTGTGGACGGGTTGAGAGTATTGGTGTGGAGGGCTTGAGTGTGTTGGTGTGGAGGGCTTGAGAGAGTGTGGAGGGCTTGAGAGCGTTGGTGTGGAGGGCTTGAGAGGGTGTGGAGGACTTAAGTGCGTTGTTTTGGAGGGCTTGAGTTCGTTGGTGTGGAGGGCTTAAGTGTGTTGGTGTGGAGGGCTTGAGTGAGTGTGGAGGGCTTGAGTGAGTGTGGAGGGCTTGAGTGAGTGTGGGGGGTTTGAGCGTTTTGCTGTGGAAGGCTTGAGCGCGTTGGTGTGGAGGGCTTCAGTGCGTTGGTGTGGAGGGCTTGAGTGCGTTGGTGTGGAGGGCTTGAGTGTGTTGGTGTGGAGGGCTTGAGTGTGTTGGTGTGGAGGGCTTGACAGAGTGTGGAGGGCTTGAGTGTGTTGGTGTGGAGGGCTTGAGAGAGAGTGGAGGGCTTGAGTGTGTTGGTGTGGAGGGCTTGAGAGAGTGTGGAGGGCTTGAGTGTGTTGGTGTGGAGGGCTTGAGTGTGTTGGTGTGTAGGGCTTGAAAGAGTGTGGAGGGCTTGAGAGCGTTGGTGTGGAGGGCTTGAGAGAGTGTGGAGGGCTTGAGTGAGTGTGGGGGGTTTGAGCGTTTTGCTGTGGAAGGCTTGAGCGCGTTGGTGTGGAGGGCTTCAGTGCGTTGGTGTGGAGGGCTTGAGTGCGTTGGTGTGGAGGGCTTGAGTGTGTTGGTGTGGAGGGCTTGAGTGTGTTGGTGTGGAGGGCTTGAGCGTGCTGGTGTGGAGGGCTTGAGTGCGTTGTTGTGGAGGGCTTGAGTGCGTTGGTGTGGAGGGCTTGAGAGGGTGTGGAGGGCTTAAGTGCGTTGGTGTGGAGGGCTTGAGTGCATTGGTTTGGAGGGCTTGAGTGTGTTGGTGTGGAGGGCTTGAGAGCGTTGGTGTGGAGGGCTTGAGTGTGTTGGTGTGGAGGGCTTGAGAGAGTGTAGAGGGCTTGAGAGTGTTAGTGTGGAGGGCTTGAGCGTGTTGATGTGGAGGGCTTGAGTGCGTTGTTGTGAAGGGCTTAAGTGCGTTGGTGCGGAGGGCTTGAGTGTGTTGGTGCGGAGGGCTTGAGTGTGTTGGTGTGGAGGGCTTGAGTGTGTTGGTGTGGAGGGCTTGAGTGTGTTGGTGTGGAGGGCTTGAGAGCGTTGGTGTGGAGGGCTTGAGTGTATTGGTGTGGATGGCTTGAGAGAGTGTGGAGGGCTTGAGTGATTGTGGAGGGCTTGGGAGTGTTAGTGTGGAGGGCTTGAGTGTGTTGGTGTGGAGGGCTTGAGTGTGTTGGTGTGGAGGGCTTGAGCGTGTTGGCGTGGAGGGCTTGAGTGTGTTGGTGTGGAGGGCTTGAGTAAGTTGGTGTGGAGGGCTTGAGAGCGTTTGTGTGGAGGGCTTGAGAGGGTGTGGAGGGCTTGAGTGCGTTGGTGTGGAGGGCTTGAGTGTGCTGGTGTGGAGGGCTTGAGAGAGTGTGGAGGCCCTGAGAGCATTGGTGTAGAGGGCTTGAGTGCGTTGGTGTGGAGGGCTTGAGTGCATTGGTGTGGAGGGCTTGAGTGTGTTGGTGTGGAGGGCTTGAGAGCGTTGGTGTGGAGGGCTTGAGAGAGTGTGGAGGGCTTGACTGTGTTCGTGTGGAGGGATTGAGAGAGTGTGGAGGGCTTGAGTGTGTTGGTGTGAGGGCTTGAGTGCATTGGTGTGGAGGGCTTGAGTGCGTTGGTGTGGAGGGCTTGAGTGTGTTGGTGTGGAGGGCTTGAGTGTGTTGGTGTGGAGGGCTTGAGTGTGTTGGTGTGGAGGGCTTGAGCGTGCTGGTGTCGAGGGCTTGAGTGCGTTGTTGTGGAGGGCTTGAGTGCGTTGGTGTGGAGGGCTTGAGAGGGTGTGGAGGGCTTAAGTGCGTTGGTGTGGAGGGCTTGAGTGCATTGGTGTGGAGGGCTTGAGTGTGTTGGTGTGGAGGGCTTGAGAGCGTTGGTGTGGAGGGCTTGAGTGTGTTGGTGTGGAGGGCTTGAGAGAGTGTGGAGGGCTTGAGAGCGTTGGTGTGGAGGGCTTTAGAGCGTTGGTGTGGAGGGCTTGAGAGGGTGTCGAGGGCTTAAGTGCGTTGTTGTGGAGGGCTTGAGTGCGTTGGTGTGGAGGGCTTAAGTGTGTTGGTGTGGAGGGCTTGAGTGAGTGTGGAGGGCTTGAGTGAGTGTGGAGGGCTTGAGTGAGTGTGGGGGGTTTGAGCGTTTTGCTGTGGAAGGCTTGAGCGCGTTGGTGTGGAGGGCTTCAGTGCGTTGGTGTGGAGGGCTTGAGTGCGTTGGTGTGGAGGGCTTGAGTGTGTTGGTGTGGAGGGCTTGAGTGTGTTGGTTTGGAGGGCTTGACAGAGTGTGGAGGGCTTGAGTGTGTTGGTGTGGAGGGCTTGAGAGAGTGTGGAGGGCTTGAGTGTGTTGGTGTGGAGGGCTTGAGAGAGTGTGGAGGGCTTGAGTGTGTTGGTGTGGAGGGCTTGAAAGAGTGTGGAGGGCTTGAGAGCGTTGGTGTGGAGGGCTTGAGAGAGTGTGGAGGGCTTGACTGTGTTGGTGTGGAGGGATTGAGAGAGTGTGGAGGGCTTGAGTGTGTTGGTGTGAGGGCTTGAGTGCGTTGGTGTGGAGGGCTTGAGTGTGTTGGTGTGGAGGGCTTGAGTGTGTTGGTGTGGAGGGCTTGAGCGTGTTGGGGTGGAGGGCTTGAGTGCGTTGTTGTGGAGGGCTTAAGTGCGTTGGTGCGGAGGGCTTGAGTGTGTTGGTGTGGAGGGCTTGAGTGCGTAGGTGTGGAGGGCTTGAGTGCGTTGGTGTGGAGGGCTTGAGAGCGTAGGTGTGGAGGGCTTGAGTGTGTTGGTGTGGAGGGCTTGAGAGAGTGTGGAAGGCTTGAGAGCGTTGGTGTGGAGGGCTTGTGTCAGTGTGGGGGGTTTGAGCGTGTTGCTGTGGAGGGCTTAAGTGCGTTGGTGTGGAGGGCTTGTGTCAGTGTGGGGGGTTTGAGCGTGTTGCTGTGGAGGGCTTAAGTGCGTTGGTGTGGAGGGCTTGAGTGCGTTGGTGTGGAGGGCTTGAGAGGGTGTGGAGGGCTTAAGTGTGTTGGTGTGGAGGGCTTGAGTGCGTTGGTGTGGAGGGCTTGAGTGTTTTGGTGTGGAGGGCTTGAGTGTGTTGGTGTGGAGGGCTTGACAGAGTGTGGAGGGCTTGAGTGTGTTGGTGTGGAGGGCTTGAGTGTGCTGGTGTGGAGGGCTTGAGAGAGTGTGGAGGGCCTGAGAGCGTTGGTGTGGAGGGCTTGAGTGCGTTGGTGTGGAGGGCTTGAGTGTGTTGGTGTGGAGGGCTTGAGAGAGTGTGGAGGGCTTGAGAGCGTTGGTATGGAGGGCTTGAGAGCGTTGGTGTGGAGGGCTTGAGTGTGTTGGTGTGGAGGGCTTGAGAGAGTGTGGAGGGCTTGAGAGCGTTGGTGTGGAGGGCTTGTGTGAGTGTGGGGGGTTTGAGCGTGTTGCTGTGGAGGGCTTAAGTGCGTTGGTGTGGAGGGCTTGAGTGCGTTGGTGTGGAGGGCTTGAGAGGGTGTGGAGGGCTTAAGTGCGTTGGTGTGGAGGGCTTGAGTGTGTTGGTGTGGAGGGCTTGAGTGCATTGGTGTGGAGGGCTTGAGAGGGTGTGGAGGGCTTAAGTGCGTTGGTGTGGAGGGCTTGAGTGTGTTGGTGTGGAGGGCTTGAGTGCGTTGTTGTGGAGGGCTTAAGTGCGTTGGTGCGGAGTGCTTGAGTGCGTTGGTGTGGACGGGTTGAGAGTATTGGTGTGGAGGGCTTGAGTGTGTTGGTGTGGAGGGCTTGAGAGAGTGTGGAGGGCTTGAGAGCGTTGGTGTGGAGGGCTTGAGAGCGTTGGTGTGGAGGGCTTGAGAGGGTGTCGAGGGCTTAAGTGCGTTGTTGTGGAGGGCTTGAGTGCGTTGGTGTGGAGGGCTTAAGTGTGTTGGTGTGGAGGGCTTGAGTGAGTGTGGAGGGCTTGAGTGAGTGTGGAGGGCTTGAGTGAGTGTGGGGGGTTTGAGCGTTTTGCTGTGGAAGGCTTGAGCGCGTTGGTGTGGAGGGCTTCAGTGCGTTGGTGTGGAGGGCTTGAGTGCGTTGGTGTGGAGGGCTTGAGTGTGTTGGTGTGGAGGGCTTGAGTGTGTTGGTTTGGAGGGCTTGACAGAGTGTGGAGGGCTTGAGTGTGTTGGTGTGGAGGGCTTGAGAGAGTGTGGAGGGCTTGAGTGTGTTGGTGTGGAGGGCTTGAGAGAGTGGGGAGGGCTTGAGTGTGTTGGTGTGGAGGGCTTGAAAGAGTGTGGAGGGCTTGAGAGCGTTGGTGTGGAGGGCTTGAGAGAGTGTGGAGGGCTTGACTGTGTTGGTGTGGAGGGATTGAGAGAGTGTGGAGGGCTTGAGTGTGTTGGTGTGAGGGCTTGAGTGCGTTGGTGTGGAGGGCTTGAGTGTGTTGGTGTGGAGGGCTTGAGTGTGTTGGTGTGGAGGGCTTGAGCGTGTTGGGGTGGAGGGCTTGAGTGCGTTGTTGTGGAGGGCTTAAGTGCGTTGGTGCGGAGGGCTTGAGTGTGTTGGTGTGGAGGGCTTGAGTGCGTAGGTGTGGAGGGCTTGAGTGCGTTGGTGTGGAGGGCTTGAGAGCGTAGGTGTGGAGGGCTTGAGTGTGTTGGTGTGGAGGGCTTGAGAGAGTGTGGAAGGCTTGAGAACGTTGGTGTGGAGGGCTTGTGTCAGTGTGGGGGGTTTGAGCGTGTTGCTGTGGAGGGCTTAAGTGCGTTGGTGTGGAGGGCTTGTGTCAGTGTGGGGGGTTTGAGCGTGTTGCTGTGGAGGGCTTAAATGCGTTGGTGTGGAGGGCTTGAGTGTGCTGGTGTGGAGTGCTTGAGAGAGTGTGGAGGGCCTGAGAGCGTTGGTGTGGAGGGCTTGAGTGCGTTGGTGTGGAGGGCTTGAGTGTGTTGGTGTGGAGGGCTTGAGAGAGTGTGGAGGGCTTGAGAGCGTTGGTATGGAGGGCTTGAGAGCGTTGGTGTGGAGGGCTTGAGTGTGTTGGTGTGGAGGGCTTGAGAGAGTGTGGAGGGCTTGAGAGCGTTGGTGTGGAGGGCTTGTGTGAGTGTGGGGGGTTTGAGCGTGTTGCTGTGGAGGGCTTAAGTGCGTTGGTGTGGAGGGCTTGAGTGCGTTGGTGTGGAGGGCTTGAGAGGGTGTGGAGGGCTTAAGTGCGTTGGTGTGGAGGGCTTGAGTGTGTTGGTGTGGAGGGCTTGAGTGCATTGGTGTGGAGGGCTTGAGAGGGTGTGGAGGGCTTAAGTGCGTTGGTGTGGAGGGCTTGAGTGTGTTGGTGTGGAGGGCTTGAGTGCGTTGTTGTGGAGGGCTTAAGTGCGTTGGTGCGGAGTGCTTGAGTGCGTTGGTGTGGACGGGTTGAGAGTATTGGTGTGGAGGGCTTGAGTGTGTTGGTGTGGAGGGCTTGAGAGAGTGTGGAGGGCTTGAGAGCGTTGGTGTGGAGGGCTTGAGAGCGTTGGTGTGGAGGGCTTGAGAGGGTGTCGAGGGCTTAAGTGCGTTGTTGTGGAGGGCTTGAGTGCGTTGGTGTGGAGGGCTTAAGTGTGTTGGTGTGGAGGGCTTGAGTGAGTGTGGAGGGCTTGAGTGAGTGTGGAGGGCTTGAGTGAGTGTGGGGGGTTTGAGCGTTTTGCTGTGGAAGGCTTGAGCGCGTTGGTGTGGAGGGCTTCAGTGCGTTGGTGTGGAGGGCTTGAGTGCGTTGGTGTGGAGGGCTTGAGTGTGTTGGTGTGGAGGGCTTGAGTGTGTTGGTGTGGAGGGCTTGAGTGTGTTGGTTTGGAGGGCTTGACAGAGTGTGGAGGGCTTGAGTGTGTTGGTGTGGAGGGCTTGAGAGAGTGTGGAGGGCTTGAGTGTGTTGGTGTGGAGGGCTTGAGAGAGTGTGGAGGGCTTGAGTGTGTTGGTGTGGAGGGCTTGAAAGAGTGTGGAGGGCTTGAGAGCGTTGGTGTGGAGGGCTTGAGAGAGTGTGGAGGGCTTGACTGTGTTGGTGTGGAGGGATTGAGAGAGTGTGGAGGGCTTGAGTGTGTTGGTGTGGAGGGCTTGAGTGCGTTGGTGTGGAGGGCTTGAGTGTGTTGGTGTGGAGGGCTTGAGTGTGTTGGTTTGGAGGGCTTGACAGAGTGTGGAGGGCTTGAGTGTGTTGGTGTGGAGGGCTTGAGAGAGTGTGGAGGGCTTGAGTGTGTTGGTGTGGAGGGCTTGAGAGAGTGTGGAGGGCTTGAGTGTGTTGGTGTGGAGGGCTTGAAAGAGTGTGGAGGGCTTGAGAGCGTTGGTGTGGAGGGCTTGAGAGAGTGTGGAGGGCTTGACTGTGTTGGTGTGGAGGGATTGAGAGAGTGTGGAGGGCTTGAGTGTGTTGGTGTGAGGGCTTGAGTGCGTTGGTGTGGAGGGCTTGAGTGTGTTGGTGTGGAGGGCTTGAGTGTGTTGGTGTGGAGGGCTTGAGCGTGTTGGGGTGGAGGGCTTGAGTGCGTTGTTGTGGAGGGCTTAAGTGCGTTGGTGCGGAGGGCTTGAGTGTGTTGGTGTGGAGGGCTTGAGTGCGTAGGTGTGGAGGGCTTGAGTGCGTTGGTGTGGAGGGCTTGAGAGCGTAGGTGTGGAGGGCTTGAGTGTGTTGGTGTGGAGGGCTTGAGAGAGTGTGGAAGGCTTGAGAGCGTTGGTGTGGAGGGCTTGTGTCAGTGTGGGGGGTTTGAGCGTGTTGCTGTGGAGGGCTTAAGTGCGTTGGTGTGGAGGGCTTGTGTCAGTGTGGGGGGTTTGAGCGTGTTGCTGTGGAGGGCTTAAGTGCGTTGGTGTGGAGGGCTTGAGTGCGTTGGTGTGGAGGGCTTGAGAGGGTGTGGAGGGCTTAAGTGTGTTGGTGTGGAGGGCTTGAGTGCGTTGGTGTGGAGGGCTTGAGTGTGTTGGTGTGGAGGGCTTGACAGAGTGTGGAGGGCTTGAGTGTGTTGGTGTGGAGGGCTTGAGTGTGCTGGTGTGGAGGGCTTGAGAGAGTGTGGAGGGCCTGAGAGCGTTGGTGTGGAGGGCTTGAGTGCGTTGGTGTGGAGGGCTTGAGTGTGTTGGTGTGGAGGGCTTGAGAGAGTGTGGAGGGCTTGAGAGCGTTGGTATGGAGGGCTTGAGAGCGTTGGTGTGGAGGGCTTGAGTGTGTTGGTGTGGAGGGCTTGAGAGAGTGTGGAGGGCTTGAGAGCGTTGGTGTGGAGGGCTTGTGTGAGTGTGGGGGGTTTGAGCGTGTTGCTGTGGAGGGCTTAAGTGCGTTGGTGTGGAGGGCTTGAGTGCGTTGGTGTGGAGGGCTTGAGAGGGTGTGGAGGGCTTAAGTGCGTTGGTGTGGAGGGCTTGAGTGTGTTGGTGTGGAGGGCTTGAGTGCATTGGTGTGGAGGGCTTGAGAGGGTGTGGAGGGCTTAAGTGCGTTGGTGTGGAGGGCTTGAGTGTGTTGGTGTGGAGGGCTTGAGTGCGTTGTTGTGGAGGGCTTAAGTGCGTTGGTGCGGAGTGCTTGAGTGCGTTGGTGTGGACGGGTTGAGAGTATTGGTGTGGAGGGCTTGAGTGTGTTGGTGTGGAGGGCTTGAGAGAGTGTGGAGGGCTTGAGAGCGTTGGTGTGGAGGGCTTGAGAGCGTTGGTGTGGAGGGCTTGAGAGGGTGTCGAGGGCTTAAGTGCGTTGTTGTGGAGGGCTTGAGTGCGTTGGTGTGGAGGGCTTAAGTGTGTTGGTGTGGAGGGCTTGAGTGAGTGTGGAGGGCTTGAGTGAGTGTGGAGGGCTTGAGTGAGTGTGGGGGGTTTGAGCGTTTTGCTGTGGAAGGCTTGAGCGCGTTGGTGTGGAGGGCTTGAGTGCGTTGGTGTGGAGGGCTTGAGTGCGTTGGTGTGGAGGGCTTGAGTGTGTTGGTGTGGAGGGCTTGAGTGTGTTGGTTTGGAGGGCTTGACAGAGTGTGGAGGGCTTGAGTGTGTTGGTGTGGAGGGCTTGAGAGAGTGTGGAGGGCTTGAGTGTGTTGGTGTGGAGGGCTTGAGAGAGTGTGGAGGGCTTGAGTGTGTTGGTGTGGAGGGCTTGAAAGAGTGTGGAGGGCTTGAGAGCGTTGGTGTGGAGGGCTTGAGAGAGTGTGGAGGGCTTGACTGTGTTGGTGTGGAGGGATTGAGAGAGTGTGGAGGGCTTGAGTGTGTTGGTGTGAGGGCTTGAGTGCGTTGGTGTGGAGGGCTTGAGTGTGTTGGTGTGGAGGGCTTGAGTGTGTTGGTGTGGAGGGCTTGAGCGTGTTGGGGTGGAGGGCTTGAGTGCGTTGTTGTGGAGGGCTTAAGTGCGTTGGTGCGGAGGGCTTGAGTGTGTTGGTGTGGAGGGCTTGAGTGCGTAGGTGTGGAGGGCTTGAGTGCGTTGGTGTGGAGGGCTTGAGAGCGTAGGTGTGGAGGGCTTGAGTGTGTTGGTGTGGAGGGCTTGAGAGAGTGTGGAAGGCTTGAGAGCGTTGGTGTGGAGGGCTTGTGTCAGTGTGGGGGGTTTGAGCGTGTTGCTGTGGAGGGCTTAAGTGCGTTGGTGTGGAGGGCTTGTGTCAGTGTGGGGGGTTTGAGCGTGTTGCTGTGGAGGGCTTAAATGCGTTGGTGTGGAGGGCTTGAGTGTGCTGGTGTGGAGGGCTTGAGAGAGTGTGGAGGGCCTGAGAGCGTTGGTGTGGAGGGCTTGAGTGCGTTGGTGTGGAGGGCTTGAGTGTGTTGGTGTGGAGGGCTTGAGAGAGTGTGGAGGGCTTGAGAGCGTTGGTATGGAGGGCTTGAGAGCGTTGGTGTGGAGCGCTTGAGTGTGTTGGTGTGGAGGGCTTGAGAGAGTGTGGAGGGCTTGAGAGCGTTGGTGTGGAGGGCTTGTGTGAGTGTGGGGGGTTTGAGCGTGTTGCTGTGGAGGGCTTAAGTGCGTTGGTGTGGAGGGCTTGAGTGCGTTGGTGTGGAGGGCTTGAGAGGGTGTGGAGGGCTTAAGTGCGTTGGTGTGGAGGGCTTGAGTGTGTTGGTGTGGAGGGCTTGAGTGCATTGGTGTGGAGGGCTTGAGAGGGTGTGGAGGGCTTAAGTGCGTTGGTGTGGAGGGCTTGAGTGTGTTGGTGTGGAGGGCTTGAGTGCGTTGTTGTGGAGGGCTTAAGTGCGTTGGTGCGGAGTGCTTGAGTGCGTTGGTGTGGACGGGTTGAGAGTATTGGTGTGGAGGGCTTGAGTGTGTTGGTGTGGAGGGCTTGAGAGAGTGTGGAGGGCTTGAGAGCGTTGGTGTGGAGGGCTTGAGAGCGTTGGTGTGGAGGGCTTGAGAGGGTGTCGAGGGCTTAAGTGCGTTGTTGTGGAGGGCTTGAGTGCGTTGGTGTGGAGGGCTTAAGTGTGTTGGTGTGGAGGGCTTGAGTGAGTGTGGAGGGCTTGAGTGAGTGTGGAGGGCTTGAGTGAGTGTGGGGGGTTTGAGCGTTTTGCTGTGGAAGGCTTGAGCGCGTTGGTGTGGAGGGCTTCAGTGCGTTGGTGTGGAGGGCTTGAGTGCGTTGGTGTGGAGGGCTTGAGTGTGTTGGTGTGGAGGGCTTGAGTGTGTTGGTTTGGAGGGCTTGACAGAGTGTGGAGGGCTTGAGTGTGTTGGTGTGGAGGGCTTGAGAGAGTGTGGAGGGCTTGAGTGTGTTGGTGTGGAGGGCTTGAGAGAGTGTGGAGGGCTTGAGTGTGTTGGTGTGGAGGGCTTGAAAGAGTGTGGAGGGCTTGAGAGCGTTGGTGTGGAGGGCTTGAGAGAGTGTGGAGGGCTTGACTGTGTTGGTGTGGAGGGATTGAGAGAGTGTGGAGGGCTTGAGTGTGTTGGTGTGGAGGGCTTGAGTGCGTTGGTGTGGAGGGCTTGAGTGTGTTGGTGTGGAGGGCTTGAGTGTGTTGGTGTGGAGGGCTTGAGCGTGTTGGGGTGGAGGGCTTGAGTGCGTTGTTGTGGAGGGCTTAAGTGCGTTGGTGCGGAGGGCTTGAGTGTGTTGGTGTGGAGGGCTTGAGTGCGTAGGTGTGGAGGGCTTGAGTGCGTTGGTGTGGAGGGCTTGAGAGCGTAGGTGTGGAGGGCTTGAGTGTGTTGGTGTGGAGGGCTTGAGAGAGTGTGGAAGGCTTGAGAGCGTTGGTGTGGAGGGCTTGTGTCAGTGTGGGGGGTTTGAGCGTGTTGCTGTGGAGGGCTTAAGTGCGTTGGTGTGGAGGGCTTGTGTGAGTGTGGGGGGTTTGAGCGTGTTGCTGTGGAGGGCTTAAGTGCGTTGGTGTGGAGGGCTTGAGTGCGTTGGTGTGGAGGGCTTGAGAGGGTGTGGAGGGCTTAAGTGCGTTGGTGTGGAGGGCTTGAGTGTGTTGGTGTGGAGGGCTTGAGTGCGTTGGTGTGGAGGGCTTGAGAGGGTGTGGAGGGCTTAAGTGCGTTGGTGTGGAGGGCTTGAGTGTGTTGGTGTGGAGGGCTTGAGTGCGTTGTTGTGGAGGGCTTAAGTGCGTTGGTGCGGAGGGCTTGAGTGCGTTGGTGTGGACGGGTTGAGAGTATTGGTGTGGAGGGCTTGAGTGTGTTGGTGTGGAGGGCTTGAGAGAGTGTGGAGGGCTTGAGAGTGTTGGTGTGGAGGGCTTGAGAGGGTGTGGAGGGCTTAAGTGCGTTGTTTTGGAGGGCTTGAGTTCGTTGGTGTGGAGGGCTTAAGTGTGTTGGTGTGGAGGGCTTGAGTGAGTGTGGAGGGCTTGAGTGAGTGTGGAGGGCTTGAGTGAGTGTGGGGGGTTTGAGCGTTTTGCTGTGGAAGGCTTGAGCGCGTTGGTGTGGAGGGCTTCAGTGCGTTGGTGTGGAGGGCTTGAGTGCGTTGGTGTGGAGGGCTTGAGTGTGTTGGTGTGGAGGGCTTGAGTGTGTTGGTGTGGAGGGCTTGACAGAGTGTGGAGGGCTTGAGTGTGTTGGTGTGGAGGGCTTGAGAGAGTGTGGAGGGCTTGAGTGTGTTGGTGTGGAGGGCTTGAGAGAGTGTGGAGGGCTTGAGTGTGTTGGTGTGGAGGGCTTGAAAGAGTGTGGAGGGCTTGACTGTGTTCGTGTGGAGGGATTGAGAGAGTGTGGAGGGCTTGAGTGTGTTGGTGTGAGGGCTTGAGTGCGTTGGTGTGGAGGGCTTGAGTGCGTTGGTGTGGAGGGCTTGAGTGTGTTGGTGTGGAGGGCTTGAGTGTGTTGGTGTGGAGGGCTTGAGCGTGCTGGTGTGGAGGGCTTGAGTGCGTTGTTGTGGAGGGCTTGAGTGCGTTGGTGTGGAGGGCTTGAGAGGGTGTGGAGGGCTTAAGTGCGTTGGTGTGGAGGGCTTGAGTGCATTGGTGTGGAGGGCTTGAGTGTGTTGGTGTGGAGGGCTTGAGAGCGTTGGTGTGGAGGGCTTGAGTGTGTTGGTGTGGAGGGCTTGAGAGAGTGTGGAGGGCTTGAGAGTGTTAGTGTGGAGGGCTTGAGTGTGTTGGTGTGGAGGGCTTGAGTGTGTTGGTGTGGAGGGCTTGAGTGTGTTGGTGTGGAGGGCTTGAGTGTGTTGGTGTGGAGGGCTTGAGCGTGTTGGCGTGGAGGGCTTGAGTGTGTTGGTGTGGAGGGCTTGAGTAAGTTGGTGTGGAGGCCTTGAGAGCGTTTGTGTGGAGGGCTTGAGTGTGTTGGTGTGGAGGGCTTGAGTGTGTTGGTGTGGAGGGCTTGAGTGTGTTGGTGTGGAGGGCTTGAGCGTGTTGGCGTGGAGGGCTTGAGTGTGTTGGTGTGGAGGGCTTGAGTGTGTTGGTGTGGAGGGCTTGAGCGTGTTGGCGTGGAGGGCTTGAGTGTGTTGGTGTGGAGGGCTTGAGTAAGTTGGTGTGGAGGGCTTGAGAGCGTTTGTGTGGAGGGCTTGAGAGGGTGTGGAGGGCTTCAGTGCGTTGGTGTGGAGGGCTTGAGTGTGCTGGTGTGGAGGGCTTGAGAGAGTGTGGAGGCCCTGAGAGCATTGGTGTTGAGGGCTTGAGTGCGTTGGTGTGGAGGGCTTGAGTGCATTGGTGTGGAGGGCTTGAGTGTGTTGGTGTGGAGGGCTTGAGAGCGTGTGGAGGGCTTGACTGTGTTCGTGTGGAGGGATTGAGAGAGTGTGGAGGGCTTGAGTGTGTTGGTGTGAGGGCTTGAGTGCGTTGGTGTGGAGGGCTTGAGTGCGTTGGTGTGGAGGGCTTGAGTGTGTTGGTGTGGAGGGCTTGACTGTGTTGGTGTGGAGGGCTTGAGTGTGTTGGTGTGGAGGGCTTGAGCGTGCTGGTGTCGAGGGCTTGAGCGTGCTGGTGTCGAGGGCTTGAGTGCGTTGTTGTGGAGGGCTTGAGTGCGTTGGTGTGGAGGGCTTGAGAGGGTGTGGAGGACTTAAGTGCGTTGGTGTGGAGGGCTTGAGTGCATTGGTGTGGAGGGCTTGAGTGTGTTGGTGTGGAGGGCTTGAGAGCGTTGGTGTGGAGGGCTTGAGTGTGTTGGTGTGGAGGGCTTGAGAGAGTGTGGAGGGCTTGAGAGTGTTAGTGTGGAGGGCTTGAGCGTGTTGATGTGGAGGGCTTGAGTGCGTTGTTGTGGAGGGCTTAAGTGCGTTGGTGCGGAGGGCTTGAGTGTGTTGGTGTGGAGGGCTTGAGTGTGTTGGTGTGGAGGGCTTGAGTGTGTTGGTGTGGAGGGCTTGAGAGCGTTGGTGTGGAGGGCTTGAGTGTGTTGGTGTGGAGGGCTTGAGAGAGTGTGGAGGGCTTGGGAGTGTTAGTGTGGAGGGCTTGAGTGTGTTGGTGTGGAGGGCTTGAGTGTGTTGGTGTGGAGGGCTTGAGTGTGTTGGTGTGGAGGGCTTGAGTGTGTTGGTGTGGAGGGCTTGAGCGTGTTGGCGTGGAGGGCTTGAGTGTGTTGGTGTGGAGGGCTTGAGTAAGTTGGTGTGGAGGCCTTGAGAGCGTTTGTGTGGAGGGCTTGAGAGGGTGTGGAGGGCTTGATTGTGTTGGTGTGGAGGGCTTGAGTGCGTTGGTGTGGAGGGCTTGAGTGTGCTGGTGTGGAGGGCTTGAGAGAGTGTGGAGGCCCTGAGAGCATTGGTGTAGAGGGCTTGAGTGCGTTGGTGTGGAGGGCTTGAGTGCATTGGTGTGGAGGGCTTGAGTGTGTTGGTGTGGAGGGCTTGAGAGCGTTGGTGTGGAGGCCTTGAGTGTGTTGGTGTGGAGGGCTTGAGAGAGTGTGGAGGGCTTGAGAGTGTTAGTGTGGAGGGCTTGAGCGTGTTGATGTGGAGGACTTGAGTGCGTTGTTGTGGAGGGCTTAAGTGCGTTGGTGCGGAGGGCTTGAGTGTGTTGGTGTGGAGGGCTTGAGTGTGTTGGTGTGGAGGGCTTGAACGCGTTGGTGTGGAGGGCTTGAGTGCGTTGGTGTGGAGGGCTTGAGTGTGTTGGTGTGGAGGGCTTGAGAGCATTTGTGTAGAGGGCTTGAGTGTGTTGGTGTGGAGGGCTTGAGTGTGTTGGTGTGGAGGTCTTGAACGCGTTGGTGTGGAGGGCTTGAGTTTGTTGGTGTGGAGGGCTTGAGTAAGTTGGTGTGGAGGGCTTGAGAGCATTTGTGTAGAGGGCTTGAGTAAGTTGGTGTGGAGGGCTTGAGAGCGTTTGTGTAGAGGGCTTGAGTTTGTTGGTGTGGAGGGCTTGAGTAAGTTGGTGTGGAGGGCTTGAGAGCATTTGTGTAGAGGCCTTGAGTAAGTTGGTGTGGAGGGCTTGAGAGCGTTTGTGTGGAGGGCTTCAGAGGGTGTGGAGGGCTTGGGTGAGTGTGGAGGGCTTGAGTAAGTTGGTGTGGAGGGCTTGAGAGCGTTTGTGTAGAGGGCTTGAGTTTGTTGCTGTGGAGGGCTTAAGTGCGTTGGTGTGGAGGGCTTGAGTGCGTTGGTGTGGAGGGCTTGAGTGTGTTGGTATGGAGGGCTTGAGAGCGTTGGTGTGGAGGGCTTGAGTGTGTTGGTGTGGAGGGCTTGAGAGCGTTGGTGTGGAGGGCTTGAGTGTGTTGGTGTGGAGGGCTTGAGAGAGTGTGGAGGGCTTGAGTGATTGTGGAGGGCTTGGGAGTGTTAGTGTGGAGGGCTAGAGTGTGTTGGTGTGGAGGGCTTGAGTGTGTTGGTGTGGAGGGCTTGAGCGTGTTGGTGTGGAGGGCTTGAGTGTGTTGGTGTGGAGGGCTTGAGAGCGTTGGTGTGGAGGGCTTTAGAGCGTTTGTGTGGAGGGCTTGAGAGGGTGTGGAGGGCTTGAGTGTGTTGGTGTGGAGGGCTTGAGTGCGTTGGTGTGGAGGGCTTGAGTGTGCTGGTGTGGAGGGCTTGAGAGAGTGTGGAGGCCCTGAGAGCATTGGTGTAGAGGGCTTGAGTGCGTTGGTGTGGAGGGCTTGAGTGCATTGGTGTGGAGGGCTTGAGTGTGTTGGTGTGGAGGGCTTGAGAGCGTTGGTGTGGAGGCCTTGAGTGTGTTGGTGTGGAGGGCTTGAGAGAGTGTGGAGGGCTTGAGAGTGTTAGTGTGGAGGGCTTGAGCGTGTTGATGTGGAGGACTTGAGCGCGTTGTTGTGGAGGGCTTAAGTGCGTTGGTGCGGAGGGCTTGAGTGTGTTGGTGTGGAGGGCTTGAGTGTGTTGGTGTGGAGGGCTTGAACGCGTTGGTGTGGAGGGCTTGAGTGCGTTGGTGTGGAGGGCTTCAGTAAGTTGGTGTGGAGGGCTTGAGAGCGTTTGTGTGGAGAGCTTGAGAGGGTGTGGAGGGCTTGGGTGAGTGTGGAGTGCTTGAGTAAGTTGGTGTGGAGGGCTTGAGAGCGTTTGTGTTGAGGGCTTGAGTTTGTTGGTGTGGAGGGCTTGAGTAAGTTGGTGTGGAGGGCTTGAGAGCATTTGTGTAGAGGGCTTGAGTAAGTTGGTGTGCAGGGCTTGAGAGCGTTTGTGTAGAGGGCTTGAGTGAGTTGGTGTGGAGGGCTTGAGAGCGTTTGTGTTGAGGGCTTGAGTTTGTTGGTGTGGAGGGCTTGAGAGCGTTTGTGTTGAGGGCTTGAGTTTGTTGGTGTGGAGGGCTTGAGTAAGTTGGTGTGGAGGGCTTGAGAGCATTTGTGTAGGGGGCTTGAGTAAGTTGGTGTGGAGGGTTTGAGAGAGTGTGGAGGGCTTGAGAGCTCTGACAATTGCCTCTCCCTCTCTTACTGAGACCAAGTTCATCCCACCTGCAAGGGTTCCGCTTTGGTTCAGGTTTGAAGACCTCCCTCAGGGGTGGGCGAATGGAACGGGGAACAGGAGCAAGAATCTGCTTGGACAGTCTGTTGTAGAAAGCCCCATGAAGTGCAGTGTGCCCCCAAACAGCTGAGGCCACCAGGGTCCGGAATTCAATGGAGTAATCCAAGACTGAGCAATTGCCCTGGCAGATGCAGAAAAGTTCTCGTGTGGCAGCAAGTCTGGAGATAGCCCGGTCAAAGACCCTCTTCATAGCTGCGGCAAAGAGGCCATTGCACTCGGGGGCGCCAGCGTCCCAGAAGGATGTTCCCTTCTCACAAACTCTTCCAGACAGGAAGGTGATAACATCGGCGACCCAGGAACGTTCAGTGGGAAACATGGAAGGCTGTAGTTTGAATATCAGGGAACACTGAGACAGGAACAAAGTGCTGGTCTTTGGATCCAAACAGCAGAGTTCAGGCGGTGTTCTTGTGTTCATGATCACGTCTGAGATATTTAAATAACAAAACGATACGTCTTTGTTTTATTAAAACAGACTAACAGTAATGCCCTTCACAGCAAACATTCGCAGACTGACCAAACTGGTCGGCCGACAATTTTTTAATCGCAGATCAGACGACCTGTTTGAACACCACATTATGACACACGGCGGGAAGATAACTCCACCCAATTTACCCCTGTCCGGGCGAACAACGTCACTTTTTCCAACATGGCTGCGCCCTGTGCACAGTAAAAACATTGAAAATTGCCCTAAGACACATTTTCTAATAAAAACTTTAAACACGACCTGGGTCCAATCCAGCCCAGGTACAGAACCCCAGGCCGTCACAATATAATGACATGTTAAGTGTTTATAGACAAGCTTATACATTTTAAAGAATTTTTAATCTTGACAAAACTGGTGTAAGCAGGTCATTTTAATGTTGTGGCTGATCGGTGTGTCTCTGAAGGAGAACTAATTTTTCAGGACAGTGGTTCAGAGAGGGCGTAAGGATGACGTAGTAAACAGGAGAATGTCAGCTGATGTGGGGCGAAGTGTAGCCGAAGAGTTCTCCACAAGCTTCATTAGGTAAAGTTTCCAAAACTTATTTGTCTATTATTAACGCGTGACTAGCGAACTACATTCGTGTTATAATTTAATATATTATTAAAGGTATAGTAAACACTACAGCTTTCTATTTTTGTTAACATGTATGTATATGATTTAAGGTAGCCATACGATCAAACTGAGTTGGCTAACGTTACATTACAGCTGCAGTATTAGTGGTATTCAGTAAACGCGTGCACGAATAACGAATACACGCGGTGTATTCTAGGCTACATCAATAGCCCTTGAAGTATTCACCATTTGTATGCTGAGAGTGAGAACCAGCCGTTTGCTTTTTAGCTTGCTTTCACGTGTTTGCCATTTTGGCAGGAATGTATTGCCTTACGATTAGTTAGCTATCAAATACGGTAATACTAAATTTTTAACTCTGGCAATGTAGAGGGGTAACTACAACCTCTTTCTCCTCATCATTTACTCAGCCTATATTTTTAAAATTGGGAACTACATTGATCTCGATGGCAATCCGATTTTTTTATCCGAGATTTTAGGGACCGTCTGTAAAGTACAGCGACAAAAATATAATACATTTTTAAAAATCAACGGCTTCTCAATGACAATGGAAAGCACTAAACCCAGCACCGTTAAATCGCCTCCCATCGTTTATTCATAAAGAAACTCAATGGCTTTTCAAACCCAATGAGGAAAGAAATAAAGCTGGTAATACAGATTAGAGGGCTACCTCTGGCCATACTACAACTGTCAGAAATGTGGACATACATTTTCTTATTAGTGCAACATGCTCTATTTTCTGTTAAATGATAATGGTAAATGATGGTAAACAGCATGCTCTTTCAGTCTGCGTTGGACCAAATTAAGCCAGGAAACGTACTAGCCTATCAATGTATTGTACTAATTTCAGCTCCAAGCAGCTAGTTACCATTTAGAAACTTCAAGCGCTTTTTTTTGTGTGCTAGTTTTGTGCATATTATTTCAGTTTGTTCAGTTTTTTAAAAACACTTTAGGTTTGCTTATAAATTATTAAATAGTATTTTAACCATTGGTAAACTGATGGTAAGTCTGTAACTGTAATAACTTAATGAATTTATTCACCAGCCAGGATTTGACCCAAGTATTGGAGCCCTTCTTGTGAGGCAGCAGTGCTATTCACTGCATCATCATGCCACTATCTTTCTGTATGCTTTCCAAACTGACCGAAATTAAACAGAAACTAGAAGTTGCAGTATGGCCAGGGCTGGACTGGGGCAAAAAATAGGCCCTGCCATTTGGCTCAGACCGGCCCACCACAATCGGTCGGACACCGCCCATCACTACAACATCCTTGCAGTCTGTTCAATATGCATATGATGGATATCTACCATTCATCAAATCATTAGTGTCATGGACAGATCAAGTATACCAATGCAAGTGTGGACCAGTGTACTCACTCACTGTCGACTTATTCCAAGGTGATGAGACATCTAGAGTTAGCAATAGTATTAGCCATTCTGTGCTAACATTCATAAGACCTAGCCCAAAAAATTATGCTAACGTAACGTTGCTTAGTGAGACCGAGTGACTGACTGACCGAGTGACTGCTTAGCTTACCTCTTTAGTGCTAGCTATATCCTCCACTGTCACAACTGACTCTGAGTCTGTGTCACTGTCCGACTCGCGTTGCTGCTGACTAACGTTAACGTTACTGCTACTGTTACTGCTACTAGCAGCAGTTCCAGAGAACATTTGTGTAATCTTTCTACATTTTGAGGCATCCTCTGCCAACTTTTGGACTTCCTTGTCTCTAATTTTCTGGGCACCTCCTTTGCGCTTTCGATCCATTTCGATCCATTTCTCAACTGACAACAACTTGACAACAGGGAGGAGGGGTCAGGGTTGAGCCTACCAGACGGGAGGGGTTGGGCTTAAGCATGTGATTGGGCCGGCCCACTGTCAGTATAGAAAATGAGCTAATGGGCCGCTGTCCATTTTTTGGGGGCCGCTCGATAACAAAAACATTAAAAATGTTTATTTTTTTTATTTATTTTTTTATTTTTAAATAAATAAATAAATCATACCGGTCCAAAACTAGACCGGCCCACATGCCCGCGGGCATGTAGACTATATAGCCAGTCCAGCCCTGAGTATGGCTAGTTGGTAGCCCTCGTGAGTATAGCCAGCTTTCTCTCCTCCTCATTGTTCATAGGTTGTTCATTGTTTATAGGTTATTGAATTTAAATTTTAATAAAAAAATCTTGAAGTTGTCATATGGCCAGTAGGGGGCTCTCTACTGGCCATAGTGTTTGTTTTAATACTGTCCTACTGATGGCTGAGAAACTTCACAAAAATTAAACAGAAGTTAAAGGTATGATAGGTCATTTCCGACTTCTAACGGTCAACCAAGTTCAAATTATTGTACAGCTATACAATGTTTTTACAATGTCGGTCTCAACTGCATATTTTGAAACCCGAATTTAAGGACTATAAACATGGGGTGAGTCAACATGTGAGCCTTTTTCAGTGATGGGAAGGGATTTACAATGATCTTGTAACAATGTTTTAACACTTTCAATTTTGAATTCTGAAGGTTGTAGTGTGGCCAATCCATTAAGTACAGTTGATTTTACTGTCGGCCTACTGACCATTGTAAAGCGAATAATTTTTTTTCCAAATAAGAATTGACCAAAATTAAAGGGAATTATATTTTGCATTCTAAAAGTTTTAGCATGGCCAGTTGGGGGCCCTCTGGTATTGGTATTAGCACTGTTCTACTATGTTTGAGAAGCTATCAAATTCATAAATGACCATCCCATCCTTAAATTATCATGCAACATGCAAACTTCACACAGCTGGCATTGAACCCTGGACTTTCTTGCTTTCTGTTGCGACAGCGCTATTCATTGCACCACCGTGCCGCTAATTTTTTCATTTTGAAAGTTGTAGTTTGGCCAGTAGGTAGCTCTCTAATGTGTATTTCCAGTTTTATATTTCTAATTTTCATGCTTGAGAAGCTGTTGATTCTTCTCCCCAAAATGATTCCCGAAAAGGAATCTAAATTGAAAAGCTGTAGTATGGCCAGTCGGAAGCCTTCTATTATGTAGTGTTGGTTTTAGTGCTGTCCTACTGACAGATGTCAAGCTACTGTGTCTTTTCATATAGTAAAAAATTACCTAAATTAATCCAAGCTTGAATTCCCTTTCTCATAGTTAATATGGGCAGAAGAGCCCCCCTAACCTGTAGTGCCCACAAATAGTGCACGCCATCATACAGCTGAGAAGCTATTTCTTTATTTCACGCTTTGTTCCTGAGCTCCACTCCACTATGATGCACGTACGCTCACCTAACATATCCTTCTTTCTTGTTGTTATTCCTCGTTTTCCGATTTCCGTTTTCCAAGTTTAGAGAAATAGAGGCATTTTTGTTTCATTGTCAATTTTTTTTTTTTTTTCCCACTGGTTGATTTTCATGGTGGTCTGAGATCATTTAAGTTGTAATTTTGGCAGTAGCTGGATGTGCATCCAGAACAGTATTATGCATACCCTCCTATTTCTTCCCTGGTACCACTGAGAGGTGCATTTCACATTGGCATGTTGGGATGTAAAGGTGAACCGGTCTTAAGGTATATTGTGATAAAGTCAGGGATGATTTTATTTTATGCATCACAACAATGGGAAATAGCCTCTTCGCCTGCCTGTAGCTCTGCTCCCAAAAGGTGGGTAAAAAGTGAAACATGGCATTTGACAAAGTTGCAAATTGAACTGTAATAGTGGATTTAAATTACATAAAATGTTTCAGAAAAGATTGTTGTGTGTATTTTCCGTCTTTAAAATAAGCTAAAATATCTGCCCCAATGACTTGCCCCAAAAGTTGCCTTGTGTAGCATCACCTTATGTTACTTCCCCTAGTCATGACCTAGCTTGCATCTTGCTAACATTAGCAAAAATCCCAGATCAATATCAGGTTGGTTCAGAAATTAAATCTAGCTAGCTTGCTACTTTGGCTATGTTGGCTTCCAGAATAAATTGGATTTTCATTGTGTCAATTAAAGTTGTTAATGGTGCATTTCATTTTCATTTCATTAGCCTGTTACTAGCCTAAATCCGGAGCTGTGAATTTCTCAACTGACGATTGCTCTGACAATAAGCATTACATGACCTTTAAATGGAGACTGTTTGACCAATGCTGTGAGCAGCAGTTCTGGTTTTATTTATGTTTGTGTTCATGTTTTTGACACTGCTTAAAACCAAGACGTCTTTTAACGTTAAAACTGCCATTCAAAATGCTCCACATTGGACATGACCTCTCCCACTCCTACCCAGAAAAAATGTTAACTCATATCATTTGAGTAAGGTCAGGGATCACTGGGATGGGATTTTGAGTATGAGATTGGGCGCAAAATTTTGGTGTCAATATTTGCAAATGGTTAACATAATATTTAATAAGCAAATGGTTGGCATTTATATAGCGCCTTTATCCAAAGCGCTGTACAATTGTTGCTTCTCATTCACCCATTCATACACACACTCACACACTGACGGCAATTGGCTGCCATGCAAGGCACCGACCAGCTCGTCAGGAGCATTTGGGGTTTAGGTGTCTTGCTCAGGGACACTTTGAAATATCAATTTCGAGGGCTAGAGTGAATACTGTTTGAATTCACAATGTGTTGTATAGCCTACTTGGCTAATGGGCTCATAATGAGGTTGCTGAACAGGTGTTTAATTTCTTTCATAAATCTATCAACACAATACAGGTTTGGCTAATTATAATTTGCTTTGTTTTTACATTTTTTATCATCCTCCATGTGGCTCGTTTTTGTGGCCAGGGGCCTCATTTATAAAACTGTGCTTAGGATTCACGTCAAAAGGTTGCGTACGCATGAAACCTAGGACGTGCGTACGCAAAAAAAAATTCTGATTTATAAAACAGTGCATCCGCACGTCCCACGCCAGTTTTCCTTTATAAATCACAATCAACTCTAAATGTGGCGCAACTTTGCCAGCTTCATGTCCCGCCCACAGTTGCCTATAAATAGACAGTGAAACACCCCTAATGAATATGCATTTCACGAAGACGACAATGGCAAAAGCTGAAAAGAAGGCCAAGAAAAGGGATTTCAGCCTTTTGATTGCCTCTGAAAAGCTACAGGTGTGGGAATTATCCTAATTGATTGTAAATGACGAACAGTTCTGCACAACGAATGTGCAAAAAATTTTTATAACAATAAACACATTATAAAACATGATATATGAATATGATAACAATATATGAAACTATGCTCGTATCTGCCCGACTGACGCATTGTAAACGGCATCAGTGCAGCGCAATTTGTCCGACTGTTCACCATATTATTTATGAGAATACATGAAGTATTGTTTAACAATTCATCTACATATTTGAGGGATTATTTTACAACAACATCTCCGTTTATATTTATCACCCTAAATCATATTTTTTGGGCACTCCAGGGAGCATCAATCAAACAGCTGTTTGTTTATTCGTTGTAAGAGAGGCTTTTATCCGTTTTTGCAAATTAACTCTTCGTATATGATACGTGAGAGGTAATATTTCATTGCATTACATTACATTGCATGGCATTTAGCAGACGCTCTTATCCAGAGCGACGTACAACAAAGTGCAAATTAAACACAAGAACAAGTGCAAAGAGGACCTGAGAGGACAGTATAGGTCCGAGTCCTAGTGTAAACATGCAGAAAATCAGAACCCTTTAAGAGTACAATCAACAACAATCAATTTCGATTTATTTTACACAGTGGTATCTGTTGTATATCATTTTCGACTTCTCTCGTCGCCAAATGTTGTGTTGCACTTAGGAAGGGAGAGAACCCGTATAGCGAGATTCAACAACGCAACACTTTAATAAGTATAACAGGGACGAAGCACGTCCTTACAGCAGCCATACCCAGCCACAACTCCCGGCAAATCTTTATACCTTTTTAGATCCTGTTTCACTTCCCGTTTTCCTGGTCTTACGTCACGAGCATTAAAGGCACAGTTTCTCATTTCTCCAGTTAATGTGCGTACGCATGGGTCAGAGTTTCCGTGGAGGACCGCACATTTTCCCGTCAAGTTTTTTATAAATGCCAAAGTTTGCTTAGAAAGTGGCGTACGCATTCTTTTGTGCCTACGCAACGTTTATAAATGAGGCCCCAGGTGTCCATAATTTCACCAATTAAGAGCCTTTAGTTTGATCAATTAAAAATTGCCTTTTTTATATAATTGCTTGCAATATAGCACACTATGCTTATTGTGCATGAAATGTACATTTATCATTCATTCATTCATTATCCTAAGCCTATCCCAGCATACATTGGGCGAAAGGCAGGAATGCACCCTGGACAGGTCGCCAGTCCATCGCAGGGCACACACACCATTCACTCACACACTCATACCCACGGGCAATTTAGACTCTCCAATCAGCCTAACCTGCATGTCTTTGGACTGTGGGAGGAAACCGGAGTACCCGTAGGAAACCCACACAAACACGGGGAGAACATGCAAACTCCACACAGAGAGGCTCCGGCCGACGGGGATTCGAGCCCAGGACCTCCTTGCTGTGAGGCGGCAGTGCTACCCACTGCACCATCCATGCCGCCATGTCCATTTATATAGCACCTTTATCCAAAGCGCTGCTTCTCATTCACGCATTCTCACAAAGATATTCAATTGAAGGTTAAGTGTCTTGCTCAGGGACACCTCAACACACCCATGGTGGGATCGAACTGCCAATGTCACCCCGAGAATGAGAATGAATTGCATTAACACTATAGCAAAGCCTAATTCAATTTGGTTCTCCACAAAAGTATTTGTCTTGCAATTTTGCATATGCACCCAACCTTCAACAATATGCAGCTAATATGCTATTTATCTAAGCTCAAGAGGTGGGCTAATAGGTCCGCTTCTATTAGCTAGACAAGTGCGGTATGGTTTGACGATAGCTAGCTATGTGCTAACATAAGTGTAATAAGCCCTGCTAAAATATGATGTGCTAACGTAAACTTACATCAGTGCATATGTTTTTCTCTTCCACAGATGGAAACAATATCCAATTTTAATTATTTTTCTGTTCAGACGAAGATCGCTTTGATGAAGTTGAATAAGTGAGGAATGGACGATGCAGATGAATCAAGGTCTCTTCTGGATTCAGAGAATGGAGGGCAGACTGAAGAGAAGTTGGAGCAGGACATGTACTTTGAGTGAGTGAGTGGTTGAAAGCTGGCATGCATGCAGGGTCTCAAACTTTTTTCTCCACCAGTCACTTTGGCAGGTAGATACAGATTTCCACTAGCTGCAAACATCATGAGTACAAACAAACAAAAAGGATTTGTTAATATCTAACACACTTTTTGTGTTATTACTTTAGTTGTTTTCATCACATTTTATGTCAGTTTCTACGTTTGTTTTACAAATTCAATATGTGTTGTCCTTAATGAGACATGGGGGTATTTTTTTGTGCTTTTCTCGGGAATCTAATACTATATGGCAAATAGCACTTGCTAATTTTGGTCTCTATATCTATCTATTTTTAAAGTTTTGAAAACATCTTTGATGACAACTATCAATTTCCATTTTAGAAATAGCCTATTTCATTACCAGTCAACCAGGCAACTTCCAGGGGTAGGCATATAGTAAGGGTTGAAAATGCTGCACTGTCATGGCTGCCTACATGTCAACACAGCATGTTTTGACCCTTGCTACAGTAATCTAAATGTATTTTGACAACTTCATGCTTTATCATATCGTGGCAAGTTGTATGCTGTAATAAGTATATTTTCAAAAGTAGAACTTGATTTTGTTGTTGAAGTGTGACCTGTAAAATGGCTGTCAGGATTTTTTTAAGCTTGGAGGCTTTTAGCCTTTCAGCAGAACAAGGATTTGGAGTAGAAATCAGTCAACTGAAATGAAAATGAGGTTGGGTTGTGCGGGTTTGGGTCGAATTGCCCAACAAAATTTCTAACTTTACTAAATCTAAGTGAAAGAACGGCAAAGCCTCCGATCATGTTCATATTGATTTTCAAATTTTGCCTAAGCGGCTATAGCCAACCGAAGCAAAACTGTGAGTCAAATACTAGCACAATCCATAAGCCTAGATGATTAGAAATTAATTGAAACTCCTTCTTCAAATTGAACAAACTGCATCATTAATTAATTCAAGGTTAGTTTTCCCAAATATATAGTCAACTGCACTTGCCTACGGTAGCCTTCCAGAAACAAAAGAACTAGGCTAGTTTATTATCCGAAAGATCCATTACACTATATGAATATCCTACCCACCTACTGTAGTAGACTAGCTAATTGGAGAGTCCACATTGTCAAGGTTTAGTTTATTGCACGGTGCTTTGAGCGCACGGCCAGCTGAGTCAAAAGTGCGCTCACTTGCAGTGCTTGTTGCTGATATGCAAGACATTGCCTTTGCCAGCATGGAGAAGAGAGGAAAGGTGGATTGGGGCTCCTTCCAGAATGCAAGGAGATCCACTTTGATGTTTCTCTGAGTCAGTGGCGCTGGCAGTCATAATCCTGTACGCATCGTGCATACATTTTTAATTTTATTGATTCTGTTCATTTTCTTTCTTTCTTTTTTTTCTTTTCTATCTTGAAAATAAAATTGTGACAACAGGAGTGTTGTATATTGCCTGAGTATTATCTCAACTTATACTCTGAGCTACAACATTTAGTCAGACGGAGATGGACTTGAACAATACAAGGATTCATAATATATGACAAGGAGATCCTGTGTTGAATTCTTTTTTATTGAATAATGTGCTTGGCTAACGTCACTCTAAGCCGACAAACACTGCAGCCGTTTGATGGAAATACATTTGAAGGCGTGTTAACGAATCATCGCAGTCATTGCAGTCACTGGTGTCATTTCAGGATCAACATTTCTGGCGCTTAATCATGACGTTGGAAATGTTGGATTTAGCTTACTCATTTATTTATCTTGTGTGTTAGCAAGCAAATAAGTAGCCTGGAAATGAGTAAACAAAACGTTGGGTTAAGGTCTTGCCTGTAGAAAAAAAATCCTCTCGCAGTGAGTTGCTGCCAGAACAGTCCACATACCGAACTGCGCACAGCTGGATTTCTTAATGTTGCCTTGGGAAAGAGCCAGTCTATGTATTCCAAGTTAGATCGCTCACACCAGCAAGCAATAAAACACAATAAATATGGACTCAAAGCAGTCATCAATCTAATTGCCGTTTGCGGACAGCAAAACATACCCATTCGAGGCCACACGGATGAGTGTAGTAATTTTTAGGTGCTCCTGAAATATCTTGCTGAGGGAGATGAGTTGCTGAAACAATATGTTGAAAATGCACTAACCTGTCTAACGCAAAATACTGTAGTCATCAAATTCAGTATGAGCTGATTGAGATGGAAAACAGATTCAAGACGAAATTCTCCGCAAATGCAGGGATGCCCAGCGGTTCTCCCTATTGGCTGATGAGACGGCTGATATTAGTAATGTTGAGCAATTGGCCTTTGTAGTTCAGTATTGGGACTGTTCTGCAGCTACTGAGTGCGAGAGGATTTTTTGGGATTTTTTTCTACAGCTGACATTATCTACGAGACCTTAACCCATCTTTTGCGCTTAATGCTGACTTTTATTGCACGTTTCTCTGGGCTATATTGTAGCCTATTATTTAGCTGGCTGTTGTTTTTCAGGCCTGTTGGCTGGTCTTTGAAATGCTTGCAGTAGGCTAGTGAGAGCTTTGTGGTAGTGTTGTATTGGTAATGTTGGTGGAAAAAAAAGAAAGAAAAGAAAAATAGAATCAATCTCTCTTTCTATCTCTTGCTTGCTCACTCGCTCGCTGAGTAGACTGCGTATCCGCGCGCGGGAACCTCGACATTACAGGTAGCCTACAAGCAGGTTCTTGTGCGTACTATGGAATAGAACCCTATGGAATAGAACCCTATGGAATAGAACCCTGCCGGCGCCACTGCTCTGAGCGAGTAAATCAGTATTTATAAATCAGGCCAATGTACATTTTAATAATTTACAATCATCTCATGGATAGTTCCGGTATTTCACTGAAAGAACATTTTGCTTCAGTTGGCTGATGGCCGCCTTGTCCTTACTCTCAATCACCTGTTTGAGTTTGCTTTCATTTTCACACACTGACGCCCATATCACCTTCTATCTTTTCTTACATATGATTGCTCATTTATGTTTCATGTTTATTTTTTGTATATTGTATGTTTGTATTTGTCTGTGTGTGTTGTCTGAATATATGTATATTCATATTTGAGCCAAGCGTGGGCCAGATGTTCCCGTTAAAAAGGGACATGGCGCATATTGGAATTCTTTCATAGTATTTAATGTGACTTATAAAGTTTGTTCGCCTGAACGTTAGGGGAATTGGCTCAGTGGCCCGGGTCATTTAACCAAAGTTATGGTTTATATTGACTATTTGTTGGGTTAAATTGAATCCCGTGGCTAGGTTTTTGTATTTCAATGTCCCTATAGGTTACAGTTATTAAAAATAAAAAATTAAATTACCAATAATAAATGCAAATACGAGATCGTCTTCTCTTCTAACTTTACCATCTTGAGAATGGAGGCAAATAATTGTAGGCTAATCAAATGCCAATGCTTATACTAGCTAATATATAACCATCTACTGGACAGTTGAAAGGTAACAAAAAACAGCAAGCATGTTACAGTCATGGTTAAAGGGTATTTCCAGCACTCAGCTACACCATTGCCATATTGCTGATATCAAACACATTTTACCTACTGAACAGAATTACTTGTGAATGAGGAACAGCAGAACAAGATACCCTAAATGTTATTTCACCTTATTATCAGCACCCTCCCCCATGCGTGCGGCCACTCCCCGTAGCCTCAACCTGCCCTGGTCATGCACGCGCGTTTGACATGGTAGCTCTGTGTGACGATAGTGCCCTGGTCATGCGTTTGACATGGTAGCTCTGTGTGACGATAGTGCCCTGGTCATGCACACGCTTTTGACATGGTAGCTCTGTGTGACTATAGTGCCCTGGTCATGCACACGCGTTTCACATGGTAGCTCTGTGTGACGATAGTGCCCTGGTCATGCACACGCGTTTGACATGGTAGCTCTGTGTGACGATAGTGCCCTGGTCATGCACGCGCGTTTGACATGGTAGCTCTGTGTGACGATAGTGCCCTGCACATGTGTTTGACATGGTAGCTCTGTGTGACGATAGTGCCCTGCACATGTGTTTGACATGGTAGCTCTGTGTGACGATAGTGCCCTGGTCATGCACACGCGTTTGACATGGTAGCTCTGTGTGACGATAGTGCCCTGGTCATGCGTTTGACATGGTAGCTCTGTGTGACGATAGTGCCCTGCACATGCGTTTGACATGGTAGCTCTGTGTGACGATAGTGCCCTGGTCATGCACGCGCGTTTGACATGGTAGCTCTGTGTGACGATAGTGCCCTGGTCATGCACACGCGTTTGACATGGTAGCTCTGTGTGACGATAGTGCCCTGGTCATGCACACGCGTTTGACATGGTAGCTCTGTGTGACGATAGTGCCCTGGTCATGCACACGCGTTTGACATGGTAGCTCTGTGTGACGATAGTGCCCTGGTCATGCACACGCGTTTGACATGGTAGCTCTGTGTGACGATAGTGCCCTGGTCATGCGTTTGACATGGTAGCTCTGTGTGACGATAGTGCCCTGCACATGCGTTTGACATGGTAGCTCTGTGTGACGATAGTGCCCTGGTCATGCACATGCGTTTGACATGGTAGCTCTGTGTGACGATAGTGCCCTGGTCATGCACACGCGTTTGACATGGTAGCTCTGTGTGACGATAGTGCCCTGGTCATGCGTTTGACATGGTAGCTCTGTGTGACGATAGTGCCCTGGTCATGCACACGCGTTTCACATGGTAGCTCTGTGTGACGATAGTGCCCTGGTCATGCACACGCGTTTGACATGGTAGCTCTGTGTGACGATAGTGCCCTGCACATGCGTTTGACATGGTAGCTCTGTGTGACGATAGTGCCCTGGTCATGCACGCGCGTTTGACATGGTAGCTCTGTGTGACGATAGTGCCCTGGTCATGCACACGCGTTTGACATGGTAGCTCTGTGTGACGATAGTGCCCTGGTCATGCACACGCGTTTGACATGGTAGCTCTGTGTGACGATAGTGCCCTGGTCATGCACACGCGTTTGACATGGTAGCTCTGTGTGACGATAGTGCCCTGGTCATGCACACGCGTTTGACATGGTAGCTCTGTGTGACGATAGTGCCCTGGTCATGCACACGCGTTTGACATGGTAGCTCTGTGTGACGATAGTGCCCTGGTCATGCACACGCGTTTGACATGGTAGCTCTGTGTGACGATAGTGCCCTGGTCATGCACACGCGTTTGACATGGTAGCTCTGTGTGACGATAGTGCCCTGGTCATGCACACGCGTTTGACATGGTAGCTCTGTATTGAAAATGTCTGATGAGACGGAATTGTTGAAAGAGTAATGTTTATTCATAATAATATAAATTGAATTCAGGCACAAGCACATTACTAATTGTTCCTGTTTAAAATTGTAAAGTGGGACAATGTATTTGTAAATGTATCTTCCTTTTTAATATTTATTGAATGGAGGCAAAAGTGCCTTGCTAATTGTTCCAGTTTATGCAAAGGGCCGTTGAAGGCATGCTATTGGCTGATTCCTGGGCACCATCATTGTAGTTCCTCTTTACGGCACCTGAGTGAGCTCTGAATTAAACTGCGATCAACGCCTAATAATGCCTAATAACTTACTCTTTGCAAAAAAATGGACTTGTTATGCATTGTTATGCATAGCACTTAGGTCCTATTTTTTGGTGAGAATGTTTCAACTCAAGTTTGAGACCATTCCTAGGTGTAATTCTGAGCAGCTTTAGCAGCTGACGGCTCCTGACACTACTTAGTCTCGATTGAAGACCATTATTAGTTCATTAGTTTAATCATTATTTTTTAAATTTTATTTAACATCTTTGTGCAAGATAAATGTTATATAACTGCACTCTGTTTTAATGTGGGTAGCCTCTGGATTACAATATGAAACACTGCAGCATGTCCACAGTGTTAAGTAATCAAACTGAATTTGTTGCTTGTAAACAGCATAGTCCGTGCTTAATTAGTAGACATTAATTTATCAACTTAGATTATTGAGGTGGTGCAAATGGAATTATTGTTGGAGAAGAAGCTTGCAAAAGTGGATATCATGACCTCTTGCTGGCAGAAGGACAGAAGTACCATGCAAGAAAACAAGGGGAGGCAAATTGGTGGCCCTACTGATAAGTAACATTTTGTACATGAAAGGTCTCCAAAAGGACATCGTTTGACTGAAATATCTGATCCAAATGGAGTGAATGGGTAAATAAAGAATATTTGCTTTGTGGGGTTTGAGAGGGGACCGCCCTCAATAGAATTAGCTTCTGGAAGTGGAGTATGGCTTGGAAAAAAAAAGAATATTCCAGTGTGGAGAGGCTTTGGGGACACTTGGGCCCACCTTTTGGAAAACACAGGTCAGATGTTCCTGCTTTGTTCAATCCACTCGAAACCTTTGTCCTGGTGTTGTTAACATCCTGGGGTATGAGTGGGAAAAGAAATCTGGTTTTGTCCAGTACCAGAGATATATATGCAATCACTACAGAATAAATAACTGTTTTTGGATTTCTTTGTTGTTTTTCAGAATAATTATGTCCCATATGTTTACTTGAATGAGACTGTCCGGTCATAGGATGTTTTGATACAGATCTGCTCTTTATTTCTATCTTTGAGCCATGTATGAACTTTATATAGCTTTGGGGATAATGAGTTTATTTTCTGGAATGGACCAATTTATTCTGATTGAGGTGTTTACATGAGACCTTTGTATTCCATTTAGGCAATTATTCTGATTAATAATGGAACAGATTATTAATGGAATATTTGGCTCCATGTAGTAATGCTGCAGCTAGTAATTCCAGTTGGGTCTCTTACAGTCTCTTTGAGTCTTTATTTGGCAACAATTCTGATTTCTAATATATCAGCTTTTATCTGTCTTCCCTATTTGTCATCAGAAATGTTTGCAACCGGAAGCTGTACCTGGCCACATTTTCAGCGGTTCTGGGCCCTTTAAGTTTTGGATTTGTCCTTGGGTACTGCTCACCTGCAATCCCGGACCTGTGTAAGATAAACAACCCCCAGCTTCAGTTGGATGCTGATCAGGCCTCGTGGTTTGGGGTAGGTCTTATTCCTTATATCTGTGCCATCAGGGCTAGAGATTGTGCCTGACTTCGCTGTGTCTGTTTTTCAGTCTGTGGTGACTTTAGGTGCGGCACTGGGAGGTGTGGTGGGTGGCTGGATAGTGGAAAAAATTGGACGGAAACTAAGCCTGATGTTCTGCTCCATGCCCTTCATCTTTGGTTTTGCCATCATCATCGGGGCTCAGAATGTGTGGATGCTGCACGCGGGGAGAGTCCTCACTGGAGTGGCCAGTGGAGTCACATCGCTGGTGGTGCCTGTATGTACATTTTCCATTTCATTAGTGCTAAGGATATGGTGCCAAGATGCTAGGCAGGATTACATTTAATAAATGTATTAACATTTGTAGTTATTTCTGTTGTGATTGTTGATTGTCACAGTGGGTTTCACTGCTGGTTACTCTTTAGAATAATTAGGGGATACAGGGAAATACAGAGAAAAATATTTTTAAAATAAAAATGTGATTACATTACATTACATTACATGTGATGCTTTGTCAATGCGCATGCAGCTTATGATTTAGGACCAGCCACCATTTCCAGTTGTCCTCCATATTTCTGACCCTTCTTCATATTCCTCCAGCTCTACATTTCTGAGATATCCCATGCTCGTGTCCGGGGGACAATTGGCACATGTGTGCAGCTCATGGTGGTGTCAGGGATAATGGGAGCATATGCAGCAGGTATGGAATCTAAATGATACGAGTCAAATTAAACCAAATCAAATAAGATTTCATAGGTTTGCATGCCTATGTCTCAAAAGGGCTTCGTGGTGAATTGTTCACACAATTCTTGTCTCTACAAATGAATACAGCAAACTTTGGTCATGTTCAGGGGTTTGTGTGAGTCAGGAAGCTGTCATTTTCAGGAGTTGGCTGAGTTGCAGAGATAAACCACATTAAATGCTATTTGTAACTTTCATATGCATGCCATATCTTCCCCAAAAATGTGCCTTTTAAAAAATATATAAAAAATGATGATGTAAAGCCTGTAATTCTGGCATATTTCACACCATATGGATGTAAAAACCCACTACACTTGGCACTGTAACTTCATATTCAGTTTCATTTCAAATCCAATATGCCGGAATACAGAGCCAAAACCCACTATTCCCTGAATAAAATGTCTCCCCCCTAAAATATGTGCCTCCCCAATCAGAGCAGTCTAGAACCAGGGCTAGTTGTTAGACGACCTGTCCTTGTCTTGTTTTCACTCTCTTTCTCCTGTTTCTGGTTTAGGTCTGGCTCTGGACTGGCGCTGGTTGGCAGTGACCTGTTCTGTGCCACCCAGCCTCATGTTGGTGTTGATGTGCTTCATGCCCGAGACACCGCGGTTCCTCCTGTCACGAGGCCGGCGACGGGAGGCTGAGGAGGCCCTGCGCTTCCTCCGGGGGCCCAACGCCTCTGTGGAATGGGAGTGTGACCAGATAGTGGGGGCGTCCCGGGAGCAGGTGAAATTCTGTGTTAAATTGAGCCGTGCAACTGCAAAAAGCTATGAGTGAAATTATTATATAATAAGTCCTAATGGTTTCTCAGCTCACATTTTACATATTATTGTTAATTATGTCTTTTCATTCACAATCGTTTGACACAAAAGATTGATAGTAGGCCCCTGAGCAACCCGGTTTGAACTGAAGTATGCATCGCAATAACTACAATCATAACATCGCAATAACTACAATCATAACATCGTAATAACTACAGTGATCATAACATCGCAATAACTACAGTGATCATAACATCGCAATAACTACAATCATAACATCGCAATAACTACAATCATAACATCGTACTAACTACAGTGATCATAACATCGCAATAACTACAGTGATCATAACATCGCAATAACTACAGTGATCATAACATCGCAATAACTACAATCATAACATCGTAATAACTACAGTGATCATAACATCGCAATAACTACAATCATAACATCGCAGTAACTACAATCATAACATCGCAGTAACTACAATCATAACATCGCAATAACTACAGTGATCATAATCCATTGCGCCTGCAGACACACAAGTAAGTTTCAAACAGGGGACCGGGGACTGACATTCCCCCAGAAGCTTGCAAACTCCAGTGGTTACTGGAGGTACATTTCTCCATTGAAGTACATTCAAAACTACCACTTTAGCAACTATGTATTAATGTATACTAGATTTACTAGCACTTTAAAATTCTGACCTCCACAGGGGTCTTGCCCTTTTCCCAAATAAAAATTCCAGACTGCAGACACTCATTCTTGTACCGCTCTCCAGCACTTTGGCAAACAAACTGCCTTCTGCTACAGCCAAATATTTTTGACTCATCAGTCCAGAGAACCTGCTGCCATGTTTTGGAGATCAATATGATCAGATCACGTTACAGTAGCTGAACTAATTATTTCACTGACGCTGAACGCCTCGTTAGGATTAATAGCACCTCAAAGAGAACGAGGCCATCAGCCATATTCAGAACAGCACTGCTCTGTGCTATGTTTGCGAAACATAAAGCTAACCATAGCTAGCTAGCTATCTCGGTCTCTGAGCTGAACCAAGGAAGTATACATAACCTGCTGTGTGACTGTACCCAATAACACATACAGTGCACTCTGTAAGTATTTGGATGGTAGTGCAATTTCTGTCCTTTTGGCTCTGTACTCCAGCACCTTGGATTTGAAATCATGAATATGACGTTAAAGTGCAGACACTCACCTTTCATTTGAGTGTATTAAAGTCCATATCAGGTGATCTGTGTAGGAATTACATCCCTTTTTATTACATTAAATTACATTACAAGGCATTTTGCAGACGCTCTTATCCAGAGCGATGTACATCTTAGGGGACCAAAAGTAATTGGCCAGTTCGCTTCTCAGCAGTTTCATATTTGTCGGGTATAAAAAGCAAAAAGCAAACCAGTTGCTCGTTCCAAGTGTCACTTTTAGTGAAAGCTGAATCTGCTCCTTATATTTCAGAAATTTCCTCTAACTTGGGAAAGGCAGAAACCCAATGCCTTGGGTCTCGTGTGGCACTATTGCAAGTCCCCCAGGCACATCTTTTGACCATTTGCTGAATGGCCTGTCTCCCCCTGCCCCCATTAACCCTGTGGTGTGAAACCAAGGACTGGAGTTCAGAGAGAAGACACATTGTGTGAGAAGCCAGAGGAGCAGTAGGACCTCTACAGATTGGCATAAATCCTAAAAGCATTATCCTGTAAATTGGCCAGTGCATCATCTATGTGCCCTCGGGGCATACTGCTCAGTTTGTTGTACACTGCATAGTTGTGCTTACAAACTACTGCTTATTGTTTAAAAAACAATTATTTTTCTAATTTTACCCATTCCGTTACATTTATTGGTTCCATTCATTGCTGTTTTATTTTGTCGTATTTTAATATAAATGTATTGATTTATTAATGAATGTATTTTTTATTTATTTATTCTTACTTTATTTTGTTAACAACTATTTTAGATCAGGCCGACATATTTTTATGAGATTGTTTTAATTTTAATCTGTTTTTGTTTTAATCTGTTCTTATATAGCCTACATGCCTAGGAGCCTATAGGGGCGGCCTGTAGCGTAGTGGTTAAGGTAAATGACTGGGACACGCAAGGTCGGTGGTTCTAATCCGGTGATAGCCACAATAAGATCCGCACAGCCGTTGAGCAAGGCCCTTAACCCTGCATTGCTCCAGGGGAGGATTGTCTCCTGCTTAGTCTAATCAACTGTACGTTGCTCTGGATAAGAACGTCTGTCAAATGCGAATAATGTAATGTAATGTAGGAACCATGGAAATACCCAGCGAAAGGAGGGCTTTGGCTTGTGGATCCTGTGAAGTAGTCTATCGAGGAACATAATGAGGGATATGAATGTGAAGGCAAAATGGAGAACTGAAACCTGAGATTATCCTACTTCAGGAGAGGGCTCTAAGTCTGAAAGAGATCACTGAAGGGGAGCAAGCCTGTCTTCATATTATCACTTATGCAACCTGGTGCTTGTCCTGATATCCATCCCTCACCACGGTATTCTAGTGGGACATGTAACATCCATGTCTCCCCATGGGGCCCTTTCCCCAGACCTCGCCTAAAGCAACATGTACTTCAGTCTCAACAACTCAGAGGAATGCATGACTTTAACATCACTGATTCTGAGGAAATCCTTCTAATCAGCGACTGTGCAAAATGTTAATGTTCCCCACATGACATGCAAAACAAAAGTTCATGCTGAGTGTATATCTGGTGCTAGAGTTCTTGATGTATTCAATGTAGTGGTAAACATGTGAGATAGAAATGTTGATGAAATAATTCTACGTGCTCATTGGTTGAAAATTGGTTCTAATTACCACAGCCAATGGCGTTTCAACGTCAGCGTGCTTACAGAGAAGGGGGAGGGATAAACAGTGTTGTGGTTTGAAGGTGTTTGTTGCTGCTATTCCTCTCTTGACCATCAGAAGTACAAAATTACCTATTGTACCTTTAAATTTAATAAAATTTAAAGTGTTTGGATAGTTAACTTTGGTGACTTTTGCTCTGTTTGTTTGTTTGTTCAAAAAAAAAAAAAAAAAAAAAAAAAAAAAAGGCCCTTGTCCTTATCTTTGTTGTACAGGTAGCAGTTGAAATTGTACTTACCTCTAGGGTCTTTCAGCGAACTTATCCCTGGTTATGGGTATGCACTTTGTTGTACGTCGCTCTGGATAAGAGCGTCTGCCAAATGCCAATAATGTAATGTAATGTAAATTCACTGAAGATGATGACACCGGTGCATATATTATTACTGTGAACATGAGGATAGGGCTACAGTCTTCTCGTCTCCATTAGCGGTTTATTAAGGGGCGGCCTGTAGCGTAATGGTTAAGGTACATTACTGTAGTGTAGTGGTTAAGGTACATGACCCTGTAGCATAGTGGTTAAGGCCTGTAGCGTAGTAGTTAAGGTACATTACTGTAGCGTAGTGGTTAAGGTACATTACTGTAGCGTAGTGGTTAAGGTACATTGCTGTAGCGTAGTGGTTAAGGTACATGACTGTAGTGTAGTGCTTAAGGTACATTACTGTAGCATAGTGGTTAAGGTACATTACTGTAGCGTAGTGGTTAAGGTACATGACTGTAGTGTAGTGGTTAAGGTACATTACTGTTGCGTAGTGGTTAAGGTACATGACCCTGTAGCGTAGTGGTTAAGGCCTGTAGCGTAGGGGTACATTACTGTAGCATAGTGGTTAAGATACATTACTGTAGCGTAGTGGTTAAGGTACATTACTGTAGTGGTTAAGGTACATTTACATTTTTTGTCATTTGGCAGACACTTTTAATCCAAAGCGACTTACAAGTGCATAGGTTCTACCACAAGTCAAAGCATCACATCCAGAACTAGGAAAATACACATGAAATGCTGTTCTAAAATGCTGTTTTTTTTTGTTTTTTTTTTGGGGGGGGGGGGTTAGACAAGGATAGGGGTATCAGAAAGGGGGGGGCGGGGGAAATCAGGAGGGAGGACTAAGGTAGAGTTTGAAAAGGTGTGTTTTGAGTCTGCGTCGAAATAGGGGGAGGGATTCTGCTGTCAGTGGTACAGTGGTAGGCAAGTCATTCCACCACTGAGGAACCAGAACGGAAAACAGGCGTGAGCATGCAACACTAGGGCCTTGAATCGGATGCGTGCGGCAATAGGAAGCCAGTGGAGGCCAATGAGAAGCGGGGTGACATGAGCCGACCTGGGCTGACTGGTGATCAGGCGGGCTGCAGCATTCTGGACCAGCTGGAGGGGCTTGATGGCACACTCTGGGAGACCGGCTAGGAGGGAGTTGCAGTAATCCAGGCGGGAAATGACGAGCGCCTGGACTAGGAGCTGGGTGGCTTTCTCCGTCAGGAGATGACGGATGCGGCGTATATTATACAGAAAGAACCTGCAGGTTCTGGCAGTAGAGGATACTTGTGGATCCAGGGTGAAGCAGTTATCAAGAGTCACCCCAAGATTCTTTGCCGTACGGGAGGAGGAAACTACAAAGTCCTCAACTGTCAGTGAGAGGTCGATTGATGGAGAGGACTTAGCAGGGATGTAGAGAAGCTCAGTTTTGGCAAGGTTGAGCTTCAGGTGGTGGGAAGTCATCCACGCAGAGATATCAGCCAAGCAGGCAGAGATCTGTGTGGTGACTTGGGTGTTGGGGGGGAAGGAAATGAAGAGTTGGGTGTCATCAGCGTAAGAATGATAAGAAAAGCCATGGGAAGAGATAACAGAACCAAGAGACATGGTGTATAGCGAGAAGAGGAGAGGCCCAAGAACTGAGCCCTGCGGGACTCCAGTTTGTAGGGGGTGAGGGTCAGAGACTGAGCCCCTCCAAGTCACCTGGTAGGAGCGACCAGACAGGTAGGAGGAAAACCAAGCGAGTGCCGACCCTGTGACACCCATCCCAGACCGCGATGAGAGCAGAATCTCATGGTTGACTGTATCGAAGGCGGCCGACAGGTCGAGGAAGATGAGGACAGAGGAGAGGGATTTGGCTTTAACAGAGTGGAGTGCCTCAGTGACCGCGAGCAGGGCAGTCTCAGTGGAGTGGCCACTCTTGAAGCCAGACTGGTTGGGGTCATGGAGATTGTTCTGGAGAAGATAAGTGGACAGTTGGGAGCAGACCGCCCATTCCAGAGTTTTAGTGAGAAAGGGAAGAAGAGAGACAGGCCGGTAGTTGTTCAGGGCAGAGGGGTCAAAGTAGGTTTTTTGAGCAGGGGAGTGACTCTGGCCCTCTTCAGGGAAGAGGGCATGGTGCCGGAAGAGAGGGAGGTGTTGATTAGAGAGGAGAGAAAAAGGAGAATGTCATTGGATATAGATTGTAGGAGGGGAGAGGGGATGGGGTCAAGAGGACAGGTGGTCAGGCGGTGGGATGTAAGGAGTTTCAATGTGTCGGCCTCAGAGAGGGGAAAAAATGAGTTTAGGGAGTTGGGGAAGGTAGGAGGGTCAGCAGGGGGAAAGGGTTGTGAGAAGGAATTGCGAATGGCATCAACCTTCTTTTCAAAGAAGGAGACAAAGTCATCAGGTGTAAGTGATGAGGGAGGTAGGGGGGAGGGGGGGCAGAAGAGAGGAGAAGGTTGAAAACAGTTTGCGGGGATTAGAGGCGGCAGCGTTAATTTTCGAGTGAAAGAAGGAAGATTTTGCTCGAGAGACAGAGGAATGGAAAGATGATAAGAGGGCATGGAAGGAAGCCATATCACTGGGGAGACAGGACCTTTTCCATTTTCTCTCCGCTGCCCGCAGTTCGGTTCGGACAGCTCATAGAGCATCAGAAAGCCAAGGACTGGGGGGGGAGGCCCGAGCTAGTTTGGTAGTGAGGGGACACAGAGAGTCAAAGGAAGATGAGAGGGAGGACATGAGAGTTGTAGCAGCATCATCGGGAGACAGTCGAGAGAAAGACTCCGCGGATGGTAGGGAGGAGAGGATTGTAGATGAGAGGGTGGAGGAAGACAGGTGGCGTAGGTTCCGCCGACAGGT
This sequence comes from Conger conger, assembly GCF_963514075.1. Classification (NCBI taxonomy): domain Eukaryota; kingdom Metazoa; phylum Chordata; class Actinopteri; order Anguilliformes; family Congridae; genus Conger; species Conger conger. The sequence goes on along the minus strand of NC_083770.1, from coordinate 1,296,234 downwards.
GACAGTGGATGGTGGGAGAGATGGATAGGTGTTAGAGGAGAGTGGAAGAGAAAAAGAGATGAAGGAGTGGTCAGATATATGGAGTGGTGTTAGAGAGGTTGGTTGTTGTGCAGCTCCTTGTGAAGATGAGGTCAAGAAGGTTGCCTGCTTTGTGGGTGGGAGGGGAAAGAGTGAGGGTAAGGTCAAAAGAAGAAAGGAGGGAGAGAAAGGTAGACTGGGTGGACTCCGAGTTGAGGTTGAAGCCACCCAGGAGGATCAGGGGGGTGTCATTGACTGGTGAGGAGCTAAGGAGGAGGATGTCCATCTCATCCAAGAAGCTCCCCAGAGGACCCGGGGGGCGATAAACAACAATAATAAACAGTTTGCACGGCAAAGTAACAGAAACCGCATGAAATTCAAGCCACCAGCCACACAGAGATCAATACCGGCCGATCTGGGAGGGAAGATGAGGTTTGAGATATTCTGCCCATGTTGGCAGGAGGCGAACCTCCTACCTGACTGGGACCTGGGGAGAGGAGAGAGGACAGGGATGGGAAGGAAACACATGGAGGGAACTAGGGAGGACAAGAGGAATAAAACGTAGTGAAATGAGGGCAGGCAGCAAAAACAAAAACAGTCATCAGGCTCTCAGACAGCCTGGATGGACACCCGTAGATAGACACCCTCGACTTTGTACACCTGCTACTTCGTACGCCGAGGCTGCCGCACACAGCTGTTAAGGCTGTACATTACTGTAGCATAGTGGTTAAAGTACATTACTGTAGCATAGTGGTTAAGGTACATGACTGTAGTGTAGTGGTTAAGGTACATTACTGTAGCGTAGTGGTTAAGGTACATTACTGTAGCGTAGTGGTTAAGGTACATTACTCTAGCGTAGTGGTTAAGGTACAGTACTGTAGCGTAGTGGTTAAGGTACATGACTGTAGTGTAGTGGTTAAGGTACATGACTGTAGTGTAGTGGTTAAGGTACATTACTGTTGCGTAGTGGTTAAGGTACATTACTGTAGCGTAGTGGTTAAGGTACATTACTGTAGCGTAGTGGTTAAGGTACATTACTGTAGTGTAGTGGTTAAGGTACATTACTGTAGTGTAGTGGTTAAGGTACATTACTGTAGTGTAGTGGTTAAGGTACATGACCCTGCAATGTAGTGGTTAAGGTACATTACTGGGACACGCAAGATCAGTAGTTCGATCTTATTGTTGCCACAATAAGATCCGCACAGCCGTTGGGCCCTTGAGCAAGACCCTTAACCCTGCATTTCTCCAGGGGAGGATTGTCTCCTACTTAGTCTAATCAACTGTACGTCGCTCTGGATAAGAGCGTCTGCCAAATCCCATTAATGTAATTTTGTATAGCCAGAAGGGGGAGCGCCACTCACAACTTCCCAAGCCTTTTATAATTGGTTCATCCACCACGGCATGCCATTGACCCTGCATTTTCTTCATTGTGCATGTGACCAATCATGTGACCAGAAAACACGTGAGCACAGTCATGTGACCAGGACACACGTGAGCACTGAGCGAACATGCAGCCCTGTGTGGCAGAATCTTTCCACATTATTTTCTATTTGCATCGCTGTCTCTAGATCAGTAGTCCTCACTCCTGGTACACTGATGTCAAACTTTAGTCCTGGAGGGCCGCAGGTGCAGGTTTTCAGGGTGTTCTCGGCAGCTGGTTCATTTACACTATTTGAACACTTTATTGTGTTGTAGATTTAATTTTAAATGGATAAAATTGCCATTTGCCCATAATGACCTATAATGACAAAGTGGATTAAAAAAAATTGTAATCTAGAGTATTCAGACCCTTAATTCAGTACTTTGTAGAAGCTTTGTGAGTCTTCTTAGGTAAGTCTATACAAGTTTTGCACACCTGGATTTGGGCAGTTAATCCCATTCTTCCTGGCAGATCCTCTCAAACTTTGTCAGATTGGATGGAAGTGTCTGTGAACTGCCATTTTCAGGTCTCTCCACAGATAGATGATCCCATCTACTTGCCAGTTTATTTTGTAACCACCAACCATGATGTTTTAGAACATCATCATCACCTGTACTTGAGTGTGTGAGATGTTCGGAAAACACAGTCTATGTTAGGCTATAGCCAAATGACAAAAAATATTTAGGATACAATACAATACATTACACTACATTAATGGCATTTGACAGACGCTCTTATCCAGAGCAACGTACAACAAAGTGCATACCCATAACCTGGGATAAGTGCACTGAAAGACCCTAGAGGGAAGTACAATTTAATCTGCTACCTGCACAACAAAGATAAGGACCAGGGCCTATTTGATCAAATTTTGTATTTTGTATTTTTTTTTTTATTTAATACCGCAACACACAAATTTATGAACAAACCACTTACCTAGCCAAACACTGCTTACCTAGCCAAACTAAACATCCTGATACACAAATTACAATTGTTTCTTCTCATCTACCTTAATTATATAACTAAAGGACATGTTAAAGACATTGATCATAAACGTTATTGAGGCTAATGTAACTTATCTTTAACAATATTCTTGGAGATTTAAAATGGCTGTCCCTAAGACAGCGTTGCTACGTCAGCTAAATGACTCGGCGAAATGACTTGGCTAAATGATGCCTAAAAGCTGCCCTGCTTTTACATGTGAGGCGTTGGAGCTTGCTGCTTTTCACCCACCAGCTTTATCCTCTGCAGAAGGGTAAAGGCTGCATGTGCCGTGCGCTGTGGCCATCTCTAAGCAGCAGCAGTCCCATTGGCTGGTGGATGCTATTGCTATGGCATATCTGGCATAACTGGCAATCTGGTTGCCATTTTGAACATGATGAAGGATGATGAAAGAGAACATAACCTTGGTTCGAGGAGAGATCCAATGACTTACAGAGCTCATGTCTGGGTTTACTGAGGGGATCAGGGGATTTGATCATTTTGGCACACATGAAATCTCTGTCCAGCTTTTAGCAAAGTCTGTACTGTAGTTTAAACATGGTGCTGTAACTTCACTCTGATAGAAAGAAGATGATGCTAGGATTTCACCAGTTGAGGCTCACAAGTCATTATGTTTTGTGTTTGTGATCATAATGTGCAGTTCCACAATGTGTGTCCTTTATTAAATGCATTTCAATGAATAACATTTTATTCAAGATTTGGTGGATTCTGTATTTGTTACCATTTTTTCCACAAGTAAGTCATCCTTGTATTGTGGAAATACATCGGACCCAACATTAAATAAAACAAAAATATATGGTAATGGCAGAAGGAAAAGTTGATGAAAGTACTCTTTGTATCCCCAGGGACACAACCTTCAGCTATCTGACCTTTGGGACCCGGGGGTCTACAGACCTTTGGCAGTGGGTGTCCTGATGATGCTCTACCAGCAATTCACAGGCATAAATGCCATCATGTTCTACGCTGAGACTATCTTCGAGGACGCCAATTTTCCGGTAGGTACACATTCCATTGTGTTCTATAATGGAGTGTGTGTGTGTGTGTGTGTGTGTGTGTGTGTGTGTGTGTATGTGTGTGTGTGTGTGTGTGATGATATCCGTACAAAATACATTGAAAAAATAATCACAACCACACTATTACATTACATTACATAACATTATTGGCATACTTATCCAGAGTGACGTACAACAAAATGCAAATTGCATACCTATCACCAGGAACAAGATAAAGATTACAATCAGTGGACAATAACAGAAAGAAAAATAGAATCCATTAAGAAAAAGAATGTTGATCCAGGAAGACCTCATTTAAAACCCTCCAGATGAATCAGGTGATACAATTTTCCGTGTTCCCTGTACACGGTTCCATTCATGAGCAGCATAATGTGAGTAGGCTATGCTAACTGATCTAAGAGAGTGAAGAGTGAAAAGGGTTGCTTGTTTAATAGTGCCCTGTAAATATACAGCGTGGACCGATAATGTCACAACTTTGGAGACAATATGTATGCTTGCGAGTGTTTACATGTATATGACTCACCACAGAGATAGTGAAGAAGTTGAGTTGTTCCACCAAACATTGGATTTGGGCAAGGTGCGTGATCAAAGTGACTTGGTGTGACTTGGCTGTTGATGGCATATGTGATGGTAAATGGTTGGCATTTATATAGCGCCTTTATCCAAAGCGCTGTACAATTGATGCTTCTCATTCACCCATTCATACACACACTCACACACCAGCGGCGATTGACTGCCATGCAAGGCGCCGACCAGCTCATCAGGAGCATTTGGGGGTTAGGTGTCTTGCTCAGGGACACTTCGACACAGCCCGGGCGGGGGATCGAACCGGCAACCCTCCGACTGCCAGACAACTGCTCTTACTGCCTGAGCCAATGAGACAACTGCTCTTACTGCCTGAGCCAATGAGACGACTGCTCTTACTGCCTGAGCCATGTCGCCCCTGGTTCCAGCCGTGATGGTTCCAGCCGTGTCGCCGTGATGGTTCCAGCATCTCAGAAACAGCTGACCTCATGGGATTTTCATGCATTACATTCTAGAGATGTTGCGAACTTTGTGAACACAGAGACAAGCAGAACAGAGAGGGCAGAAGCAAGCAAGCAATTCATACAACAGTGCAGATTGCAGTAAAGAAATATCAATGTCTCGGATAAAATTAAATGGTGGTCTTTCAATTTGAACACTGCAACTATATGACGCTTCCAGTAGTGGAGCTAAAGTGGGGACAGCTGGGGTGAGAGTCCCAGGGCCCCAGTCCCAGAGCCCAGCCCCGGGCCCCAGCATTTATAACGGTTCATTGCTATAAGAAACATAACAATGTATTTATATACAACAGCACTAAGGATTATATTCAAGTCAAATAACGTACAAAACATGACCATGGTGGGTAGCTAAACAACCCTACACTATACACCGATGAGCCCAAACATCATGACCACCTGCCTAACATGCTGTTGGTCCTCCGCGTGCCACCAAAAATAGCTCTGATCCACCAAGGCATGGACTCTACAAGACCTCTGAAGGTGCCTTGTGAGGTGGAGCCACCGTGGATCGGACTTATTTTTCCAGCACATCCCACAGATGCTCGATCGGATTGAGATCTGGGGAATTTGGAGGCCAGGGAAACACCTTGAACAATTTCTGCAGTGTGGCATGGCGCAGTATCCTGTTGAAAGAGGCCACTTCCATTGGGGAATACCGTTGTCATGAAGGGCTGTACCTGGTCCACAATGTTTAGGTGGCACGTGTCAAATTGACGTCCACATTCATTCCCGGGCCCTGGGTTTCCCAGCAGAGCATCACCCAGAGCATCTCCGCCACCAGCTTATCTTCTTCCCACAGTGCATCTTGGTGCCACCTCTTCCCCAGGTAATCAGCAAAAACATATCCTGCTGTCCACATGAAAAAAAGAAAACTGGACTCACTGGACCAGGTAACCTTCATCCATTGCACCAGGGTCCAGTTCTAACGCTTGCATACCCATTGTTGGCGCTTTTGGACAGGTCGACGGCTACACAAGCCCATACACAGCAGGGTGTGATGTGCTGTGTGTTGAGACATTCCTGAGGTCTTTATGCCTGCCCATTTCTCCCACATCCAACACATTTGCCTACCCTCTAATATAGCGCAGACCTCAACATGCGTTGTTACAAGATGATTAATGTTATTCGCTTTATCTGTCAGTGGTCACAATGTTTTGGCTCATTGATGTATATTACATTACCTTATTATATTACTTGAATATAATATGAATATGGGCATATTATATTTTCTGAATGCCTAAACATAAAAGTGGAGGGAACAAGACTGGATAACAAAACATGTCTCTCATGGACCTGGCAAAACTGAGTGAACAAGCTAGCAAGTTGGACCTGCAACATACTGTCTATATTGTGGATGACTAGCTGAGCACAAGGCTCCTCAAATACCCTGGTTCGCAAAAATGCTAATTACATTTAACTGGTGTTTAGGTTGCAGCGAGGCTGTGATGCCACAGCTTTTGGTATTTTTGGGGAATTCATAAGCTGCATGAATAAGTTTGCTGATTTTACTCTCTGCTCTGCCACTGCTTATGGGCTACAGCTCTGTTATTATATTCAAGACCAAAGGTAGACCAAACGTAGCTTGGTTAACCTTTTCACTTTGGCCCCTTAGAAGGCAATTTCAGCCTGTTTTGTACTAGTCCTATAAAGGTGTCAATATCTCAAAACATGTTTAGTGCACACACGGGTGAAGACTTAAATTAAAGAAGGGGTGTGTACCATTCATGAATTCAGAACAAATGTATGTCAGAGCATGTACATACAGTGTACACAAAATATACATAAAAATACAAATAAATGACAAAACACCTTATGTAACAATTTATAATGACCAACCCAGAATAACTTTATATTTGTGCCTAAATTTGATCTCAATGTGTGTACACGATTTAGTAAAAATATTTACAGGCATTAAAATTCCACCTGAGTTTTCCCCAAAACTGCACCTGGATGTCCTCAAATGTCTCCAAATCTCTCCAAATACAAAAATCTTTTTGTCCAGACACATCAATGATCAGAAAAGCTTACTTTTCTATTAAACCCAAATTACCCAATATTAGACAAAACGTAGAGAAAATTTACATTCACGTGTTCTATTCGCAAATATGAAGTATGTTTTATAAAGCATGCCCAAGATTATTTCAAAATTAGGTCAACCTAATTGGCCTGTTAGCCAAGCCAGTGAAATGACTGGTTTGCTATAGCAAATCCAACAAAAACACTCACTGGATGCTTCACGCACTGAATAGTCATTCTGCTATGCGAACGCAGCTATATTCCTACACTGTCCATCACCTCAATTGGACACATTATACCTAGTTGGAAAGGGTAGGGAACCCTGTACAAGAAGATGTTTGACATTGTGGTCAAGTAGTTCAAAACGCCATTTGGTTAGGTATTTTCCCGGCGAAACATAGTTTTCTGGAAAATGGCTGAACAGATTATGAAATAAACTTAAACGTTAGTCAAAAAACAGTTGTTTTTAGCCAGGTTTAGCCAGGTTGGATATTTGGTTCCATAAATGTCTGCATTGAATAATTTACAAAACAAACTTAGTCACCGAGCACTTTATTAGGAAATGTTTTGCTTTATTACACCTACTTATTCGTGCAATTATCTAATCAGCCAATTGTGTGGCATGCAATGCATACAATCATGTAGATACAGGTCAGGAGTTCAGTTAATGTTCACATGAACCATCAGAATGGGGAAACAATGTGGTCCAAGTGACTTTGATCATGGAATGAGTGTTGGTGCCAGACAGGGTGGTTTGAGTATCTCAGGAACTGCTGATCTCCTGGGATTTTCACGCACAACAGTCTCTAGAGTTGGCAGGGAATGGTGCAAAAAAAACAAAACATCCAGTGAGCAGCAGTTCTGTGGGCAGAAACACCTTGTTAATGAGAGAGATCCGAGGAGAATGGCTAAACTGGTAAAAGCTGACAGGAGGGTGACTAACATAAATAACCACACATTACAACTGTGGTATGCAGAAGAGCATCTCTGCTCATACAATGTATCAAACCTCTAAATGGATAGGCTACAGCAGCAGAAGACTGAATACATCTACTCAGGTGATATTTTCCTTGATTTATCTTCACTTAACGGACTCTTCAGTGATCTGTATCCCCTTCAGACATGTGCTTGACTTTAACTGAATCTTTTTATGCTAGCCCAAGTAACCTTTAAATATTTCCTGGAAACATTACGTCATTACTATATTGGAAAAGAAGATCGTTTAGTTTTTAATCCTAGAAACAAGCGGTGAATTTTTTTTTTTTTCCAGAGGAGTGATGTTGCCACAGTGATTGTAGCAGTAGTCCAGGTGGTCTTCACGGCTGTGGCAGCGATGGTCATGGATCGGGCTGGGAGGAAGGTTCTCCTCATCCTGTCAGGTGTGTGTTCCTTGTTTCCTACCCTTTCCAACAAGGTATAATGTGTCATATTCAGGTGATGGACAGTTAATGAATATTGCTGCGTTTGCATAGCAGAATGAATATTTAGCTTTTGCATTGGACTTGCTATAGATGAACCTGTAATTTTACTGGCTAACGGGGCTCTGGTTAACCTAATTTTAAAATAATGTTCCATTTTAAATGTGATGCAGGTTCGTTAGGGTGCGTAATCATTTTTGATTTTTTTCAACACCTTGGGCATGCTTCAGTCTTCAGTAAATAGTTTTTGAGATATTGACACTTTTATAGCCAATTTGCCAAATGCTGGAGCCATTATTGATTAAATCATTTGTTCCCATAGAGGAATTTTTCCTGAATAATATAATACATTTCAAGGCTTCTCCTCAAGTGATTCAAAATTATTAACAGAGGCACGGTTGTTAGATAATATCCGAACCACACTTGCATGCAAAACACGGCAGCCTCATCGTTTCGCCATTCTGGGACCAATATACATGAAACTTTTTGCTAAGGCAGATGCGGTATTCCAATTAATCCAGAAAATTTCATAAAAATCCGTTTGGTAGTTTTTATTAAAAAGATGAGTTTTTTTTTGCGCTCTTCTAGAATCCTTTTAAAGCGTTTCACAGTTTCTCACCCAATTGGAACACGTCCTACTTTAAAACAGACTAGTGCCCTTTCCTAAAATCGGGTTTCATGTGCTACGGTTGTTAATAGAATTGATATTTTGAGAACAAGGCCCCGTTGAAAATGAATGGTGAAAAGTAAGCTTGTCTGTTAGTCAGTGACTCTATAATGTAAGGCATTGTGCAACTGCGAGCCACGCACCTCACGGAACATACGGATTATACATTGCCAGAGCCATATGGAGCCAAAATGGAGTGTGTATAGCAGGCAGTGTTTTTCGTGTCATTTAGTTTGCATGTACTTCAAAGGCATACTTTGATCTCGATAGGCTACAACCAAATGAGACCTGGTCCGTATCATTGTTTTCTCATTGCTTGTTTCTCATTTGTTTCAGTCAGTATATATCTCCATATCTTAATTTGAAATATACACATGCTTAATGCTAAACAGTTAAATCGGTCTTAATATCAAAATCAATGGAAAAAATATGAACCAGCTAATTTCAGCCCAAAGGCTTTCCTATTTTTACCATTAATTTGTGATTGAGCAAGGTAATGTATATATGGAAAAGATCCTTTTGAATATGAATTCATTTTGCCATGAGACTATTTTTGACATAAGAAATCAGCTGATAATTGTTTGGTGAACTATTGCTTTAAGGCTCCATCTTCAAAATATAAGTGCTATTGCAATTCTGGGTACATTTATTTCATAACTGATTTAGAGTATATGTGTAATGTCTATGTGAGCCCACACAAAATATTAATGTGGGTTGTACTGCTAAATCATACCATCCTCATATAACAATGTTCTAATGATGATAGTCATAATAATAATAAAAATCAAGAAAATTGTATTTACAATTGTATATAACACTTTTCAAGAAACCAAATACTTTACAAAATCTGGAGGGGAAAGGACAGTTACTATGGTGACTAACAATACAATTCATTTAAAATACATTTAAAATAAAACTACATTAAATAAAATTACAATAGAAACTAATACAATTTAAAAGTGAATTCAAATTCTACAAAACATGTACAAATCTTCTCTGCTGTAATGTTCTCTCTTATTGTACAGTTGTCTGAACATTTTCATGGCTGCTACTTAGCTCAAATTCAAATTCAAAACATTGGTGCTAGCCTTCCAAGCAGTTAAGGGGTCTTCCCCAGCTTACCTACAAAAAATCATCAGACCTTACACCCCTGCCAGACCTCTTCGTTCAGCCTCCACAGGCCGCTTGGCACCTCCCCCTCTCCGAACCTCCACCTCACGCTCACGACTACTGTCTGTTCTGGCTCCACGGTGGTGGAACGAACTCCCCGTTGAGGTCAGAACTGTAGAATCCCTCCCTACCTTCAAGCTATGGTAATTTTAGTCCATCCAGTTTATCCTCGGTGCGACACATTTTTGAAGTTGCTTTAAAATATGCATATGCATGGTTGTCACCTGGGTATGCTGGTTTGTCTGGATCCTGATGTCTGGTTTACCAGTTGTCAGGGATGGTTTAAAATAGTGCATTGTTTTGTAGTAGGTATTCCAGGGGTCAAGGTGAATATTGACCCTCTGAGTGTGGACCTGTACAATTAGTGAGAATTGTTGTCCTGTACTGGATGGAGGTCCTGGTTGGACTGTTTCTTCGGCTTGAATATTCTAATATTTTGAGGTACTGGATTTTTTATTTTCATGAGCTGCAAGCTGTAATCATGAAGATTAAACCGAAAACAGGCTTGAAATATTTCACTTTATGTGTAATGAATCTAGAATATATGAAAGTTTCCCTTTTTGAATGAATAACTTCCACGATACTCAAATGTTTTTAGATGTACCTGTATATGACCGTTTCGTGTCCCTGAGACTATGCGCCTATGGATCGGCTCATTATGGATGAGGCAGATCAATTTTGCTGGATAAGCGTAGCCCAACTCATCAAGTGATTCTGTGTTAAGGGGCTCAGGGATTTCACCAGTCACGTGGATTGTCAGCCCAAAGTCATAGAAGGAATGATCAATTAAGAAGCCCAGAGGTTTTGTACTGTAACCTGAGCAGGAGCGTTAGTCAGGTTCTGGACCAACAAGTATGTTGAGCAATTGTTCACTTCAAGTAGCGGCGTGCCACAAATTGTTAGATTGAGCTCATAGAAGGCTGGTTTATAGAAGGCTTGTGTGCAGCCCAAAGATTGTCCCTTCACTATTGCAAGTCTAAGGGGACCTCCTTGTCTTAGCTGGAATGGTCACGTCAAACTCACTTGGCAGGGCAGGCATCAGGGATTATCTGGCCTGAACGCATTTGCTCAGGGTCAGAGAACAGCCGTTTACCTTCTGTGTGCATTGGGGACCACAGGACACTGTTGATTGTATCTAGCTGGGCTCCCAGCCAGACTAATGCATCTGCTCCTACATCTTCTTTCCAGTCTCAAGAGTAAGTGCACAGATCCTAACGCACTTGAGTGGGGTCCGTGGGGTCTCTGCAGACAGAATTGCACAATGGGTGGTTGGACGTCGCCTATGGACAGGGAGTCATAAATATCCTGCTGGCCTACAGACTTCTCTGACCATACTAGAGCATCTGGGAGGGAGACCTGATTCACCTTTCCAATGACGAGTGGACTGTAACCTGCGGAGCTATCCAAGGTGCACAAGAAAGACTCATTTGTGGTCAGGGCATGAGTTGTGGGCCAAGTCTCCACTACGTGGCTTAGGGTTGCTGAATTGGTTGAAGAAGGTGTAAGCCCCACGCTAACCCAACGACGGAAGGGTGAAGGTACCTGCATGCTTGTCCTTCTGGTGTTGCTGGGAGAATGTTAATAGGGTTAAATGTTAATGACCGTTATGCAGAAAGACTAGATCAGCCAGTAAATAAACTATGTTACAAAGACAGTTCTACCACTCTTCCTTCCGTTTTCTACTGGTCCGGGCTGACCAAGAATCTCCACAATAGGGCCAATAAATCAACCTTCGTATGATCTGGCTCCATTTTAATAGTAATTTAGATTAGTTATCTACCCTTGGTAGATTTCTTAGTTATATTTTAGACTTAAGCGTGACAGGAATCCTGTACTGTAACAGGCTCCCTGAACAGTCCTCTGCTGGTCCCGCCGCATGTCACATCGCACGTTATGTGCACGTCTCGCAAGCTGGCTAGATATGGAGGTCGCAGGAATAGCTACTTTTGGGTGTTGCCGATGGCGGCACAGGGACCCAAGAAGACCAACATTTGCTTCTTCTGTTCTCGACATGAATGAACTGCCATGCAGATTTACTGTCAGATATCTACGGGTGCAACACGCCGTGATACAGTGACCGTAAACTTACATCCTCCCTAGACCAACTCGAGGGGAGTACCCGAGTGTTCAGTAAGCGAAACCATACAGATCAAGTTTTAACAATTTTTTTTACAAGGGAGGTCACTTATTTAATCACATTGAATTCCAAATTAAGCAGAGATAAAAACATCACCCAATTACAGATGAACAATGAAAGCCATACCTGGTAACCAAGCTACATGCACTATGTGCATGAGAGGCTGGATACAGTCTCTGGTAAATAAAACTACATGCACTATGTGCATGGGGGTCTGGCTACAAACATGCCGTACATAGTAGCTATACACACAGTGTGCATGGCGGACTGGCTACAGACACACCCAGATTGCTTGGTTTCCCCTGCTTACCTAGCCAAAACTAGGCCTTTGGTCTGCATCTAGAAATGGTCCAAATCCAAATATAGTCAATTTGGATTTAAAAACATTGCTCTCCAAGTCCTAGTTGTACTGCTGTGTAAATTAGACCATTGCACCAGTCACACTAAAACAAGCAAAATAATACTTAACATGAATATACAGTGGTTGCCAAAATTATTAGAACACCTGACAGATCTGAAAATATTGACCTTTTCTTGCCTCCAAAACATGATTTCATTTCATAATGTTCATGAAACATGCAGATGGTTGCTCTGAGCACAACAAATATCAGATGAAGTGAGTCCTACTGTTTTTATCCACTTTTAACTTCAATATTTGGTATGTCCACCTTTTGCAGCAATTACAGCAGCACATCTCTCTGGCATAGTGTCAATATATTTCCTGAGAACTTCAACACTAATGTTATCCCATGCCTTCTGCAACGCAAGCCAAAGGCTTTCCTTTGAATGTACAATAGATCTGTCCAGTTTATTGTCCAACTCGCCCCAAATTTGCTTGATGGGGTTGAGGTCCGGACTTTGAGGAGGCCAGTCCATCATTTTCAATGTTCCAGCAGATTCCTTCTGTCGCAGGTAGTTAGAAGAATGTTTAGGGTCATTGTCCTCTTGGAAAATAAATCCATGCCCAATAAGACGACTCCCAGATGGTACTCCGTGCCTCACCAGAATGTTGTGGTATACTTTGTTATCCATGATGCCATCAATTTTCACTAAGTCACCTGTTCCTGAGGCTGAAATAGCACCCCACACCATAATACTACCCCCTCCGTGTTTAACTGTTGGCAAGAGACACTCATTTTTATTTTTATCTCTCCCCCTCCCTCCGTCGAACATATACTCTTCGCTTGTTGCCAAACTGTTGAAACTTGGACTCATCAGTCCACAACACTTCATACCAATCTTGCTTTGTCCATTTCTTGTGTTCTTTTGCAAATTTCTGGTGTTTCACTATATTTTTCTCTCTCAGTAATGGTTTCTTTGCTGCTATTCTGCCAACAAGTCCTTCTTCTCCCAGTTTCCGACGCACAGTTCTTGAAGACACTGTTGCACCATTAGTCGTTGTGGTGTTGGATCTCGTCACGCAGTTCTCGTGAGGTCTTTCTTCGGTCCTTAAGACTGAGAATTTTTAGATGCTTCACTTGTCTGTCTGAAAGTTTCTTTTTTTTACCTCTCCCCTTTCAGTTCTGGTGTGAATTGGTGGCATTATGCGGTCTAAAGTGTACTTTACAGTGCTTGGACTACATATCAAGTCCTTGGCTATGCGGCGGTAATTCCAGCCAGCATCAAAAAGGGCCTTTATTCGAACCTGTTGCTCACTCGTTAGCTCCTTCTTCACCTTAGCCATGTTCAAAGAGCAACATGTGCTTCAAGACTACTTCTAGAGGCTTTGAATTTATACCAATTGATGGTGTGGCCTCAGTGACAAAACCCTGATGTTACCAATCACTTAATGAGCAGGATAGGCCTTGTACATTCAAAAGAGTCACACAGCTGTGTCCTAAGACTCTTGCATCACCATCAATTTAACCACGATCACACCTGAGAATGATTACACAGGTAATTTGGCTTCTTCTGTGAAGGAACATGATTGTGTGACATTGACAGTGAAATAGGCCTTGTTTTTTGTATGGAAAATGATGTAAATCTCCTTATGATGGCTCTATTCTATGGTTTATAGAGCATAATAATGACTTTGTAGATAGTTCATTTGTTTTATGGGTATTTTAATGGCCAATTCAACAAAAACAACTGAAACCTCTTAAATATGCCAAGTGTTCTAATAATTTTGGCCACCACTGTACCCTAAACCTGCTTTGTCATGAAACATCCCATGGTTAATTAATTCCTGTGACTGAACCCTGAGAGTACCGAGACAGAGTGATTGACAAGAGAACAGATGGTCTTCCCTTGTCAGCCTTCCTGTGCCCTAACAAGGTGCAGAGAAGAGACTATGGCTGACTGGAATAGAATGGTGTGCTGCTGTGGGAGGTTTCAAACTTTTATGGCACCACCACCAGAGGAACGCCACTTCACCGGGTCACTGACAGTGTGTAACAGTGCAACTAAGAAAGGGTATTCCAGCCAGTCCACCTTACAAAGGGAAGGTTAGCTTCATTCAGGGGGTCTGTCAATGGTGGCTGGGAGAGGGAGAGAGAACCGTGGTATAGATATGTTTCGCATTCTCCTGCTGAATTAAATCAGCAGGAGAATTAAATAAGTTGTGTGCTATGGTGGCTATGCAAGGATTTTGAGCTTCCCCTCAAAGTATGGTCTCTTAAGGAGCCCTTTAGCTGAATCAGTCAGTACCCATGCCATGGCGTGAAAAGCGAACACCTGATGTTTGGTGAGATGAGGGAGCTAAATCAGACTCTGGCTTTATTCTTCTTTCGTAGGAAATAGCTGGGAGGTCAAGCCAGGTGTTGTGAGGCAGACCTTTACACGGGCTCGGGGACAGGCCTGTGGAGTCAGTGTCTGGGAAAGGAGAATGCCTGACCCTCCTGGAGTCTCTTCAGCTCTGGCCGGATGGCCTGGTGGCCTTTCCAAATAATTGCAGCTGATTTATGTGTAAGAGCTAAACCCAAATATTCAACAAAGCAAACACGGGGCGCCAGTTATGGAGAGGATTTACCTACCATTACTCGAGCTACTGTTAGCTATTGTATTGTTGTACTTGGGGTATTCTAGCTGCCAACTGTGGTATGCTGTGGTAAGTTTGGAAGTTGATGTATTCTTCAAGGGTTCCGATTGTATCTGTATGGTTACACTAGGACTCAGAACTTTACTGTCCTCTCAGGTCCTCTTCGTACTTGTGTTTGATCTACACTTCGTTGTACGTCGCTCTGGATAAGAGCATCTGCTAAATACCTTGTAATGTAATGTAATGTAAAGTTGGAAATTGATAGTAGCTACTAATTAGATTTCACTACGCCTAGCAATCAAGCTCCTGAATCCAGTAGAGGTCTTTGAAAAGTTAGAAGTTGGCTTCATAGAATAGTTCAAATAAATTGACACAGGCAACAATATCCAAACCAATGGTCATTTATTTGGCATGTTGCCTATAGCAACATACAAATCAAAACAACTGACAAATACTAAAACGAGTACAATGCTATAAAAGTTGTGGCTAACTATGGAGTTGTAGGAGAGGGAGAGTGTGCGTTTAGATATGACTAGGATGTGTGTGTTTTGAATGCGTGTTAGGGCATATAGGATGGAGTGTCGTGCACAAGCAGGGTGAACACATGTTTTTAATGGCATCTGTGCACAGACACCGGGAGGTTCAAACACATAAGACAAAGAATGATCTGCTGAAAAATGCCGCAACCTAAGCAGGTTTTGAGTGGCTAAGATGCACTTAGGCGGTTAACTTTAGATTGTTGGAAATAGTACATTGAAATGTAATGCATCATATACCTGTATGGTAATATGTACCTAATATGCACTCATATCAAAACACATATTAATGTGATAATCAATGTAAACAATGTGATTGATAGCCACAAATGTGAAATCAATATATTGTAGTTGAATCCGCCCTTGGTTCGTTCTGTCCCGGTGGTGCCCAGGCCGCTGAAGCCGTCCTTCCTCGCCTAGTCGCCCGTCCTTGATGCCGTCTAGGCTTAGAGAGAGAGAGAGGTTAGCGAGCGTGTTGTTAGAATGGTCTGCTCACGTGAATCCGCGACTTTTGAGGGTTCGTCCGGGGGGTTTTCCTCTGTGTGCATGGGCTCTCTCGCAGTTCGTTAGCTCCGTCCAGGTTTAGCCAACCTATGCGTGTGCTCTGGCTCCGGATCTCTCCTCCTCCGTCATGAGTTGCGTTTTTAGGCTCCTTTTGTAGACGCCGCTTCTCCTTCCCGAACTCGGTTCAGCTGTGCCTGTTTAATTAAAATGTTAATTCACGTGCGGAATGCGGCCGCACCCGTCTCGCCCCGGGGGTTGCTGGCCATGGTGCTGATTCTCCTCCCGGTCTCTCTCCAATGTGCCGTTCTCTTAGGTAGGACAAGGGAAAATATTCAGAGTGAATCAGTTTCCCCAGCTCTTGGCGCCGGCGCACGGGCCGTTCCACCCCAGTGGTGTACCGATCCCTGGTCGGGCCACCACAATATGCACTCATGATCTGTAAAATGCACTTAGATCCAGATAAATGTGATAAATAGACATGCACAGACAATATATACCCATGGAGAGATGTGTGAAAGTATATTGTTGTTTCAAGCCACACTTAGGTATTCACTGAATATTATTTCCACTGTCTGCATGCACTAAACAAAAAGACTACTAGAGGCCCCCCTGATATGGTCCTGTAGGATAGCAAGGATTTGGGGCGTTGGAACTCTTCCCTTAAAGAAATGGTGGAGGGAACATGTATTTTTAGAACCACACTGATTCCACAATACCAAGCCCAATTGGTGCCAAACCAATCAGAATTGACCGATCCTTATGACCTCATCACATGTTATGAAGTCATTGTAACACGGTGAAAAGAGACATCTGTTGGGAGTAAATAAGCCTGTTTGGAAGCTGTATAAAAGCCATTCTGTAACTGAACGGATTCTGGGTCACTCTGCAGAGCCACCACGGCTTTATGATTGCTGTTGGAGAATAAAGTTGGTTATTCTGGAAGATTCTGCCTCATCCTTTTTATTGAAAAACTGTATCACAGATACAGACTGTGTGCAGCATGTAGCGTAGTTAAGGGCCTTGCTCAAGCGCCCAGCGGCTGTGTGGATCTTATTATGGCTATGCCGGGGATCAAACCGCCAACCTTGCTTACATGGTACAAAGGTACCAAAGGTACATGACTGGGACCCGCAAGGTCGGTGGTTTGATCCCTGAGTCGACAGGCTCTGTAGAACTGTAGGCTGTAAAACTAAATATCTACCATGAGCCTGTGATATCACCCACTGCATGGGCTTGTGAAAAGCCTTTTGAACCCATGGAAGTGAAAATGTTTTTTTGATTTGGAACCAGACACTTTACTGTAGGGAAATAGGACGTCCTTATATGGGCATGCTAAGTGTGGCTCCTCCCCTGAGCTTCTGAGATAGTGACTCACCAGTGACGTAAACCGTCCCTGACTCATCCACTGTGTCTAATAACAAGTAAAATACAATATTAAAGCAGAAAAAGAAAGGGTGACCCCAAACTTTTGAATGGTAGTGTATATTATATATTAAGCCACAAGACTGGCTTCATGTGGGTTCAGATGTTGGCTACCCAGAGTATGCTATACCTGATCTAATTCTTGTAATATTATTACAAAGAAGCTCTTCATCAAGGGAGAGTTCCCTTGGAGAGAATAGGACCCTTGGATTGCTGCAATGATTTTAGAAAAATATGACTGTTTCTCATTTCTGACAACTTTATTGTACAGTCTCGCAGTGCTAGCTTCTTCTTTCTCCATTTTCTTCCAGCTCTCTCTTAAGAGTGAGACTGTATTAATTTTTACAGAGTAATCTCCTAACATGGCACCTTTTTTTTTAACCTCTCTGGAGCAACAACTTGGTGCCATACCTTCTCATGAACGGTTGAACAATTGTTAAACGTTATTAAAAATAATAATATCAGAGAAGGTAACTGCTGACAAAGTAGCGTCTCTTAACCCTTTCAGTCCCAAGCCCAATATGCAGTGGATCCACCCAAATCCCAAGGAGTTTTGGCTGTGATTGAGAATTCATTAGGGTTTAGTATATCAAAATGAGGAAGTGTCAGGATAGCCTGCAACATTGGGAGTACATAGTCAAGCACCTGGTCAACATAGATGCTGATTACACACTCTCACAATGATTCTATGTGTCAATTTATAGTCTGAAGTTAAATTCTATGCATCAATTCAAAGTCTTTGAGACAATATGTGTGATAACTTAGCAATATGACAATTTACCCCTCTCTCCCCTATTGTTCCGTTCTTCTTGATACTGCAAGTCAGGTATTATGCTTGGTTATGTTCTAATAAGGGCCCACGTTATAGAATATTTGTTCCTGCAAAATGGGATGTTAAAAATGATGCAAGTAAATTATTTGTAATTTTCAGAGTTCTGAAGTACTCCCATTCCTGGGTTTGTATCTCCACTGTTTTCTTTGGTTCTTAGGAATAATGCTCAGATTCTTCAATGGAAATGTTCTTTAAAGATGGAGAGGATTGTTTATCTGAGTCAATGTACTACTACTTTATTCAATTCATAGTTGTCTAGTTCATAATTATTGTTCCCCCTCTCTTTTACTGCACAGGGGTTGCCATGTCAGTCAGTACAGGAGTATTTGGTGTTTACTTCAAATTGACGAGCTCAATATCTGCAAATTCCTCTGATCCAAAATATCTGGTTCTGGCCCAAGACCTGGAGCTACATGACCAGCATGAGCTGTCGTGGATCGCCCTTGCCAGCATGGGTCTCTTCATCGCAGGTGAGCTGTACCTGTTATAATGTGCATAATGTGTACTCTTTCCTCTGGTAAGTGTAAGTGTAAAAACTTACTTCTGTACTCTATTATTCTAACCTTACAGCCAGAACTTTGCAAACTACTCTAAAGTGTTCTACTTGAATAATAATTATACTAATAATAATAATTACATTACAAGGCATTTAGGTCTTATCCAGAGCGACGTACAATGAAGTGCAGATTGAACACAGGAGCAAGTGTGAAGAGGACCCTAGGGGACAGTACAGTTCCCAGTCCTAGCGTGACCATAGAGATACAATTGGAACCCTTGAACCCATCAACTTACGGACGAGCATACCACAGTTGGCAGCTAGAATACCCCGAGTGCACAATATAATAGCTAATACAATACAACACAACAATATCTATATATAACTATATAAGTGCCATTATAGTCTATATCATGCCATGGCTAATCATGGTGGTGAGGTAGGGAGGGAAAGGTGCAGCCTGAAGAGATGAGTCTTCAGTCTGCGCTTGAAAGAGGTCTCTGCCATTCTGACCACCGTGGGGCCAGGACAGACCACAGTCGTGAGCGAGAAGTGCAGGTGTGGCGAGGGGGAGGGGCGGCAGAACGGAGGGGTCTTGCTGCTTGCAGGGGCTGATTTTAAATTACATTACATTACATTACATTACGTGGTATTTAGCAGACACTCTTATCCAGAGCGACGTACAACAAAGTGCAAATCAATCACAAGAACAAGTGCAAAAGTAGACCTCAGAGGACAGTTCAGTTCCGAGTCCTAGTGTAAACATACAGAAATTCAGAACCCTTGAAGAGTACAATCAACATTCAAACGAGCATACCACTGTTGGCAGCTAGAATACAACAACAGCCAATAAAAACAACAATACCTATACAAGTAACAATATCTATACATAAGTGCCATTACGGTCTAAGGCTAATCACAGTGATTGTGAGTTGGGGAGGGAAAGGTGTAGCCTGAAGAGATGAGTCTTCAGTCTGCGCTTGAAGGAGGTCAGAGACTCTGCCGTTCTGACATTCACCGGGAGGTCATTCCACCACCGTGGGACCAGGACAGACAGCAGTCGTGAGCTTGAAGTGCAGGTGTGGCGAGGGGGAGGCGCCAGACGGCACGAAGTGGCAGAACGGAGGGGTCTTGTTGGTGTATAGGTCTTGATAAGGGATTGAATATACACAGGGGCTGATCCTTTAACTGCCTGGTATGCGAGCACCAAAGTTTTAAATGTGATGCGAGCCATAACAGGCAGCCAGTGGAGGTTGCTGAGCAGGGGGGTGACATGTGAATGTCTGGGAACGTTGAATACCAGACGGGCTGCAGCATTCTGGATGAGTTGTAGGGGTCTGATGGCAGATGCTGGAAGGCCAGCCAGCAGAGAATTGCAATAGTCCAGGCGGGACAGGACCATTGCTTGAACAAGGAGCTGAGTGGAGTAGGTGGTGAGAAAGGGTTGGATTCTCCGGATGTTGTACAGGAAGAACCTGCACGCCCGGGTCACCGTAGCAATGTTCTTGGAGAAGGATAGCCTGTTGTCCATCACCACTCCAAGGTTTCTTGCACTAGGGGATGAGGTCACTGTGGTGTCCCCTAGTGAGATGGAGAAATCAGAGAAGGGAGAGGTTAAAGCAGGGATGAAGATCACCTCCGTCTTATCTGGGTTGAGCTTTAGATGGTGGTTGCCCATCCAACTCTGGATGTCTCTCAGGCAGGCTGAGATACGGGTAGAGACCTGTGTGTCTGATGGGGGGAAGGAGAGAAAGAGTTGAGTGTCATCGGCATAACAATGATAGGAGATGCCATGAGCAGAGATAACGGGGCCAAGGGATCTCGTGTAAATAATAATAATAATAGTAATTCCTCACATTTATATAGCACTTTACTACTACTGATGTGCCCTAACTGCCGCCACGGGTGCGGTACAGCAGACAGCAGACCATGTTAATATTAGCTAGCCATTTTTTGTGTATCCAGCCACACAAACCAGCAAATAGCTAAAATTAACACTAAAATGAAAGCACACTGTGTTTTGTAGTGTGTGCCTGAGTTGTAAAAAATCTTTTACCACACACTTTTCAAAGAATGTAAATAGCATATTAGCTTATTCCATTCAATAATAAAAGCTTATTATAAAAGTGTTATGAAAGTTTGGAGGCCTCCTTTTCTCATTTTAATGGAGTGTTTCAAAATATTTGTATAAATAGAATATAGCATGGAAAATGGGTGGTATGTGTCATATAAACTTACATTTATTAATTCCACTTAGTCACTTAAGTCACTTAGATCACATTAACCATTAACTGAAGCTTGCCCGTATCTACATGATTGTATGCATTGCACTGCTGCCACACAATTGGCTGATTAAATAATCGCATGAATAAGTAGGTCTAATAAAGTAAAAATGTTCCTAATAAAGTGTCTGGTGAGTGTACAAAAATGTGATCTAAGTGACTTTGACCATAGAATGATTGTTGGTGGCAGACCAAAGTGGTTTGAGTATTTCTGTAACTGTAGATCTCCTGGGATTTTCATGCACTACAGTCCTCTAGAGTTTACTCAGAATGGTGCAAAAAACAAAAAATATCCAGTGAGCGGTGGTGAATGGCCAGACTGGTTCGAGCTGAAAGAAAGGCAACGCTAACTCAAATAACCACTCTGTACACTTGTGGTGAGCAGAAAAACATCTGAAGGGCAGTTATTTCCTCATAACTGACTTGTTCATAGGGTATTATCCCGCTTATACCGGCTTATATACTTGTATTTGTAGACAATTTATTTTTAGTTTAGAAACAAAGAAGTATTAACTGAAATGCAATGGGAACAGGAGAAAAAATTGTCCCTGAGAAAAAAAAATCTTCATGCAGCCTAAAATTGCCTGCTGGATTTAAAAGCCAACTGCATCATCACCAAGGAAAAGTTCACTAGCTCACCATCGGCGAAAGGAAAGAAAACATTAGGCTATTAACTAATGTTAGCACGCAAAATAATAGTAAGCAAGTTACAGATATTTGACGCTGTGTTCCAGACTTCAGTGCCATGCAACTGAACAGAGCCCTTCCCATTTTGAACTGAAGCATTAGCTCAGGAGGTGAGAGCAGTCATTTGGCAGTCGGAGGGTCGCTGGTCCGATCCCGCCCTGGGTGTGTCGAAGTGTCCCTCAACAAGACACCCCTGATTGCTCCTGATGAGCTGCTTGGTGTGTGGATGGTTGAATGAGAAGCATGAATTGTGCAGCGCTTTGGTTTATCCAAACCAAACCATTTGGCTCTGTATAAATGCAGGCATTTACCATTTTGAGGCATAGAATATATATCACTGAGTTGTGCAGCAAAGCTATCAAAACCTCCTGACCTACTGCTATATTTCATGGCTCCTTTTATGCATCTCTGTTTCGACGCCAAACATACCAGTGTTCAATTTTGTCTCATCTGACCAAATTGAACTCATTGAATCCCAACCTCACCTTTTCAATCTGTTTTCCTCAGGATTTGCCCTGGGCTGGGGCCCCACCCCTTGGCTGGTGATGTCAGAGATCTTCCCTGTGCAGGCACGAGGATTGGCCAGTGCTATCTGTGTCTTTATCAACTGGACAGCTGCTTTCATCGTCACCAAGACATTCCAGGACCTTATGGTGAGGCTTGGGCATCATGCTCCCAAAATATTTGAGGGGGCCCACATTCAGACAAAATGACAAAACAGACCACAATACATTTGTTTTCCTTATTTCATTACCAAGACTGGCAATTAATCTTATTGCAGTGACACACCCAGTCTAAAATACACAAAATATTTCATGAACATATCGTGATAAATGGTGATGATGTAATGTACTGTATCAGGATAGCAGTATTTAGTACAGAATGATTAGCACAGCCAAGGGAAAAGTGGATCTGATCTGTACTGTACACTCAATCCCTTACTTTGGCCCAACTAGTTTAAAGATGGTTTGGGGATGGTCAAGCTGGCTAGTGGAAACAAAGCTGGTTAACCTGGCAAAGCTAGCAAGTCCATGTCCAGCTTGGCACAGAGCAGACCATGTCCAGATGGCAGGCCAGCTTGGTGCAGACAGCTGACCATCACCAAATTCCAGATAGTATCCAGCTGGAGCAGAAGCTCATCCACCATAGCCTGGTATCCTTCCATCAGGGACCTGCGCCCTCAAGTCTCTCAAGACTCTTTCACGCCTGTCACATGCTCACTGTGAACCTGCTTTCATCTGTGAAGAGAACAGGGTGCCAAAGGCAGACCTGCCAATTCTGGTGGTCTCTTGCAAATGCAAATCGAGCTGCCTGGTGCTCGGCTGTGAGCACAGGTCCCATTAGAGGACATTGGGCCCTCATGCCACCCTCATGGAGTCTGTTTCTGGCAGTTTGGTCAGAAACATATACACCAGTAACTTGCTGGAGGTCATTTTGTAGGGCTCTGGCAGTGCTCCTCCTGTTCCTTCTCGCACAAAGGAACAGATACCGGTCCTGCTGCTGGGTTGATACCCTTCTACGGCCCTGTCCAGCTCTTGTTGTGTAATGGCCAGTCTCCTGCTATCTCCTCCATGCTCTTGAGACTGTGACGAGAGCAAACATTCTTGCGACTGCATGTATGGCTGTGCAACCTCATGTTACCAGTAGTGACAAGGACACAAGCAGAACAGAAAACTAGAGAAAAATCAGTCAGGAAGGATACGGAGAGAGCAATTGCCTGTGGCCACCACATGCAAAACCATTACCTTTTTGGGGGTTGTCTTGCTTTTGCATCTCCATTGCACCTGATGATGATTAAGTGTTCCCTTAATTTTTTTGAGCAGTGTATATATACAGCTGATTGGTCAGGATCTTACAACACAATGCAGGTTCTGAACTTCAATTAAGAGCTAAGAACACAAACAGCTGAAATGTGAATGTGTGGACTTAATGGGAGATACCAAATTGGCGTCTAATCAGTGTTATTACAGACTTATCAATGGAAAAGCCAGCGTTCAGCAGATCCAACACCTGTCAGGAGTACTAATTCATTCATTCATTCAAAATTACAGCCCCCGATGAACTTAATCTTTAAATCTTTTTTGAGTTCATACATCTTACCTTTCCTGACAGCTTCCTGACAGTAGTCAGCTTCAGGGAAGTTTCTACTAACTTAGAAACTCCAGGCTGAGAATGCAGTGATGCCTAGCCAGATTCTGAGGTAACTCACGAATAAGTGAGTGCCACACTTAGCTGCGTCAAGGTCCGGCTAAACCAGGCAATTATCTCTTGTTCTTTCATACTTTTATGGATAAAAATCACATAAGTTGGGCTTGGTAAAAAAAAAACATAATAATAATAATAATAATAATAATATATATTAAAAGGAACATTAAAGAATAGCTATGTAATTTGAAAGTTATTTCATAATTTTAAGCACAGATGGTTGTTACTGTGCATGCATTGAAATGTGGCGTTTATTCTGTGATGTGATTAAAAAACTTTTACAGAGGGAGCACATACATGGTTATACTACGCTGTTGATTCAGTGATTCAGCATAATAATGACAGAAGGTTTTGCCTTTCAGGACTTGCTTGGGAGTGCTGGGATCTTCTGGCTGTTTTCAAGTCTCTGTGCCCTGAATGTCCTCTTCACCATCTTCTGTGTCCCAGAGACCAAGGGCAAAACTCTGGAGCAGATCCATGCCCATTTCAAAGGAACTGACTAGATGTCTGCTATAAATATTAGTAATATTATAGCCAGTAGATTTTTGCATTTTATTCATTTTTTATTCATTTCTTAATTTTCAATGAAAACAATCAGTAAGAAACTGGCTGTCATGTTTTGGTCATATGAGAAGTGAACTTTTTTGTGATTCTTTTTCTCCTGGCCATGATAATTGTGAGATTGGTACTTCTAGAGGGATTGACTACCCCCTGCTTTCCCAGTGCAGGCAGGATTATGGCTCTGTTCAATTTATGAAAAATCTTTACACTTGCAAAACCGCATATTGTTCTAGAGTAGTTTATATGTGTTTGTGTGGTTGTTTTGTAATAGAATTGTGCAGTTTGTATGCGTGTAAGCACAAACAAGTTATCCATGATTGATTTGAGTCACTGTTGACCATAATTAGCAGGGCTTGACATTAAGCTTGCTCAGGTATAGACAGGCTCCGTTGCTGTGCAAGCAAAGCAATGCAAATGCAATGTTGCCAGATCGGACAACTGCCCTTAGGCATTCCACTTGCCCGAACACAGAGTTTAGTTGCCCCAGGCAACAGGGCAAGTGTTATTGTCAAGGCATGATTATAATACGTCAGTATATATTAGGGTCCAGGAGGTACGAGCTCGCCAACCAGGGTGCTCCCAGTTTGCCTTGATTCCCTAAGTCAGCCACTTGGCGAAATAACTTTTTAAATTATTCAAGCCCTGTGTTGGTTGACTAGCGAACGATGTTAGCGTTTAATAAAACATGTGCATGTACAGTACTGTGCAAAACTTTTAGGCAGGTGTGGGAAAAAATGCTATAAAGTAGGAATGCTTTCGTGAATGCTAGAAATGTTAATAGTTTATTTTTTATCAATTAACAAAATGCAAAGTGAGTGAACAGAAGAAAAATCTAAATCAAATCAATATTTGGTGTTACTATTCTTCTAGGTACACTTGCACAAAGTTAGGGATTTTGTAGGCATATACTCTGGTGTGTGATTAACCAATTATACCAAACAGGAGCAAATGATAATCAATTTAATATGTAGCTTGAAACACAATCATTAACTGAAACAGAAACAGCTGTGTAGGAGGGTTAAAACTGGGTGAGGAACAGCCAAACTCTGCTTCCAAGGTGAGGTTGCTGAAGACAGTTTAATGTCAGAAGTCATATACCATGGCAAGACTAAGCACAGCAACAAGACACAAGGTAGTTATACTGCATCAGCAAGGTCTCTCCCAGGCAGAAATTTCAAGGCAGACAGGGGTTTCCAGATGTGCTATCTAAGCTCTGTTGAAGAAGCACAAAGAAATGGGCAATGTTGAAGACCATAGACGCAGTGGTGATACTTAGTGCAGCAGATGAAAGACACATCATCATGCTTACTTCCCTTCACAATCGGAAGATGTCCAGCCGTGCCATCAGCTCAGAATTGGCAGAAACCAGTGGGACCCAGGTACACCCATCTACTTTGCGGAGAAGGTCAGAAGTGGTCTTCATGGAAGAATTGCAGCCAAAAAGCCATACCTCCGACGTGGAAACAAGGCCAAGCAACTCAACTATGCATGAAAACACAGAAACTGGGGTGCAGAAAAATGGCAGCAGTTTCTCTGGACTGATGAGTCAAAATGTGAAATATTGGCTTTAGCAGAAGGCAGTTTGTTCGCCAAAGAGCTGGAGACTGGTACAAGAATGAGTGTCTGCAGGCAACAGTGAAGCATGGCGGAGGTTCCTTGCAAGTTTGGGGCTGCATTTCTGCAAATGGAGTTGGGGATTTGGTCAGAATTAATGGTCTCCTCAATGCTGAGAAGTACAGACAGATACTTATCCATCATGCAGTACCATCAGGGAGGCATCTAATTTGCCCCAAATTTATTCTGCAGCAGGAACAACCCCAAACATACAGCCAATGTCATTAAGAACTATCTTCAGCGTAAAGAAGAACAAGGAGTCCTGGAAGTGATGGTATGGTCCCCACAGAGCCCTGATCTCAACATCGAGTATGTCTGGGATTACATGAAGAGACAGAAGTATTTGAGGCTGCCTAAATCCACAGAAGAACTATGGCTAGTTCTCCAAGATGTTTGGAACAACCTCCCTGCCGTGTTCCTTCAAAAACTGTGCAAGTATACCTAGAGGATTTTTCTTCTGCTCATTCTCTTCTTCTGTTCTTGAAATTTTGTTAATTGATAAAAATAAACTATCAACATTTCTATTTTTGAAAGCATTCTTATTTTACAGCATTTTTTCAAACAGTGTACTGACTCAAACTTTACAACAGGAAACATTACATACTTCGGTCTAAACCTCTCTCCTAGACTGCCCAAAGTATTTCATTTAAATTACACCCCCCTTTTGAAAAGTATTAAAGAAGACCTTACCCGCTGGATAGCATTACCATTAACCCTAATAGGCAGAATCAACACAGAACAAATGACAAAAAATCTACATGATCCCTACCCAACCACCCTCTAGCTGGTTTAAAACTTTGGACTCACTCATCACAAAATTCTACTGGAAAAATAAAATTGGCTATCCTACAGAAACCAAAATCAACAGGTGGTCTAGAGCACCCAATTCCAACCAGTATTACTTAGCAACTCTATACCTCTCCATCAACTTTGGCTAGACATAGCACAAACAGAATGTAAAGAGTTATTAATCAATGACCTATTAATCAATGAACAATGATCAACTCCAATATGGCACAACCCGGATTTCTTCATTAATAACCATCCAATTAATGGCAGAAAATAGAGGGATAAGGGCATCACCCACCTTCATCATTTATTTTCAAACAATACAATACTTTCCTTTCAACAGCTGATGCTTAAATTCAATATAAGCAAAGACCAATATCCAAACATCCAACATCCAAAAAAGAAGCTCCATTAAAACCAAAATTGAACTGATAATTAACCCCTTGTGTCCATCTCCACTAATACCCAATATCGCTAAAATAGTAAATGGTCCCAAACAACTTATGGACCCTGCCAATCCACCTTCAACATGTCAAAAAATATTAATCTACAAGTTATCCAATTCAAGGTATTCGTACACGTATCAGAGGTCACAAAATGCATGCAATGGGATTTACTAATTAACAAATTAATCTGTAAACATCTGTACTCAATGTCCACTTCACACCCCCCGAAGTGTCCCTGAGCAAGACACCTAACCCCTAAATGCTCCTGACGAGCTGGTTGGTGCCATGCGTGGCAGCCAATTGCCGTTGGTATGTGAGTGCGTGTATGAATGGGTGAATGAGAATCATCAATTGTACAGCACTTTGTACCATTTATCAATTACTTTGGAACAGGATCAGTTTTACAACATCAAGATTTCATCACCATCCTTTGTTACAGGGGTTTTCAATGCGTTGTCACAGCTGGTGCTCAAATGACTTATGATTGTTGTTTCACAGTGGTAGGAGTAATGGAGCAGTGGTAGAGTCAAGATGTGTATCCATGTGCAAGAACATAGCGACAACATGGAGCAGTCAGATAGAATAGAGATCAAGCAGTGAGAGGAGGAGGAAGAGGAGGTAGAGGTGGTCAATGGAATGGCAGACGACAAGTATTCCTTCAGAGAGGTGGCCTTGTTTCTCATCTTAGAGGTTGGGGGGGTTGTCCTCGTAGAGGACAGTGTCTTTCACTGCAGTTGAGGATTTTTTCCCCTTTTTGTACCTATAATTTTGTTGCTATGATTACAGTTTTTTACAATTACTAACAATTCACTTTTTCAAAACTCTTCATACAACTCTGCACCAACATGCAACTTGGCACAACAGTTCATTTAATTCACAAAATGGATCGAAACTACCAAACCATTGCAAACATGTCTCTAAGGAAAAGCACCAGCACTAGAATGTTTTGTGTGAATCATAGAACAATGATCTAAAAAAAACAGAAGTAGATAATGCCACTGCCGCTGTAATGCCACTGGTTATCAGTGTTTTTTGTTTTTGATTATTTTCATTATCATTTTCATTATCATTTTTTCACTATTTTCTGTCAGTGATTTGCAAATAGAAATGTAGTTTTTGGTGGTCCAGCCTCATTTTTTGTAAAAGCAATGAACATACAATGGTGCACATACAGTGCTCTTGTGCTAACTTTGAAAAGTTATAAAAAAGTTATAGAAAGTATCAAAAAATTACAGTATTCTGATTTTGTTCAATGATTCCACTGTCTTCTACTACCACTATTCCCTTTATTTAGAACCACAAAAAGGACCATATTGAACCATGTATCAAGTATTTTTTCCTGCTATAGTAAAGTATTGTAAAAACAACTAAACAGTATCATTTGTGTGGGCGATCTAAACAAATGTGCAAAATTTCTTCAAAGATATGAATGCACAATGCATGTTTTGAACAAGTGAACAGGATGTGTTACAAGTGCTTACCATTTTGAGTGTTGTGTCTAAGGTTTTTAAAATTGAGTACAAACTTGTGAAATTAGGGTCGAAGTGATTGTAAAATAATCTGCCGTAAATCGTCACTACTTCACACTGCCATAGTTTGACGCATTTGAGAAAAATGGAAGATAATCTGGTTTGACTGCAACCATTGGTGAATTTAAGTGTTTGAAGTATGTCTCCATGGACATACTTGGAGGTGCAAGTAGCCTACATCGGTAACGATAGCTGCTGATAGTTAGATTCTTAGCTACCACTGAATTGGGGAACATGATGGAGTAAAGTTTAGATCCACATCTACAGTGGGAGCAATAATTATTTGATCCCTTGCTGATTTTGTAGGTTTGCCCACTTACAAAGAATGGAACTGTGTAGAATTTTAATCATAGGTACATTTTAACATTGAGAGACAGAATATCACAAAATAATCCACAATAACAACATCACATACATTTTATAAATTTAATATCATATTTTCCCATGAAATAAGTATTTGATCCATAGAACAATAGGACTTAATACTTGGTGGAGAAACCTTTGTTGGCAAGCACAGAGGTCAGACATTTGTTGTAGTTTTTCCACCAGGTTTGCACAGATCTTGGGAGGGATTTTGGTCCATTCCTCTTTGCAGATCCTCTCCAAATCCTTAAGGTTCCGAGGCTGTCGCTTGGCAACTCGAAGCTTCAGCTCCCTCCACAGATTTTCGATGGGATTCAGGTCTGGAGACTGGCTAAGCCACTCCAGGACCTTAATATGCTTCTTTTTGAGCCACTCCTTTGTTGCCTTGGCCGTATGTTTAGGGTCATTGTCATGTTGGAAGACCCATCCACGACCCATTTTCAGTGCTCTCACTGAGGGAAGGAGGTTGTCACCCAAAATGTCCTGGTACATGGCCCCATTCGTCCTCCCCTCGATCGTCGTCCTGTCCCCTTAGCTGAGAAACACCCCCAAACATAAGGTTTCCACCTCCATGCTTCACAGTGGGGATGGTGTTCTTGGGGTTGTACTCAGCATTTCTCTTCCTCCAAACACGGCGAGTCGAGTTGATGCCAAATAGCTCTATTTTGGTCTCATCTGACCACATCACCTTCTCCCAAGCCTCCTCTGGATCATCCAGGTGTTCTTTGGCAAACTTCAGACAGGCCTGTGCATGTGCCTTCTTCAGCAGAGGAACCTTGCGTGTGCAGCAGGATTTTAATCCTTCACGGTGTCGTGTGTTACTGATGGTTCTCTTTGTGACTGGTCCCAACTGCCTTCAGGTCATTAACAAGCTCCTCCTGTGTAGTACTGGGCTGATCCCTGACCTTTCTCATGATCATTGATATCCCACGAGGCGAGATCTTGCGTGGAGCCCCAGACCGAGGGAGATTGGCGGTGACTTTGTGTTTCTTCCATTTTCTAATAATTGCTCCAACAGTTGTTAACTTCTCACCAAGCTGCTTGCTTATTTTCTTGTAGCCCATCCCAGCCTTGGGCCTTAGCCTTTTGTCCCTGATGTCCTTAAACAGCTCCTTTGTCTTGGCCATGGTGGAAACGTTGGAATCTGATTGATTGTGTGGACAGGTGTCTTTTATACAGCTACATAATGATGTAACGAGTTGACACAGGTGTTTTGGGTAATAAGTTGAGATTTGGAGTGCTTCTTAATGGAAAACTAACTGGTCTGTGGGAGCCAGAATTATTGCTGATTGGTAGGGGATCAAATACTTATTTCATGCAAAAATACGAGAATACATTTATAAAATGTATATGATGTTGTTATTGTGGATTATTTTGTGATATTCTGTCTCTCAATGTTAAAATGTACCTATGATTAGAATTCTACACAGTTCCATTCTTTGTAAGTGGGCAAACCTACAAAATCAGCAAGGGATCAAATAATTATTGCTCCCACTGTATATGACAGGCTAAGCATGCTGCAAGTTATGGTAGACACTGGTCACCTCAGCCGCTGTTACTTTGTCTGTGTTGCTGTCTTTTTGTTTTGAGAAAAACTTGACATACACGCTGAACATTGTACTATGCATAGCCAGGTAGTCATATAATGAAGGTAAGTAATACACATTTAATGATGTGACAAAGAAGAGAAAAAAAGCAAAAAAAAGTTGCATTACAATATGCTGTCAGCCTCCATACCTTCAACGTAGGTTAAGAAAGCCAGATATCATGAAATTTCTTAGTATTCCCTCTGACTGTTGTGGCACCCCTGCTCCTGAATGTTGTGCCACGTGGGTGGAGAACCCTGGAGGGGCCCGTGCAGGTCAACCGCGCAGACATGCAAAAATACGAGAATAAATTTCTAAAATGTATATGATGTTGTTATTGTGGATTATTTTGTGATATTCTGTCTCTCAATGTTAAAATGTACCTATGATTAGAATTCTACACAGTTCCATTCTTTGTAAGTGGGCAAACCTACAAAATCAGCAAGGGATCAAATAATTATTGCTCCCACTGTATATGACAGGCTAAGCATGCTGCAAGTTATGGTAGACACTGGTCACCTCAACCGCTGTTACTTTGTCTGTGTTGCTGTCTTTTTGTTTTGAGAAAAACTTGACATACACGCTGAACATTGTACTATGCATAGCCAGGTAGTCATATAATGAAGGTAAGTAATACACATTTAATGATGTGACAAAGAAGAGAAAAAAAGCAAAAAAAAGTTGCATTACAATATGCTGTCAGCCTCCATACCTTCAACGTAGGTTAAGAAAGCCAGATATCATGAAATTTCTTAGTATTCCCTCTGACTGTTGTGGCACCCCTGCTCCTGAATGTTGTGCCACGTGGGTGGAGAACCCTGGAGGGGCCCGTGCAGGTCAACCGCGCAGACGTCACGCATTGGGAGAGGTGTGCGAAGGGGTATATCTGCCTAGAGAGGTGATGGGGAGATCAGCACCTTGGAGAGAGATCCCTCTACCTGCGGTCCAGGACCCCGGCCAGCGCACGTGAGTGAGCAGAGTGGAAAATCACTGACTCAGCTGCAGCCTCTTTTCCTAATGAGCAGGGAATGGGATTTAAGGCGCGGTCGAGGCTGCAGCCAGGCTCAGTTGGTGCCATTCCTGAGCGTGTGAGAGTGTGGAAGGCAGGGAGAGGAAGGACCTGCAACGCCCAGCCATACTGAACCTGAGGAAGACCCCACCTTCACGGACGGCAACACCGAAGACCTGGAAACGGACGCCGGTCACGTGAGCCAGATAAATTCCCTTCCTATTCACCCCCTGTCCTTGTGTTTCCCGCCAGCCCTGACGCGGCCGAAGAGGGGAGGAGGGAGGAAGCCCTGGAAAATACCCCGGTCTGGGAAGAATCTTCGTTTATTTTTTGCCTAAACGGCCCCTTTGATTTCTCCAGTTTTCCCCTACCCTTGCCCTGAGGGGGGGCGCTATCACCGATACCCCGGAAAAAAAAACACAGAAAAAATAAAAAGAAGTATTTTTTCTGACATCTGCTATCTCCTGTGTTGGTTCCTAGCTGTGCCCACTCGCTGCACCTCAGGATTCACCCCGAGGCACCACACTGTATATCTAATCTTTTCTAACCCAAGATTGTACGTGACCTCCTTAATCCAGTGGCCATTTGTTGGAGGTATAGGATATTTCCATTTAAACAGTATCAGTCTTCTGGCCAATAAAGAGCAGAAAGGCCATCATACTGATCTCCCGTCTTCCAAGAGGGGCGTTTTCTGGGGGCACCCCGAACCGTGCAATAATTGGAGATGGTTTTATCATTTTTCTAAATATCATGGAAAAGGTTTCAAATGGTTTGCCAAAATATATTAAGTTTTGGACATGTCCAGAAGTGTATTAGTTCATCCAGTTCAATCTCCCATTTATTTAAGTAGATCTAGGGGCATCAGATTGTGTGCATTGAGTAGCTCATAGATTTTGCTAATAGACAGGGGAAAATGTACAGAAACTTAGGCAGTGCGTTCATCTTTACTGTATTAATTCGTCCACCTTGTGATAGGCGATTCAGAGATATAGAATGACTGATAAAAAGTTTTAAAGCATGAGTTAATTTTTTGGCTTTTTTAGGCCTTGCTTATCATTGATCACAGAAATGGTCTGATTGGCTGTTCTTTGCTGTAATTGAGGGGCAAGTATCCCGCCTTCTCCCCATGTTCATAATACCCATGTAGAGACTTGGAAATGAGCTATTCAGACTGTTTTGTTGACAGGAGATCAAATTCTGTCTGCAATGACATACGCTTTTTCATGGTGTCCGCTGAGGGTAGAGTGCTATTTAATCTATCTAGCTCCAGTCAGTTCTCCAAGTCTGGCAGTGCTTTTTTTTTTCTTATTTGCACAATATGAAATAACCTGGCCCGTAGATACACCCTTCAGTGATTCCCGTACAGTTAAAGAAGATATTCCTGGAGTTTGTTTGATATTTAGGAATAGTGCAATCTGTTGCATACTATTAAGTTGGCTACAGTTTGTCTACAATTGGAACACAATTATACTCAAAGCCATAGTAAAGCCGCTTTAAGAAATTAAATGCACAAGGTGGAGAGTAGAGACTGTCAGAAGTCACTAGCACACACTGCATCTCAAATGCATATGTTGTCTGCCCTTGTGTTCTTGCAAGACCATTTCCGTCAAGAACACATGGCAAGAACCTTCTTCTCAAGACTGTTCTTGCATTCCTGGTATTGAGAAACACCCCACCCATTCATTTAGACTGAGATTGTGTCATTCTGTCACTCCCTGTTTCACTAGAGCAGAAAAATGAGGTAATGTGTTTTGTATTTGGTAATGGGGTGGCGGTTAGCCTATTCGCCATAACCTACTGAACCCATCTCAATCTATGATTAAATTCCGACCTATACCCCCAGTGAATAAGCTCATAGCACAGAGGCAACAAAAAACTCTCTTACTGTAGAATATATGATAGAAACCTTGGAAGGACCCATGACTCAGTGGGGGGACTATCCTCATTGGGTTGGCCTGTTCAGAAGCATGGTGATAATATAACTGAAAGTGGTAGTGGTGACATCAGGAGTAACTTTAGGAGTAGGGTTCATGCAGTAGGAAGTGTTAGGCACTGCACAAAGCTTTTGAAAGGTCAAAACCCACACCAAGTTATATACTTGCTCCAGCTTCATGAAAAAAAACTATTTTCGAACCTATCCTGGAACAAAACAGTGATCACCTCCCCAGTACCATGTATAGCAAAATCGGGGAGCCAAAAAAGAAAAGAAAGGGAGATTAGAAAAAATTCTAATGTCAATATGTACATTTCTTTCAGAAAAAACTTGCTAATGCTGTTTAAGAATGTTTTATATTGTTTTGATTGAAGGCAGGATAGTTTTTGCTTCCAAGGGGAATTCAAGTATGTAAATTCGAAGCAAACTGCAACCACTTAGCTATATATGTTGTTCATAGTTCAGTCAGACAACTCACAATAAATAAAGCAATATTTATTGAGGTTTAATGTAAATGCAAACTTTGGCATCCCCCCATAGGGAGCTTGAGAAGCAAAGCTCACAAGTGGATGCTGGGGTGGTGCTGTGAATGCAAAAAAAGAATCTGAGGGCATTATTCATCAGTCAAGATAATTCAAACAAATGCAGCTAGCAAAAGCAGCAAGAGCATAGGCCCGACAGCATACCAAAACAAGCAATGCAGCAGAAAGAGCCAGGCAACAGGGCAGCTTGCATGATGTCCAGGGCTGGGCAATTTGAGCAATACAGCAACAGCTAGCAAGCAGCACAGCATGGCCGAGCAGCAGCAGAATGACTCTGATAAAAGACATGTGGTGACTGTTAATGGACAACCTTTTAAAGGGCTCATTGACACAGGCAGTACACACAATTTAGTAAAGGCATGTAATGTAGATGTTAGTCTGGATGATGCTGCCATGCCCTTCTCCATCACCTGTGTTCATGGCCGGGTCACCAGTTACCCTACGGCTGATGTCACAGTAGAGGTGGCAGGCCAGGCCTATCTACGAGAGCCTTGGCTATGATGTAGTTCTCGGGGATGACCTTCCTATCTTGGCTGATTTGGTCTACTCAGTACCAGCCTCATGTGCAGTGGCGACCAGGTCCCAGGAAAAAAACGCCTTGAACCTTTACCTAACCTTGCTGATGACCTGTGTATCAGGGGTGGGAAGCCAAGGAAACACAGGACCCATACAGAGAACAATGTATGGGTCCTTGTGAAGTTTCTGATGGTGAAGTGGCTGAGACACTTCTTATAGATGCACAGTGGCAGATCCGTAGAACTTCAGTTGCAGGGATCTGATCCTGTGATCCGGTGGTGTACAAGTATCTGAATATAATCCTGTTGTTACTGAAAGCTACATTGTTAAAGACAGTCTCCTATACCTTTCAGACATTGAAACTCCAAGACTTGTCATATCCAAGTCATGCCAACATCTTATCCTACACATAGGAAATACTGTACCATGGTCAGGGCATCGAGTCCAACAGAAGGTGATGTAATCAAGTTCGGTTCCAACAATCAGTGCCTTTGTTAAGATGTTCAGCACTTTGAATACTGAATACAAGTGTGCTCGGACCCCTCACTTAGCCTACATATAAAATATACACTCACTGAGAACTTTATCGGGTATTTATGAGATTTTTTTTAACTTATTGGTCTTCTGCTGCTGTAGCCTATCTACTTAGAGATTTGATGCATTGTGTGTTCGGAGATGCTCTTCTGCACACCACTGTTGTAATGTGTGGTTATTTACGTTACTGTCACCTTCCTGTCAGCTCTGACCAGTCTGGCCCTTCTCCTCTGACCTCTCTCATTAACAAGCAGTTTTTGCCTGCAGAACTGCCGCTCACTGGATGTTTTTAGGATTTACATGCCCAACAGTCTCTAGAGTTTGCAGACAATAGTACTAAGAGATCAGCAGTTTCTGAGATACTCAAGCCACCCTGTCTGGCACCAATAATCATTCGACAGTCAATGTCAATTGGATCACATTTCTTCCCCATTCCCCATCCTTTATGGCAAGAACTGGCCCAAGAGGATAATGGTGTCTTCAGGAGGTCATTTATAGATGCCAAGATTAGGGCATCAGCATGCCTATGATGTTAGTGGAGGGGAAAGAGACTGTATTCTTATAAGCAAGAACATTTTGTGGGTCTTGAATACGTTTCGTGCTAAACAATGACAGTTTCTCTCTCTAATGCCAGAATCTAAAGACTAGACATCTGACAGGGACCATAAGTAATTTGACAAATTTAATTTGTGTTATTTAACACAAACTTAAAATAAATGACTGTCTAAAAAAAATAATTAAAAAAATGAATAAATCTACAACCCATTGTTCTATGATTGACACAAAAAAATATAATGCTGGTGCTGGTGATACTTTGGCATTCATCCTGCTGCTGCCGTCAGCAGTGACATTAATGAACATAATCACATAAGTGAGCCAGTTCCTGTGGCAGCCATACATGTCCCAGCCATAACACTACCACCATGTTTGGCAGATGAGGTGGTTCATGATGATGGTACAGGTTGATCTTGGTCTCATCTGTCCATAACACTGTTCCAGAACTCTATTGGTTTTTAATGTATGTTTTTGCAAACTGTAATTTGGGCAGCCAGGGCTTTGCATCTTGTGGTGAACTCTTGAGGTTATGCTGGTGTAGTCTTCTCTTGATGGCCGTCTGTGACACATCAGTGCGCACTACACTGGTCTTCCGTGGTCTACCAGTCATTTGCCATTGCTGAGCTCACCAGTGCTTCTTGCTTCTTAACAATAACAAACAATTGCTTATGCTTAACTAACTGCCTCTGCCACGTCTTTGGTCCTCATTTTAAGAGACAACAGCAAATGTATGAAACGTGCCCAAGAAACAAGGACTATATACAAAATTTTTTTAGAATTCCTACACTGTTCACCCAATATGGATGTGAACCCTCAAATTAAAGCTTAAAGTCCACATTTCATCCATATTGTGATTGTTTTATTTCAACTGTTTGCTGGAGTACAGAGCAAAAACTAAATATGTATCGCAGTCAAAATACTTAGAGAATGCTCTGTAAATAACTGAAATGTTACAAGCAGGAATATGTGTATCTTCACCATGTTCATGTTCTAGACTTCATGGTAAATGATCTGCATTTATATGCCAACCTTCCACTTCCTCTTTGGATGTTTGTTTCTCAAATTGATCACAATACATCTCAAAAGGGATATCTCTACACATAAAAGCAATAGTAAGATTGTATATTTCCTCATATTTAGTAACAGATATTGACAGTAGTCAGGCAATATGATTACAGAAGAATTCCTTATTTCGCTCTTCAACATCTTTTCAC
Source organism: Conger conger (assembly GCF_963514075.1). NCBI lineage: Eukaryota > Metazoa > Chordata > Actinopteri > Anguilliformes > Congridae > Conger > Conger conger. The sequence goes on along the minus strand of NC_083770.1, from coordinate 1,259,201 downwards.
TGCTGTACTGGAATACCGTGTTTTTGGTTTCATCTTGTTGCATTAGATTACATTACATTATTGGCATTTGGCAGACGCTCTTATCCAGATCAACATACAGTTGATTAGACTAAGCAGCAGACAATCCTCCCCTGGAGCAATGCAGGGTTAAGGGCCTTGCTCAAGGGCCCAATGGCTGTGCAGATCTTATTGTGGCTCAACCGGGAATCGAACCGCTGACCTTGCGGGTCCCAGTCATGTACCTTAACCACTATGCTACAGTCCGCCTGAATTCATATGTTGCTATTCATATGTATCCTTGAGTCCATGGTGCCAGATAGACACTATTCCAATGTGTCACGCTACTTGCTGATGAGACTGGGCTGGAGGTGCTTGTGAACTGGCTAATCTATGCGACACTTAGATAAATTTTACATTTGATCTAATGACACTTATATCCTAAAGATCTAAGAGCAACGGCAATATTTTCACTCATAGAACATTTATTTTTAAAGACATAGACAAGTGCAACAACGAACAAGCTTGGTAACGTCGATACACATAAGCCTAAAAATAAAGGGATCAGTGGGATTAATTGCCTAAAGAATACAGGCTAAGCATCCAAGTTTTAAACAAACAAAAACCGGATAAAAGTGTGGCTAAGAAACTATAACCATAGCTATGCGGCCACAATTAGCCCATCAGAAATGTAGCCTATTGAACTGCATGTAGCCTATTTCAAAAATCAAGTGAGCCTGTAATTACTGTCGTCCTTAACATTAAATAAAAATATGAATTAGGCCTAAAAATAAAATAATTAGGCAGGCTAAACATCCAAGAGTGCACTTTAAAAATGAAATTTTTGTAGGCTATCTGTATTGTCTGTAGGCTATGCCTAACAATTGCCGTCCTATAGCCTAAATAATAGCCTAATAAATAAAAAAGGAATTAGATAGACAGGCCTACATTAGTTCTTTTGCATTCACTTTCAAGAAAACAAGTCTGGCCAAGGTCTGAGACTTCAGACTAGTGCGGTGACTTCTGGACAGCAGGCCAGCAGCGGAAAACACCCTCTTGGCACTTGCAGAGCCACTTGGGATGCTGAACACTCTGCAAGCTACTTTGGCCAGGCGGGGAAAAGACATGGCGTTTTCTTACCAAAACGGGATTACCTCTGCGTCCGGGGTCTGCCTCGGAGATGAAAGATATTTCTCAACCTCACCTTTGGCGTCAGCAGGCGTGTGCAGCTGCTCGCTGTAATATGAGCCAAACAGTCAAGATTTTGGTTCAGAATCAGTGTCGGATGGGCCCGCGTTGTTGGTGTTGGGTGTTCCGCTGGAAGGGTTAATTCCCATGGTTTCCTCAATGAGGACTCAGACTCATCTCGGATTATCCATTCAGTCTTGAATCTGGGGTCTAATATTGATGCTAAAACGAGATGCTTATTTGTGTAATATCTCTCGTACCGAGTTGACATGAGTTGTTTGCCAATGTTTCCGCAAAGGCTGTGATTGTCATGGGCACGCTGGGGGGGTGTGTAGCCCGGCTGGGCCACGCTGGGGGCGTGTGTAGCCCGACTGGGCCACGCTGGGGGGGTGTGTAGCCCGGCTGGGCCACGCTGGGGGGGGTGTGTAGCCCGGCTGGGCCACGCTGGGGGGGGTGTGTAGCCCGGCTGGGCCACGCTGGGGGGGGTGTGTAGCCCGGCTGGGCCACGCTGGGGGGGGTGTGTAGCCCGGCTGGGCCACGCTGGGGGGGTGTGTAGCCCGACTGGGCCACGCTGGGGGGGTGTGTAGCCCGGCTGGTCTCATGGCCAGTGGGGGCTAATGCCGAGTGGAGGTCTCATGGCCAGTGGGGGGCTCATGGCCAGTATGGCCAGCGGGGGTCTCATGGCCAGCGGGGGGCTCACGGCCAGTGGGGGTCTCATGGCCAGTGGGGGCTAATGCCGAGTGGAGGTCTCACGGCCAGTGGGGGTCTCATGACCAGTGGGGGTCTCACGGCCAGTGGGGGGCTCATGGCCAGTGGGGGGCTAATGCCGAGTGGAGGTCTCACGGCCAGTGGGGGTCTCATGACCAGTGGGGGTCTCATGGCCAGTGGAGGTCTCATGACCAGTGGGGGTCTCATGGCCAGTGGAGGTCTCATGGCCAGTGGGGGGCTAATGCCGAGTGGAGGTCTCACGGCCAGTGGGGGTCTCATGGCCAGTGGGGGTCTCATGGCCAGTGGGGGTCTCATGGCCAGTGGGGGCTAATGCCGAGTGGAGGTCTCACGGCCAGTGGGGGTCTCACGACCAGTGGGGGTCTCACGGCCAGTGGGGGGCTCATGGCCAGTGGGGGGCTCATGGCCAGTGGGGGGCTAATGCCGAGTGGAGGTCTCACGGCCAGTGGGGGGCTCATGGCCAGTGGGGGGCTCATGGCCAGTGGGGGGCTAATGCCGAGTGGAGGTCTCATGGCCAGTGGGGGGCTAATGCCGAGTGGAGGTCTCATGGCCAGTGGGGGGCTCATGCCGAGTGGTTTAACATGCTTGAAAATTGTGAAGAAAAAAAAAAAGGCGTACAACTCCGTTTAGAATACCACACCATCTTTAATTACTGTTTCACCCAGACTGAAAATCACTGACTTGCATTCATATCTCCCATCATGGTAAAAGGTAAATGGCTGGCATTTATATAGTGCCTTTATTCAAAGTGCTGCACCATTGCTTCTCATTCAACCATTCACAGCACCTCAGGAGCATTTAGGTGTCTTGCTCAGGGACACTTCGACACACCCAGGGTGGAATCGAACTGGCAACCCTTCCGACTGCCAGACGACTGCTCTTACCGCCTGAGCCAGTGTCGCCCCTACATCATATCATATATCTCCCTTAGCTCCATTTAACAAGAACTTGACCAGAAGTTTCAGGACATTGTTGTCCAACCCAATCACATTCCCATCCTGTATGGCTTCGTACAGCCTCATGCTTCCAGTGCCCCAGCAAAGGTTCTTTCTTGGATTGTCAGAGTCATTCAAAGCCAGTGTATTCAGCTGGTAGCAGAAGAAAGAGAAGCACTGTCCATCAGTGATTATGGCTTGTGACACAAATGGCCTCGTCAAATCTTCATGACTCCAGAAACCTGTTCATAAGAATGAGAGAGAAAATGTTGAAAAATACAGGAAATGCATGAAAATGATCAAACTTTATATTTACTCATAGTACTTCAAACCCGATTGGTTTCGTTTTATTAACCAACATAATACAAGGCCATTGCAATGCAAATGTATCCATACAAACTGAACCTACATGCATGCACTAATTGGCCTCGATAATACAATCTGCTCAATGCCAAACTGTTAAATGTAACTGAAAATATTGTTTAAATTTGTGCATTAACTGCTCTCCATACTAGCAAGGTGGCAAACAAGATTCTGGTCATTTTTGGGGCTATATTACCCGGCAAGTAGTCATTTGATATTGATGGACTGTGCACCATTACTTTGAGGAAGTACCAGTTCTTGATTTTTTCAATGCCCCTATATGACTGGTTTGTGGACAAATATTAGTCATGTTTACTGTATATGCAAAATTCAGACACATTGGTTGTAATGTTAGCTGTAAAAATAAGTATGTCCACATGAGAACCCAAATAGACAGATCAAAAATATTTAGTTCATTAGTTAGTCAGTTTGGGACACCAAGTTGTCCTTGCAGCAGTGGTCAGGTCAGAGGCTGTATAGCAACTGGAGAGGCTGGAGGAAGCACACCACACCTTTTAGGCTGTAATGGAGAACCCCCTGCTTTTCTATAGTTTTTGAGAGTTTACAGGCATAAGTGGACAGCTCACAAATCTGTATAAGGACCAGAAGGGAAACATGGACCCGTGGTTCCATTTAATCCTATTATTTTCATTTCTTCCGCAAGTGGCACCACTTTTGAGAGTTCTGTGTTTAATGCATGTTACCTCCTCGTCAAATAGGTGAGTATTTTGGTACTGTATTTACTTCCTGAAATAGCCATTTCAGCTCGACAATGATAATGCAAGCTCCTTATGATGAAAAGGGCTACTGAATTGAAATTTAGCCCATTGTAACTCTAAAAGTGCTCTTCCTTTGGACGTATGATGAATGTGTTGTCACAGTGTGAAAAGGACACAGTGTGGAAAGGACACACAAACGCTGCCTATTTGTGCCATGATTTCATCCTCAATGTAGCTACGATCAATGAGTGCCAACATACTGGCTAAGATAACCGTTTCACGGGGTGTCTTGGTGGCGCAGCCTGTAGAGCACTGACCGCATACTCATTGCGAGCCGCAACGTCGGCGGTTCGAATCCGACCGTCTGACATTTGTCGCATGTCTTCCCCTCTCTCTCGCTCCCATTCTTCCTGTCTCTCTATACTATATACTGTCCAATAAAGCTGAAAAAGGCCTAAAAAAATATCTTTAAAAATAAAAAATAATAAAAAGATAACCGTTTCACGAATAGATTTTTTTTACTGTGTGTTTCCATGTGGCTTTATTTTCTGATATCTACTCAAAGTGAGACTAAATGGCACATTTCTCTTGCGTTCTTTTTCAGCAAAACCTAGGTTTTTTTGTTAATGTTTTTTTGTATTATAATTTCTTTTCCCTTTTCTCTGAATTTGGTTGCCAATCTATACCAATTACCTATGTTATCTAGGATACATCTCATACATACGACCACGCCCCCAGCAGCACATCCCCCAGCAGCACATCCCCAAGCCCCCAGCAGCACATCCCCCAGCGGCACATCCCCCAGCAGCACGCCCCCCAGCGGCACGTCCCCCAGCGGCACGTCCCCCAGCGGCACGTCCCCCCAGCGGCACGTCCCCCCAGCGGCACGTCCCCCCAGCGGCACGTCCCCCAACGGCACGTCCCCCAGCAGCACATCCCCCAGCCCCCAACGGCACGCCCCCCCAGCGGCACGTCCCCCAGCGGCACATCCCCCAGCGGCACATCCCCCAGCGGCACATCCCCCAGCAGCACGTCCCCCAGCGCAGAACGGATCAAACGATCCGCACACCTTCTCCAAGCCGCATCGTCTCCGACCGCGAGGCGATCGGGGCTGTTGTTGCATGTGGCCAGCCTCCCCCCGCTGAGTCGTCCTCCCCCCCCCCCCCCCAAGCATGGTACTCACCTTGATACACAGCCTGCGCTCCAGTCCAGGCAAAGAGACTGGCAATAGCATTGGCCCTCAAGCGAACCTCAATCTGGTCATCAAGGTTTGCCTTGCAAAGGTTTCTCCTCAGAAAACGATCCATTACAAGGTGGAACTGCGTGTGGCCATAGCTGCAAGGGTCAGCAAGTTTGGACCCTAATAAAAGAAAATGGAAAAGTAAAAATATAGTGCGGTTGTAAAGTCCAGACATCGTACCAGTCATGAAAGTGTCATCTATGAATGTAAATTGTACCATTTCTATTTGTGGCACAGGCATAGGCAAAGCATTGACTTTTCCGTTGGGAGTGCAAACTTATCAGGCTTCAGAGATTCTTTTTATAACATTATTGCAGCTTCAGCCTTATAAAAACTATCAAGCTTAGACAACTTGCAATATCAAGATGTAATAGGCTATGTGATAATACTTTACTTGAACCCCTTGCCACAAGATTGATATAACACTGTCACTGTTTTTCAGTAAATGGTACTTTAATGCACAGGCTTAATTGGGCTGAAGACCAGGATTAGCCAGTATTATAATTTCCCAGTGAGTGACTGATGAAAAAAGCAGGACAATGCCAGAGGTTTCTTTATTTTTCAGGACATTCCAAGTTGTTGTACAAGCTATCCCCAATGCTTGTGCAATGGCCCTGATCAAATTCTCCTCTTTTCTACCCTTCAAATGGCTTGCTTTTCTCCAAAAGACAGCTCTCTGGTTTTCATGTTGGTTTGTCTTTTCTAACACAAATGCAGTCTTCACAGGCAAAACGCAAGGCTAAAACCAAGAGTAGACATTTAGAACTATTTTTTTTAACCAATCAATCTAACAGGACACATCTGGGCAACAAGAAACACCTGTCAGTCACATGTTCTAATACTTTTGCTCACCTAACAATCCGTAATACTGGCATTTCCTCATAAAAATCAAGATGAAAATATACACTCAGGAGCACTTTATTACTTTATTACACCTCGATTATCTAATCAGGCAATTGTGTGGCAGCAGTGCAATGCATACAATCCGGGGTCAGGAGCTTCAGCTAATGTTCACATCAACCATCAGAATGGGGGGAAAAATGCGATCTAAGTGACTTTGACCGTAGATTGATTGCAGACATATTGTATATTGGTGCAGACAGGGTGGTATGAGTATAAAACAGCTGATTTTCATGCAGACTAGTCTAGAGTTTGCAAAGAATGGTGCAAAAAACAAAAACGAATCCAGTGAGCAGCAGTTCTGCAGACAGAAACACCTTGTTAATGAGAGACGTCAGAGGAGAATGGCCAGACTGGTCAAAGCTGACAGGAAGGTGACAGTAACGCAAATAACAGTGATATGCAGATGAGCATCTCTGAACACAACACATCATAACTCTAAGTGGATAGTAAATAGCAAATGAAGTGCTCACTGAGTGTATATATTTTAAAATGGCTATTTTTATGCTCAGCCAAGCCTACTGCATTACACGGATATCAAACTTTAATAACCCTGCATTAAGACTCACTAAGTTTTTAGAAAGTGTATAGTCTCCCCAAAATGTGTCACATCCATAACGCAAGTTATTTGTCATATTTACCACGACCATGAAAGAATACATTTCTAAAGTACTTTGTAATTTTCTGTCCAATGCCACATCCATAACACTGGAATTGCGCAAAATAAGATCCTGAGAAAGAACTTTGCATGTTTCAGTCAACGTGAGCACATAGGACTAGTCTTTCTGAACAACTGTTTACAGGTTAAAGCTATTCAGATAATTCTGGATGTAGAATCTGGTACATACCGGTGAAAATGCGGTTTTCATACTGCCTCCTATACAAAGGAAGCAGTTCAGGACCGTATCTGATCTCAGGAACCTCTGCAGAAATTTCCGTCTCTAGTGGCAGCATCTAGAGGAAAGAATAAAAACATCTTGAATCCCCAAAATAATTATTCTCATGAAACCAAACTCAACCATGGACTGCCACTGATCATTTGAAAGTTAAACATGTTATAATAACATCAAATAAAAGTACATTTTACTTTATGCACAAAACATTCATATATTAATTTAACAATTAAAAATAGTTATGCATTTGAAGCTGAAATTCACTTTACCACATTGCATCTGGATGTATTGAATAAATAGTTGAATGCATCTTTTGTAAAAATGTGTTTCTTAATAATTAATTATTTGGCAGAAAAAACCTCTCCCCTCTATTTGCACTTGTGTGTAAAGTGCAAACACAGTACACAGTATTGATTCAATCCCAAAATGGGAGATGCTGCAATTCTTTAAACCATTTAAATATTTTCTTTAAACCATCATTTATACCACGGCACAGAAAACTTAACTGATCAACAAAATACTGCAGTTATTTATATGCTGCAGTTAAAAATGGAAAGGGCCAGTCTTACTCCATTAACAGATGCCTGGCACTGAAGTCTTGAATGCAGTTTCCAATTCTAATTTCTAATACTAATTATATTCGCTCGCAAAATAATGGCAAGGTGTTTACTATAATTTGCAAGCTAACATCAATGACCTAATGTTACATTTCCTTGCGACGATGGTGAGCTAATGAACGATAATGCAGTTAGCATAGCAGCAGGCAATTTTACACTGCGCCAATCTAATCTCTCAGCAACAGGGTTTTCAGAAAACTTAATTTTCTCATCCTCCAAATCAGCTCTGCAACATTTTTAAGCCAGTTTCAGAAGATGAACCATTCCTGTTGTGATGATACACATTTGTTTATTCACTTTTTTAAATGAAACATATGTTTGTCAATCTTTTGAAGTACAAAGTTTCAAAGTTGAAGGATACAAAGTTTATAGTTGTATTGAATGATGTATTTTGGTCATGTTATAGTGCACTGCCAATAACACTGCCAATAAGATTCATGATGCATCATATGAGGTCATCATATGAGTTCAATATTTTTAGGTACCAAAAAATGGTTCAGCACAAAAAGATTAATCAACTCTGTTTTGGATCTCCTTTTGAATGAGATTATTAAAAACTGCACACCAAACAAGGAGATTGAGAACCAGAAATGCAGAATAAAATTAATAAGAGGATATTAACATCATAAACTATGCCCCCTAGCGGTCGGGATGTTGACATCCAAAATAATTGTTGCGACATAAGAAAACCTCAAAATGGCAATGCCAGATTGAAAAAGGTTCAATCTCTAGCAGTTTAGATGCTTATCAGCCTCTTATTTCCAATGCAGGGCAATCAAACTCCAGCCTCCCCATCACCACACACAACCCTTCCCCCGCCACAGACGAAGACAATAATAGGCATATTCTAACGTTTCTCTGCCTCAAAAACTCATGTTCAAATATAAGGTGGAAAATGTACAATTCAGAAGTTGCATTAATAAACACACTGGGCCTCATTTGTCAAACATGAGCCAAACTAGATTGACCGTAAATTCTTTGGAAATGCATTTACACAACACGGCACTATAAGCTGTTCTGGACTGTACTCTTGTAAAAAGTGTTGTCTGTTTGCCTCCTAAAATTGAGTCTCGACTTGACTCGACTCAGACTCGTCACTAAGGATTCGTGAACAACAAGTCTGCCAAATTCCATTGTTTAATCAGCATCATGGAAGCGTTGACTGTCAAGTTGTAGCGATGTTGGATGAGAACCACAAGCATAAATGTTAGAACACACTTCTTCAGGTTGGCTTGAAAAGCCCCATACATTTTAATTGTCAACGTAGTTTTCAATAAAACTGCCATCTTATGGGGTTTTGATCTGGAGCATGAGCAAAAGATTGCATTATTTTTAAAAACTTCGAGTATGATCTTTAAGCTCCATATGCAAGCAGGACAGCGAGTCTTGTTAGGTGACATAACACTGCATAGACATTCCAGTATTCCAGTGTCATACAAAATGCATGAACTGTATGCATTTTAGAGATAGCTTGTTGGTCATAGACGTTAGCATTAAAAACTACCATAGATGCATTTAATCCAGGATTAAGATTAATCTCTGTCCATGTAATCTTTCCCTAGTGTGTTATTGACCTTCATTTTATATTATAGGCCCATAGTAATGTTTGCATTACAATAAATTGGCTTATTTATTGATATATCGAGCTTAACCTGAGGTTTTGGCAAAGCCTTTCTCCAGCCATCTTGAGAAAGGCTTTTCCAAAATGTTGGCTCAGATGTCATAGTTCATTGATATATGAATAAATTAATTCAATAGTCACAATTTTTTGTGTGCCCCTGATATTACTGTTTTTTTCAGTTGTCACACATGGTGCAAAAAACAAAAACAAATCCAGTGAGCAGCAGTTCTGCAGACAGAAACGCCTTGTCAATGAGAGAGGTCAGAGGAGAATGGCCAGACTGGTCAAAGCTGACAGGAAGGTGACAGTAACACAAATAACCACACATTACAATAGTGGTATGCATCTCTGAACTCACAAGGCATCATACCCCTAAGTGGATAAGCTACAGCAGTAGAAGTAAAAAAATGTTTTTAAAAAGTCTAATAAATACCATATAAAATGATTGGTGAGTGTACATTCAATAGAGAACATGAAAAGCATTTTCATGGCACTGTATAATGGCAATGCTCCTTCTTATAATTACGCCATTTTTAATAATTATCTTGCACATTTCCCTGTCTTGCAAACTACTGCAAGTGCCTGATCAGATTAGTATGGTGACTTGGTACCTCTGGAAGTTGTTGTGGGACCCTGATCTGACAGTTGGGTTTGTCATCAATCTGGAACCTGACGGGTTCTATTCGACCTCTCCGGTGTCCCGCTGGAATAGTCCTGTCCCCTTTCATCCAGTAGAAATTCACTTGTGGATTGAAATCTAAAAAAGAAAACATGTAGCTTCAATCACAGCCATAATAAAAAGCAACCTAGCTCTGGTACTGGCTGAAGTTTATGGAGGACCACATATGGCAAATTGAGGAAATTATGAACAAATTGCTTCATAATAAATACAAATAACCACACATTACAACAGTGGTATGCAGAAGAGCATCTCTGAACACACATCGCATCATAACTCTAAGTGGATACCCTACACCAGTGGAAGTAGTATACACAAAAATAGAAGATATATATTTTAATTGACATTGAAATGAAAAAAAATGCATGATATATATATATATATATATATATGATTCAGCTGTAGCACCAAGGCTGTGCCACCCATTTGTGTTCCTGCCATCCCTCAACCTCATCTGTGCTTCAAGTTATTGGACATTTATGTACTTTTATTTAATCTGGTTTTCTGTTTAAAACCATTGTTTCTACAAACCGGTGTCAACCAGCGGCAGATGGGTTCCCCTACTGAGTCAGGTTCTGCTCAAGGTTTCTTCCTGTTCCAGGGAGTTTTTCCTTGCCACTGTTGCCCTAGGCGTACTCTTGGGGCCCGGTTTCTAATTCTGTAAAGCTGCTTTGTGACAAAGGCCTTTTGTAAAAAGCGCTATACAAATAAAATTGAACTGAATTGAATGATATAGGTAACTGTATTGGCCGTTATTCATTTTATTATAATCTCCATTTGAACATCTAGTGTGTCATCCTTGAATAGGGCTGTAGCTGGAAAGCTCCATATTTAAACCGCATATTCAAAATGGCCTATATTTTCGGAAAATAAACTGTATTACCTTTTATTCCAATATTATTAAGCCATTAAATACTAACAAACTTTGGACTTTTTGGAGACATTTTGAGAAACATTGTAGCCTAGTGGCTAAGGTACATGACTGGGACCCGGAAGGTTGGTGGTTCAAGCCCCGGTGTAGCCACAATAAGATCTGCACAGATGTTGGGCGCATGAGCAAGGTCCTTAATCCCAACATTGCTCCGGGGGGAATTGTCACCAGCATATTTTAATTTTCCCCTTGAAAAGATTATAAAACAACCATGCTCAGCAATTACTCTATTGAACTGGCAGCCTGTGTCAGTGTTCACTTCTGCCCAAGACCTTCCTACCTGAATCTAAAAATTGTCCAGGATGCTTCTGAGCCCAGAGGCCCTTTATTCTGTGTGTGTCTGGAAAGCATGTGGCCTATAGAAGCACAAGGAGCACAGATGGAAACATGTATGGACTTCTCCACATAAAAATGCAGGTGTAAATGCACCTAAACAGCATTACAAACAGATTAAAATCCATTTGAGACTGATGCTATACGAGTGTATATGCATCAGTCTCACCAACGTATATGACAACTGAAACGCCTCCCAAATCATGCGAGTTAGCCATCCTCCAAACCAGCAACCTCTCAATGACAACAAGCTGGAAGACACGTGGTTCAAGTTTGAGTAAAACTAAATGCTCACTCGCGATAAACCAGTCTCTGCATTCAAGGGTGGATTTTGAGTGCCCGTTACCTTCTGGGAAACACAGGCTGGAGATTCAAGCCACACGCATCCAGTGACATCACTGGATGCATTTGCCCTTAAAAGTTTGGCCCAATATTTCAGAAACAGCTACATGGACGTTGATATTAAAAAGGCCTACACACTGAATTTAAGCATTTAATCCAAATAATCCCAACTGAAACAAGCGTGACAGTATTCCTTTAAAGTACGGAAGTGCTCAGTACAGAAGATGGACATTGAGATTCAGCCTACCATTCCCACAACGGTAGCCCACTGCTTTATTATAACCCGGTCATGCATTTTGCTGTGAACCTTCTCCCAACCGAAAGTAATGTTGGCATTTCTCAGACAGAACCAATAATATCAATTCCAAAGCCCAAGAGCATCGAGGCCTTGTCTTGGTAATGGTCACCTAACTTTTACAGATTCTTCTGGACTGGTCCGCTCCACTCGCTATTTGGCAGCCTTCCTCATGGCATTTGACGGAGATATCAAGGTGATCTGGCCTGCCTTCTTCGCTTTTTCAGGCAGAGGATAAGAGACCATTGATGTTCACCTGTATGTCTTTTTGTTTTATTTGTCCACCTCTCCCAAGAAGGCCTCTCTCTTCTCTGCAACACTTTTTTTCTTCATCCAAGAATGCCCTGTATCCCTGCCTTGAAGTTGATGCAAAAAGTTATTTTGTCATAAAAATGTTTGTGACACCTCCTACATAATTGATACAGTCTGTGATGATCCTTTGAGCAACAAGGGTTAGCTCTTTCATATTTTTAACTTCAATCTCTCTGTTCACCAAGCAGCCATGCTCAATTGAAGCTTGTCCATGAGGGGGCAGGAGAAGCATTTCTACCAAAGCTCACAGCCTTTTCCACTCTTGTTTCTTTGCCATATGTTTGTACAGCAAGCAATCCAGCCTCGACTGAGAATCAGAACTCCTCAGGGGCTCTACAGAAAAGTCATTGAACTGCTTGAGGATTTCATCACAGTTTCCTGCTTCCAGTTTTCACGTTTGAGTGAGCAGTGAATTCCTCTTTCTCAGAGACCTGGTTTTAAGGTTTTAGAATTCGTTCAGCCAGAAAGCTCACATTCACCTTTGATGCCACTCTGTGGTTTCCACTGTTGTTCGCCTGTACATTGAAGAGCTTATCAGCCGAGGTGTCTTGGGTCATCACATCTTCTTTAATGAACCTCTTCATAAGATCTATAAGGGTCTTGAAAAGGTCCTCTCCAAGGAATGGCAGTACTGGTCTGCCAGTCTGGTATTTCTCAAGAAGAGGTTGGAAATCTTTAGCAATGGAGAGAAAGATCTTGACCTTTGTAATAAATAATGGGTCATCATAGCTTTCTGAAACAACAGTGAAGGATTTGTTTTTGGTTCTGGGATTTGTTTGGCTCTCACACATTCAGAAATATGTGGCCAAGTCTCTATTGCCCTCTCTGTGACAGGCACATTCTCAAGCCAGCGATGCTGACAGCATTGGGAAGTGGTGGCAGCCAGTGGCAAGTCTTCATGCCTGGCTGATGAGTCTTTGAAGAGCCAAACAAGTGAACTCTGAGCTTTTTTTCTACTCCCCAGTTTGCTTTGGGCTTCCAGCCTTAAATTCATGGTGCATTACCTGCCTGTTTCCTGCTCAATGTGTGATAACATGTCATATGCTTTCCAGTTGACAGCTGGATCATCCGTAGACAACTGGAGGATTCCACAAGCTCCAGTTGCTTCACAGGTTTCACGCAGGCATGTGTCCAGCAGTGGCAAGAAAATAAGAATCAAAATACCTGCGATGGACTTCGTCGCCATCCCAAAAGCGGATGAGGACATCTAGTCACTTTTTAATTAACGCAACTCTGCGTTAATAACCAAATGCAGAGTTGCGTTTTGTTATTAAATCCAGGGCCCAGTAAATCTCAGCAGTCAGGACATTGCTGTGCATGAGGCCTGCTATGGGAGAGGTTGTGGCAGCAGCAGTTGCAGGGGTTCCAGCTGATGCAGTTACATGTGAAGCAGCGGCAGGGGTGACAGTTGAAATGCTGAAACAAATAAACATTTATAAGTTTAAAACTATTTGATTTACAATAGCTAATAGCCAATGTACTTAACCCAGCATTAATTAAATGTCTAAGCATGAAATAGTAAGTGTATTCAAATAAATTACATTTATTAAATTGGTATTTATTAGCTGTACAAATAATTTTATTTGGAAATAAATAGGCGTTACTTTACAAAATATTTTATTAGCAGGTTGTATCATATTCAACCATTAACTTATAACCAAGTGAATCTAATATATAACTTTGCAGAGCTCATTGCAGTGTTTACCCATCGATAAATAAGTTTTGTATATGACCTCCCCAATGTTGTTTTGGACATCAGCATCTCTACCAACGGCATAACGTTACGACAGATTACACACGCTTATCTTACGTTAGCGAACATCATAAACCAGTAGCTATCAGACGTGACGATACACTCTCAGAGAATCACTGTGGAAACGCACTGAGCTGAGTTATCTAACTTATTTCATAAGTAAATGAACCGTGTTGTCACGTACCTGGACTGTGAAGCAGCTCTCGCTTGAAAAAAGGAAGACATCGGCGGCGATATCAAAGCACTGGCAGCGAGACTTGCATGTTTTTTGCTCTGCAGATGGTTGACGCCAACGCTGCCTCTCCCATGCCGGCGATATCAATTTATTTGGCGCATATTTTGCATAGCGCTTCAGTGTTGATCACTTCTGACTTGGGGTCAGAAGCGATCCAGGTTTTATATTTGGGGTGTTCAAGCCATGAGCTCGAAAACAAAGAACGACCCATTTTCACACTTTTTTCCAAGTCAGTAGGCTACCGGTGCAAACTCAGGAACAATTACAGACCGAAACAGAAAAAATGAATTCACTAAATACAATAATTATACAGATTTTGGAAGGCACTGGGATCAACATTCTTATCCTTGTCAGTTGTGCAGATGGCCCCTGTCAACAGTGCAGACACCCAGCGCAGCCTCCCCAGTTACGGAAGCATCAAAGGTGCTCGTAAAATACAACAAATTGTACGCCTACCAAAACAAACTTTCAAATAAAAACGGACACATGGGAACCGTGTTTTATTTTAATATTGCAACCTGAGCTCTATTTCCAGCAAAGTTCTGTTAAAAGAAAACAAGCAAGTTCTTTCTTTCTGTGATACGCCATTGGACAGGTATGTATGACAGGTAGCATCCACAAATAAATGTTACAACATACGTTAGCTACATTAACGTTAAAATACATTTAAAAATATGAATACAATGAAATAGTTCGTTGTTATGCTTACCGAGACATGACACTTTAAGTAAAGGGCTGTATTTGGCCAAGGCGCTGGCGATACCAGAGACAAGGTTTCCGAGGAACGGTGAAGCGAACGTTTGCTGCTCTTTTTGTAGAAATATTTTAGTTTTCTTCAGGTACATGTTCTCCTGCAGAATCGAATTGCAGACCAAGGACCGGAGATCTAAAAGGGCCTTATCGTCACCGTTAACTGGCGCTTTCGTTGAGACTTGAAACATTGTGTTTTCACTTAATTCAACTGAAAATTGATCAGGAAGACCATGCAAATATGCGGTCTTGGTAAAGTGTTGGTACCACTTGTCCGCATTAAGTGCAAATGTCTGTGGGAACATGATGTATTTCATTCGCTGAATCTTGGTGAGTAGTCGTAGTTTGTCATCTACCGTTGCGGAACGAACTTCATTCATGTAATCTTCCTCTCTTTGTCTCTTTGCTATTCTACTTTTTGCGGTCTTGGATGGTACGATGAGGGGATATACAGACTCCGGCTTTAAACGGTGTGAATGAAGGTTACGCTTGCGCCTCAAGATTATCACACGATTTGTTAGAGGTGGCCGCATGATCAAGCTTCTGTACATCGCCATTTTCTTCTTCTTCTTCTGCTTCTTCTCGTTTGAGTTTATTATGGTCAACCAAGGGACATATCGCCACCTACTGTACCGGAGTGAGTGTTAATAGGGAAATTCTCCAATAGAAAATACATTTTATATTTTGAATGTGGCCACAAAACATTTTTTTGCATTATGATATTTTTGGGAACATATGGAAAATTATCATATGAATAATTTTTTTACATTTGCATTTTAGTTAAGACACTTTTTTGTCTCAGAAAAATGAACTAATGAGTGACTCAATAGCTTTGGAATTAAAAACGGGTTTACAATTACAATCACAAATATAGCTGCAAGCAGCAATGAACGGGCCCAAGCACCATGGGCGCAACCGCCTTGGTGGCATAGTTGTGCCAATGACATGTTTAACAATATGTACACACTTTGGACATAATCACCTTCCTGGACAATGTATAGTGTGCACAGGAATTCCCCTTTGATCAATGAAGATGTTGGTGCTGCTATTGGAATGCATCAATGATATAAGCCTCACTTCCTGTTGCCAGATGGTGGCACTATAATATTGAGTCATGTATGGTTTTTGAATTTGATTACACTCCAATAATAAACCTATTTCTAAATTCTAAGCCACATCGGAACATGTCGAGTGAAATTAAGGCCACTTCCTGTTGCCAGCAGGTGGCGCTATGATATTAAGCATTTATTGGAACATGGATGTGATTATAATCCAACATGGAACATATCTGTAAAGCGTCAGCAAAATCAGACGATGTGAAATAAAATTAAGCCACACTTCCTGTTGCCAGCAGGTGGCGCTATGCCATTGAGCCTTTATTGGTATAGGGATGAGATTACACTCCAAAAATGAACGTGTGAAGTTTCAGCCACATCAGACAATGTAGAATGAAACAAAAATAACTTCTTGTTTGAACATTGTGATAACATGCTACAGTCTTGTATGGAGAGCAGAGATTAATTAATTTCCATAGTTTTACACCGCACAATTTATGCTTGAAAAGTCATTCGGCTATAAATATGCACTCAAAATAAAACCATTGGCTTAAAGAAACTATTCCATTTTATTGTGGCTTCAGCAGGGATCGAACCGCGGAACTTGCGTATCTTAGTCCACAGGCTTAACCATTACGCTATACTCCACCTTATACGCGGGTGCCATCTATTGGCAAAAAGTTGTATGTTTCCTTTTATCTTGGTTAAATAATTTCTCTATGAAGTGTCGGATAATATTGCATTAAACGTCTTGTTAGCCAGCATCATTCTTTTCCATTTCACCGGTAATTATGCTGCCTGAAACGCATTTTTTCAGCCAAATCTAAAGGAGATGCCAACTCTCTGCCCTCAATACGGTATTTTCATATTAAGTTACCATTCCTAGCGAAATTGTATGTTCTCTTAATTCGTGTTTAATGACAAGCCTAATAAACTAACATAGCTGGCGATTTAACTGAAGGTTTTCTATTCATGTAAACCAAAGTAGCTGACCTGTTTTTTGACTCACACAGACAGTGGACAGGCTGGCTGCTGTTAGCCAGTGCGTGTCATCTCGCAACGACCTGCAGGCGATACCTTTGTTGAACATAACGGTCTCATGTTAACACAGCGTTCGAGCTGAGACACCTCAGAAGCTAACGTTTGTTTTTGACGTCATGTGTTAATCTTTTAAATATATGATACTCTCCTGACAGTTAAAGCCTGTCTTTAAGTCTTTAATATTTATTTTAGTTATTCAATTCATATAATGAAAATAGATGCAAAGAAACGTCGGGCTGGGTGTTGTCAGTACATTTTGTCACGTAGGCTGCAGCTGTAAATCATACATCGTTATGCATACTGGCTCGCTATAAAAATAAAAAAACCTATCGTTGAAAAATCACTTGAAGGAAGAAAAAAATAAAAGTACCACTTTTTCGTCCTTAAAATGCTACAATCCTTTTTTTTTTTTTTTTACCAAATAACATTGAACGTCAATGCAAGATATGCATTATATGTGTTAATCTTTTACGTCGGCTGCCGCTGTTACTCATACATCGTTATGGTTACTGTCTCGCAAAAAGAAACAAAACCTGTCGTTGAGAAATAACTTTATCCAAGAAAAAGACAAACAATACCAACCTTTGCCAGTAGATGGCAGTCGTGTATTAGAAATCGGAGAGTCAGTTGCGACTTGCGTTGAAGTTTTAAGACTGGATATAATGAGTCTCCAGCGAAAATAGTGAACTATTATTGCTTAATGGATGTGATGACGCTCCAACAATGAACATATGTGAAAAGTTGTAGCCTCAAAATCAGGCAATGTAGAATTTAATACCTTTTTGAAATTATTTAATACATAATTTTCCTGTTTGGGCAGCATTACATGTACATTTTTAGGCTGAGCATAGCCATACCATTCCTGTCATGCTGACCATATTTTGTGTGAATGTGACAAACCCCCTAGGAAGAGTATTTCAAAGTTTGGTACGTGAAAAAACACTTAAAAACACACAAAATCCAAAATAGCTTGCTTCCTGTTCAGAAAAGTTAAGGGATGCAAATGGGAAATGTGTGTGTTTTGAGGAGACCCATATGCAAACCAGATTTGGTCCATTGACGTGAAAGTATATGTCCACAATATTAGAAAAGAGCCATAGGGGGCACTGTGTAGCCACGCCCAGATGAATGTGGATATGGATGTGATTGCACTCCAACAGTGAATATATTTGTAAAATATCAGCCCGATAAGATGATGTAGAACGGAATTAAGCCCACTTCCTGTTTTTGGGTGTAATGTGTGTATTATACGCCTCGCCATTGCCAAACCATTTGAGATATCAAAGATCCTTTCGTCATTTAGGGTCAGGACTATTCTAAGATCATGATGACTACATTTGGTGTGAATGTGATGAATACCCTAGCAGGAACGCATACAAACATGATAAAAACCTCACTTCCTGTTGCCAGATGGTGGCGCTATAACATTAACCTCTTCTTGGTATATGGATGTGATTACACTCTAAAATTGAACATATTTGTAAAATATCAGCCAGATCAGACAATGCAGACCATGAATTTATGGCTACTTCCTGTTGGCGCGGCGTGACATGAAAATTGTACACCTCGCCATGACCATACCGTTTGAGATATCAAAAATATCCTTCGGAATTAGTATCATGTCTATCCTGAGACCACTTTGACCACATTTTGTGTGAATGCAATGAACCCCCTAGGAGGAGTACTTAAAAGTGTAGTACGTGTAAAACACACAAAACTCAAAATGGCTGACTTCCTGTTCACATATTTGATTCGATGCGAATGAGAAATGTGTTTGTCCAGAGGAGCTCCACATGCATACCAAATTAGGTGAAGGTAGATCAAAGTGCCTGTCCACAATAGAAGACAAAGCAATAGGGGGCGCTGTGGAGTCCCTCGGCCACGCCCAGGTCTGAGCATCTGATAGATGAATGTGATGAACATGTCTAATAAATATCTAATGAAGTGCTCACTCAGTGTATATTGAACAGCATTACTTTATAAAATAATGCATTACTTCACAAAACATATTGACACATTAATAAGTTTGACTGTCAGTTATGCTTAATCATTTAGAAAATAGTTGCGGACTGCTACTATTTTATTGTGTCAAGTCCATAATAGCTACCATTTATATGCACATTAAATTTCACAGAAAGGTTTAGTTTAGCCGTGCACTGATACTATCTGAAGCATTGGTATCAGTGCCAATACAGCCCTTATGTACTCATACTCTGCAAATTAATTTATCTGTTTCAGACACCATGACCGATACTTTAATTACATGCACATATTTAGTGGGCTAGCTGTAATTTATCACTAGCTTATGTCAGTCTTTTACTTGTACATATTATACATGTATGTATTATAAATGTATAATGTGTGTAAGTAAAACCAGAATTTATTAATATAGCAGACTCGAGACTTGCCGGTCAGTTCTGTCCTAATTATTTATGCATTCACTTTTCACTTTTGGCTGCTCACTCCACGTAATGTTAGCTAATGTTAGCTAGTTATCATACGGCCGTAATAATGGATAACGAGTACAGCAATAACAGCATTATAAATATTGAGCTGTATTTGTAGGAGCCCATCACTGTTAATCCTAGGCCACGCCAAAATGAAAAACATTGCCATCGCTGAAGCGGTTACACTCGCCAGCTAACATTAGCTATATTTACACAAGATAAGTACAGCTCATTGCTACATTAGCAAAATTATCCATAGCCAGATAGCAAGTAAATAGTCAGACAAGTAAATTGGGGTGATGAGATTAACGATAATGTTATAGTCTGTAGGCTTGATTCGATTAATAGCAGAACGCCATCTAGCCTGAACGGATGCTTACCGGAACTGGTCTCTTCAACCAGTAAACGTCTGTTCTGGCTTTAGCCATCATTGACAGCGAATGATTCAAATGATTCTCAAACACTGGATGAGACATCAATTCTGTGGATTTATTGGTAGATTGATATTTTGCTAAACACTGACAATTTGAACTTGCAGCATTCCCAGTTTTATTTAGATTTTTACACATTTTTTGCAGTCTAGTGGACTCACTGATCTAATAGCATTTTAAGCAGTTCTAACAGATTTGAATAAAATAAATGTCAGGGTAGTTCAGGGGCGACAGCGCTGGATGAAACGGGGGTAGAGGCACACATCCCGGATATGGTGTCTGTTCAGTAGCCAGGTCAGGAACCTCTCTAGCCCAAGGCCATATCCCCCATGTGGGCATGTCCCATACTTGCGCTGAAATTGATAAAAATTAAAAAAACATCAGCTGCAGACTATACATACAACCAATCCTACATTCCACAAGCGCATAAGTAATTTGTAAAATAGTAAAAGTAATTGTATACTTTCCAATTGAACAGGTGATTATGATTACAGACTGACGATTTACATTGTTGCATACAGCATTGTCTGCCCATTTGTGCAGTCTATAGGAAAACTTGTTTTCTCCCTGTACTCCACCAAACCAACGGTCAAAATAAAATCACTATGTGGATGAAGTGTAGACTCTCAGCTTTGAGGGTTTTTACATCCATATTGGATGAACTGTGCCCTATTTATACATAGTCCCCCCCAATTTTAGATGACCAAAAGTAATTGGACAATTTGCTTCACAAAAGTTTCTTGGACAAGTGGGTTAAGTTTCATCGTTAGCTGCATTTGTTTGGTATATTGTTAAGAAGCAAGAAAGCACTGGTGAGCCCAGCAATGGCAAATGACCTGGTAGACCATGGAAGACCAGTGTAGTGGGTGACAGAGAAGAATCACTTTGTAACTGTTCAACACATCAAGAACAACCCAGGATATATAATGTCCAGGTTACAGCTGCATTAAAAAAAACAGAAAAACTGTAGAGTTCTGGAACAGGCAGGCATTGATTGCAAAGGATCTCCAGAAAAAATACAGAAAATGTAGACTATTTCAGTTTGTGTTCATTCTTCCAATTACTTTGGGGGACTATGCATAAAAAGGGCTGTACACAGTCCACACAATATGCATGTCAAAACCCTCAAATGAAATGTGACAGTCTGCACTTTAACCTTATACTCATTGTTTTGTTTCAAATCCAACATGCTAGACTAGAGCCAAAAGAACAGAAATTGTTCCACTGCTCAAAAACTTACGGACTGCAGTGTATATATATATATATATATATATATATATATATACATACACACACACAGTGGTGTGAAAAAGTGTTTCCTGATTTCTTATTTTTTTGCATGTTTGTCACACTTAAATGTTTCAGATCATCAAACAAATTTAAATATTATTCAAAGACAACACAAGTAAACACAAAATGCAGTTTTTAAATGAAGGTTTTTATTAAGGGAGAAAAAAAAATCCAAACCTACATGGCCCTGTGTGAAAAAGTGGTTTGCCCCCCCTGTTAAAACATAACTGTGGTTTATCAAACCTGAGTTCAATTTCTCTAGCCACACCCAGGCCTGATTACTGCCACACCTGTTCTCAATCAAGAAATCACTTAAATAGGACCTGCCTGACAAAGTGAAGTAGACCAAATGATCCTCAAAAGCTAGACATCATGCAGAGAGCTAAAGAAATTCAGGAACAAATGAGAAAGAAAGTAATTGAGATCTATCGGTCTGGAAAAGGTAATAAAGCCATTTCTAAAGCTTTGGGACTCCAGCGAACCACAGTGAGAGCCATTATCCACAAATGGCGAAAACATGGAACAGTGGTGAACCTTTCCAGGAGTGGCCGGCCGACCAAAATTACCCCAAGAGCGCAGCGACGACTCATCCAAGAGGTCACAAAAGACCCCACAACAACATCCAAAGAACTGCAGGCCTCACTTGCCTCAGTTAAGGTCAGTGTTCATGACTCCACCATAAGAAAGAGACTGAGCAAAAATGGCCTGCATGGCAGAG
This sequence comes from Conger conger, assembly GCF_963514075.1. Lineage (NCBI taxonomy): Eukaryota > Metazoa > Chordata > Actinopteri > Anguilliformes > Congridae > Conger > Conger conger. The sequence goes on along the minus strand of NC_083770.1, from coordinate 1,237,390 downwards.
TTCCAAGACGAAAACCACTGCTGAGCAAAAAGAACATTAAGGCTCGTCTCAATTTTGCCAGAAAACATCTTGATGATCCCCAAGACTTTTGGGAAAATACTCTGTGGTCTGATGAGACAAAAGTTGAAGGTGTGTGTCCCATTACATCTGGCGTAAAAGTAACACCGCATTTCAGAAAAAGAACATCATACCAACAGTAAAATATGGTGGTGGTAGTGTGATGTTCTGGGGCTGTTTTGCTGCTTCAGGACCTGGAAGACTTGCTGTGATAAATGGAACCATGAATTCTGCTGTCTACCAAAAAATCCTGAAGGAGAATGTCCGGTCATGCGTTTGTGACCTCAAGCTGAAACGAACTTGGGTTCTGCAGCAGGACAATGATCCAAAACACACCAGCAAGTCCTGACCTGAATCCTATTGAGATGCTGTGGCATGACCTTAAAGGCGCTTCATGCTCGAAAATCCTCCAATGTGGCTGAATTACAACAATTCTGCAAAGATGAGTGGGCCAAAATTCCTCCACAGCGCTGTAAGAGACTCATTGCAAGTTACCGCAAACGCTTGATTGCAGTTGTTGCAAGTGTGTCGCAAGGGTGGCCAGTTATTAGGTTTAGGGGGCAATCACTTTTTCACACAGGGCCATGTAGGTTTGTATTTTTTTTATCCCTTAATAATAAAAACCTTCACTTAACTGCATTTTGTGTTTACTTGTGTTGTCTTTGAATAATATTTCAATTTGTTTGATCTGAAACATTTCACTTTCACATCTTGCACACTGTGTTGTAGGTTTCATTTTAAATGGATAAAATACAATTTTTGCTCAGCAATCTACACTCAATAACCCATAATGACAAAGTGAAAACATGTTTTTAGAAAAATCTAAAGCTGAAATCTCTCATTTATATAAGTATTCAGACCCTTAATTCATACTTAATATTTTCTAGAAGCCCCTTGGCAGCAATTACAGCATCAACTCTTCTTGGGTAAGTTTATACAAGCTTTGCACACCTGGATTTGGGCAGTTTATCCAATTCTCTCAGGTCTCTCCACAGATGTTCTATGGGGTTTAAGTCCAGTGCCTGGTGTTCACCGTCGGGATGGTATTAGCCAGGTGATGAACAGTGCCTGGTGTTCGCCAGACACAGTGCTTAGACCTCTGCCCAGCAACTTCTGTCAAGCCACTCTAACCGAGCTTCGGGAGAGATGGGAGCACAGCAGCACTCCATCAATCGGGCCTTAATGGTAGAGAGACCATTGGGTTCTTGGGCACCTCCCCGACCAAGGCCCTTCTTGCCCAGTTACTCAGTTTGGCCGGATGGCCAACTCTAGGAAGGTTCAAGACTTCTTACTTTTCACAATTATTGAGGCCACTGTCCTCCTGGGAACACTTAAAGCTAAAAATGTGACAAATCAGTTTGTGTAACTGGTTACCATCCCATTTTTTAAACGGTTAACCAGTTAACCGATACGGCTTATGAGCGTTGGGGTCGTATCTTTTTTCTTTTTACTGAATTAGAGAAATTTAATAGCATTTTCAAACTTTATTTTGGGCCATCTCAAGAGTTAAATGTCAACATTGTCCAATAATGAATGGTAAATCAGCCTAATTGCCAAATTAAATATTTACATTTACATTGACATTGTGTAGTGTAACCTCACAGTTGCAGAAATCCCTGTAGTTTAGGCGTGTCATTTTTTTAAATGCATCGCTTAATTATAATTCGTCATGCTTTCATCCCTCATCCCTATGGCTTCTGCCTGAGACTTGATTGGCAGGTAATCTGTAAATATGCTGCTGCGAACAACTTTCTGTGGTCACGCATTAATTGGCTGATAGAATATAACACCGGGTCCATTTCACACACGGCGACTGGTCTAATGATTTTACTTTCCTGCCAATACAGGTCTCCGTACAATTTGATATATTTTGTACGTAACAGTAAACTTGCATTTTATATTCCAATGCATTTTATATAGCATGGGACAATCGTGGTGGCGAGATTAACGTGTCAACTTTTAATTGAAAGCGGGGAATTTTCGCTTTCAATATCCAATGGATATTCAGTTTGTCGTTAGTTTGAATTTGTGTGTCAACGAATAAACACGGATGAAGAAACGCCATAGAATAAGCCATAAGTGAACTAACATCTACAGATTTAAACCACAAAAAATATTTGACAACTACCGTATTGTATTCAATTCCATGCAGTGTTTGCATTCTTAACCCTCTGAAATGGCCACCGATTTGCTTGTGGACAGCGCAATGTAATATTTAGTGCAAGATTTCCCAATAATGTATTGCTTTGTTTATTTGTAGATACAGTATAGAGGAAAGCTACGTTCAGTTTGCAGGTAGTTTGAATTTGCGTGTCAATGAATAAACATGGATCTTCTGTGAACCTTAAGAAAGGACATAGCGTTACAATAAGCCATAAATCAACCAACAGCTACAGAAATTATTTGATAACTCTAATACTGTAGCATTCATTTCATGTGGTGTTTGCATTTTAAACCCCCTGAAATGGCCCGATTGCTTGCTCAAGCTACTGAAGCTTGTCGATTGCCAGTTTAGAATAGTTTGGAACCGCAATAATATGCCTAGTGATGAACAAGCATTTATTTTAAACTGAGCTCACGGTTATCGGTTATCAATTTTTTGTAACCGTTACAAATCAAGTTTCGGTTAACCGGTTAACCGTTTAAACACACACCCCTTATTTTATACCCTTAGCATTATCTATACCTTGCCACAATCTTATCGTGGATGTCTACAGAGAGTTCCTTGGACTTGGGTTGGTTCTTGTCCTGACATGCAGTGTGAATTGTGGGACCTTATATACACAGGTGTGTACCTGTCTAAACTATGTCCCATCAATTCAATTTGCCACAGGTGAACTCCAATCAAGTTCTAGACACAGCTCAAGGATAATGAAAGCAAACGGGATGCACCTGACGACAATTTTGTGTGCCACGGCAAAGGGTTTGAATACTTACATAAATGAGAGATTTCCTGGACAACAGAGCAAAAACAACAATGTCCTTTCAGTACTGTGCTTTCACAGACATGCTCAGTATTTCCCATGAAGGACCAGGATGTCATGACAAAGTGATTTACAACTGGCCTCCCAGGTTAATTAATAGAAAAATCAGAGAAAATATCAAAATATAGAAAATTTACCATCAGAAAATACAATACAATGTCCACCAATACCAGATTATTTACTACTCTAATACAGGCTCCGTGCCTTGCCCAAAGACACAGTAGTGGCAGAACCCCACCTGGGAACTGGAGGAAAAAAAGAAAAAAGAAAAATCTAAAATTTTCTCTCTTCATAAAATGCATACCTGATCAGTGTACCAGTAGTATGGGGTTGAATCAATGCCTTCCCTCTTGTATCCCTCCAGCAGTTCTTCAGCATCCCAGATACGCATTGACCCTCCAACAATCTCTCCAACATTGGGCATCAGCACATCAACCTGATCAAAATTATATTGGCTTAGTAGGAGGTTCTAAGGGAGATCAATGTCAAGATCAAGAGGTGTACAATGGTTTCCTGCCCATGTAGTTGATGGCAATTGTGGGCTGTCAGTAATTAAGCTGCTCAATTTAAGAGGATTCAGGTTTTAGAAAAACAAAAGAATATCTTGGAAATTGTAATTAATTCTTTGCCTGGGGATTTTAAATTGTTAAAACCCAAATTAATGCGACAACCCAAGAAAACCTAATCTGTCAATTTTTTTAAATCATACATTTTATTATGTTTCATCATTTGTGAAACAAAGACCGTTTGTTTCAGTAGTATTGGGAAAATATGACATTTTGAATACCGTTTTACAATAGTAAGCCTAAGGATACCCTGTCTCCTATCTAAACATATAAATACAATATGTTGGCAAATATATTCTTTCGAAGTGATAGATAGCTTGCTTGCTGAACCACAGCAGCCTAAGTAATGTTGTTAAAATGGCTATTTAAAAGAAAAAAAAGAAAAGAAAAAAAAACGTGTGCAGATCAGATTCCCAAGCCAAATTCTAACTTTTACCTTTGTAGCCTACAACACAATGCTAAATTGATCCTGGAACCATTAATTGTGAAATGACAGATAGTAGGCTGGTTTTAGGGGACGTTCCAAGGACTGTTCTTGAAACTTAGGCCGATATTGGAAATATAACACTCAGTCGGACATTGCAAGTATACGAGCAAGAAGTAGTTACTGTGGAAAAACTAAAAAAATATAGGCAAATTTGATGTTTTATTCTCTGTGTTACTCTGTAAACCGTCTTTATGACAGTCGTCTGTGAAAAGCGCTATACAAATAAAATTGGATTGAATTGAATATGACTAACGCACAGTGTTCTTTATACAAATTATGCCTTCTTTATAACCAATTTTATTTTGATGACTTGTGAAGTGAATGAAAACTATAACAATGATGACACGGAGTTGGAGACTGACCGATTCGGTGAGTCTGCGGTCCTCAGGGCATCGTTGCATGTAGAATGACTTGATCTCCGTGGGGAAACGGCACAGCAGGATGGGCTCATTAATGGTGTCAGTCATCAGCCTCTCTGGCGCTTCTGGGATGTCCTACAGCATACATACACAAAATAACCCCATTCAGACACGGAAAGATCCACTTCTTTCAAATGATCCCGACTGAATATTTTTAATTTGCCAAGTAAAACTCCCAGACGGAATTACCGACTGGGTAACCGGGCAAAAAGGGCCTTGGTCAGGGAGGTGCCCAAGAACCCAATGGTCTCTCTACCATTAAGGCCTGATTGATGGGGTGCTGCTGAGCTCCCATCTCTCCTGAAGCTCGGTTAGAGTGGCTTGACAGAAGTAAGTAAAAGGCATGACAGCCCGCTTGGAGTTTGCCAAAATGGCATTTCAAGGACTCGAGAGCATGGGATACATTTTTGTCTCATCAGGTCATCAGGTAGTATAAATCGAGTAATGCTAGATTTATAATTTCAGGTCATGAAATTTCTAAGATCACAAGATACTACTCAGTAGCCAACTAGCTTTCAACCTTTGTCTGTATCTATCAATCAATCAATCAATCAATCAATCAAAGGGATAATGTAAGGAAGAAAAACATTCATTTTTCTAATTTTCTGAAAAAGGGTATTTCATCCTTTACAGCTAAACAGTCATACCTCACACTTTCCAGCACTTTGAAGCAGAACTGCTGTACCTGCATATAAAATTATATGGTGGTGGCAATGCCATGATGAACCAAATTAGAGAAAATGATAATGGTATAATGCAACAAATGCAATATACTAGACCAGACTAACTAGTTTAAAACATTTACAATCTATAGCAAACAAGCTGGTGTTCCAATGTATAATGGGTACAGTGTAGCCTCATGGATTCAAGCCATTTTGTTAGTTTTTCAGAAAACAACCATCTACAATATAAATTGCCCTTTATGGGCGACCCCCACCGTGGGTGTGTCAAAGTGTCTCTGAGCATGACACCTAACCCCCAAATGCTCCTGACTGAGCTGAGCTGGTTGGTGGCTTGCATGGCAGACAGCCGTTGGTGTGCGTGTGTGTATGAATGGGTGAATGAGTAGCATGAATTGCACTTTGGATAAGGGCGCTATATAAATGCCACCCATTTACCATTTACAAGCTCTGCTGAAAGAGTGATAGAAGATATGTGGAATGACGATAGATCTATCATTATCGGTGTGTATTTTGGACGATAATTTAAAAACTTAAAATAAAAAAAAATGATCGGATAATAATTTCCGGGATAAATATTTTATTTTAATTGTAAAGTGTCCTTTCTTTTAACCATAGGCTTTGTGAATGGAACAATGATAGTGTGCAGTCCAGGAGATTGAATATGTTGTGCCTGCTATTTCAAGTGCACATTTAATGATGTTTGAACAGTGACGTATACAAGAAATAGGCTTAACATTGCCATAATTCTAATAGAAAATAATAAGGAATCCAGTTTAATCCCTTAAGCCGCATGGCCATTTATTTCTCTTCAACCCGTTTTAACAGCTATTTGTATAAGCTATTTTACCATTGTTTTACCAATAACGGTTCCTTATTTTCTCATATCTATGGTGAGAAAACAAGCATGGGAGGACTTCTATGCATTTTAGAACTTCACAGACGACGTGATCAGGCAATAAGTTACTTTTTCCTGCTTCTGTCTCTGAACCAAAGTTGGGAGACAGAGGAACCGAACCACTATTCCTTCTCGATTCCAGGGCCGAAGCTGGTAATTATAGCTAGTTAGCTGTAGATGTACCGTTCACTCGCCTTCAACCTCGGAGTAACACCCAGCTTAATGACTTGGCTGGTTTCTGCTGCAAAAACCTGCAGGCATGCGCCTCAAGATTCCTGAGGCATTTGCCTCCTTTATTGGACCAAAGAAAATTACATGTGAACTCCCTTGTACGACCGGCTTTTCTCCCCGACTATGCTCTCTTTCAAAAGGTACATACAACAAGCAAAAACTCACTTGCTCACCATTCCTAGCAGCCTCACATACACACATGGACGAATCGGGACACTCAAAACAGAAACAAAACAACCCACATTATTCCCACTCTTCATTTACCAACAATGGTAATGGTCTAGAGAACCAAATTGATAATAGATTCTAATTCCAAAAACATTTAAATGGTGGAGAAACATCAATAAGAAAATGTAAATCTGTGTAATGCGAAATAAAGAAATAGGAATTTTTTGTTGGTTAAAACCAACAATGATGAGCCTATTGGCCCCATTTTCTCAATAATCCATTATCAGTAGCTTGCTAGGTTAGTTTACCAGCTTATCCAGCTGGTCCATTGCTACTGTAAAAACAGTAGTTAAATGGTAAATGGTTGGCATTTATATAGCGCCTTTATCCAAAGCGCTGTACAATTGATGCTTGTCATTCACACATTCATACACACACTCACGGCGATTGGCTGCCATGCAAAGCACCAACCGGCTAGTTAGTACAGTAGCATTGGATGTGATGCATTGCTGCTTAGCAAAGTATTCTGAAAGTATGCTGACACGCATACAGGCAAGAGATTTTTAATTATTGGAGATCAATATATTCTCAGCTAATCATGCAACTAAATGCATAAAAGCATGCGGATATGGTCAAGCGGTTCAGCTGTTTTTCAGACCAAATGTCAGAATGGGGAAGAAATGTGATCGAAGTGACTTGGACCATGGACTGATAGGTTTGAATATGTCAAACTGCTGATCTCCTGGGATTTTCACACACAACAGTTTCTAGAGTTCGCAGAGAATGGTGTGGAAAAACAAAAACAGCAGTTCTGCAGGCAAAAAAGAGCCTTGTTAATGACAGAAGTGGAGAAGGGCCGGACTGGTCAAAGCTGACAGTAACGCAAATACCCACACATTACAACAGTGGTATGCAGAAGAGCATCTCTGACCACACAATGCGGCAAACCTTTTAAGTGGATAGGCTACAGCAACAGAAGACCAATAATAACATTTTAAAAAGCAATAAATACCTTATAAAGTACTACCACGCTCAGTGTAGTAACTACCCCAGTTCCTCTTTTTAATAGCCATAGCCATGGACTAACAATGCAAATGTTTTATGTTATGGTAATAGCACCTTCAGAACTGAAATTTCTGAATTTAATTTCACAGAAGGGTGGGGGAACATGCCTCTCCAAACTCATAGTAGGTGCCATCGTCCTTCTTGATGTCATGTTCTTTCAGCCACACGACTGCATCTGTGTAGTTCATCCTCTTGAATGGCCTCTTCGGAGGTTTAAAGTCCTGTGAAAGTCAGAAATAACAGATCAAGATCGAGAGCTATGTCACATTTAAACATACTAGCATACTATACATACTATAGAAGACAAAATTGACCGTTTCTCACTGTAACCGGTCTTTTTTCTCACTGATAGTTACAATCCATTAGACTCTCAATTCTTTCTTAAGGAGCAGCTGAAAACCCTGTAAAAAGCTGAGGACATACAGGGTTGAGGTCATAGAGCAGAGGGCCAGCTGGGGACTTCAGCACTCTGTCCACCACGTCACACACCAGGTCCTCCAGGCGGGTCAGGAGGTCTTCATAAGAAATGAAGGGGCACTCTGCCTCGATATGAGTATACCTGAGGAAATCAGTTACAGAAATACAATGATTAAGTCCTACAGAAGATCTCAATCACCTCGCCAATGAACAGATCATGGACTGCAGCGTGATCAGACTGAACATTACATCATCCATTCAGGTACACAAACAAGACTGTTCAAATAACCATATATCTGGCAGCCCTACTGGCATGATAAGCTACAGTGGTTTTGTGTTTCATTGGAACTCTGGAGACCTGCAGGGCAGCGGCATATTTGCATATATATTTTGGTTTTTCCAGAGTAACTGCTTGTTGTTTGCACAACCACCACCAGGTGTCAAATGTGTGCACTCACTTGCATTATCATTACAGAGCTGAAAAGAAAATGCAGTACCAAAATACTAAAAATATGGAATTTCATGATGTGCATTACACACAGAACTCTCATACAGTTTCTATTTATACAAAACCCAGATAAACGGTTTGTAAGGAATGCAATTTGTCTCTTTTTAACAGAATGTGGACAAGAGACAAAAATGTGAAACCAGAACTCATCCAGGCTCACAATAAACGACACACGTAATTGTTTGCTGGTTTAAACATCCATGCAGAAGTGTTTTGTCCTGGAAAGTAATGCCAATATTAATGATTTATGCAGGTAATTTTAGTTTTTACAATTGTACCATACCTTGTTTACAAATGTTCCGCACATAATTTACAAACCTTGGACAATATTTATATTTGTTTAAATTGTACACAACCGTGATTGCCCCAAACATAATGTGACGACTTATTGCAGAAAATTGCACGCTTGCTGACATTTCACAGCGCTAATCACATATCTTTGAGTAATTGATTAACAAGTACATTTTTTTTTACAATATGTCCCAGTCCTCCCCAACAGCAATTTCACCATTTCACAAAGAGCTTTGGTACTGTATATGGTGAGATGGTTTTACCCTTTATCGTGTCAATTAAGTATTGTACTTGAATTTGTAACAAAGCTAAGTGCAAACAGAGTCTCATGACTTTGTATGCACTCACACAGTAAACGCTCTCCTTTCCCCACACCACTCCTACAAACAAGGGGAACCTCTCCAGCCAAACGGAACAGCCCGATTGGGACAGTGAGCTCTTGAGTTTTCAGATCACCTTTATAGTTTAACACTGTAGTTCTAATTATCCATATTCTGTATGAATGAAGATCATTTTCCTGTTTGAAAGTGCGGTTTTAAAGTTCAAAGTTTAAAAGCGCTGTTCCTGCAGGCAAACCGTGTGAAGAATTATGTATCTTAAAAAATATACATATAAATACGAGGTGACATTAGGGGCCATTGCCCGGTTAACGCAGTTAATCTTCTCTCAGTTAGCCAGTAAACTCATTCTGACTAAAAGCAGCTCACCTATTCTGAAATTCCAGTGACCACAGACATGAATGTCACGGAGGTGTGAAAAGCCCAATGCGTTCGTCAGCTTTGATACCTCTGTCCTTGACATCTTGATGAGAATGTGTTTGTTTTCAATGCATTAAGGGGAGCGTTACAATGGATTGAAAACAAACACAGTTTTAAGAACTCATTTAGTCAGAACGTCTAGTCTATGATCACATTGCGAATAGACAATTGCTCCGTCTCATAATAATAAAATGTACATGATATTTAAATATCATGGAAAGACTGAAAGCTAGGGGAGTAAGGTGAACAAATCACCTTCAATTGAAATGATGAACCTAATTTCAGAGGCTTGCAGCAAGTACTTTTGCATCACACCATTCCTTCAGGAGGTGGTAGAAGACAGGAGGTGGTGCAATTCAGAAGACTGAATTGCACATGTACAAACCTGGAATTGCTACAGTCGCCGTATTGTAGGCTACAGGAAATTGACAAAGTTACGTTTTACAAAGCATTAAATGATGGAGCCCACCCTATTCGTCATTGCGGTATATACTCAGTGAGCACTTTATTAGGCATTTGACTTTTTAGATTTAATCTTCTGCAGCTGTAGCCTATCCACTTAGAGGTTTGACGTGTTGTGTGTTCAGAGATGCTCTTCTGCATACCATTGTTGCAATGTGTGGTTATTTGCTTTACTGTCACTTTCTCTCTTATTAACAATGCGTTTCTGCCCGCAGAACTGCTGCTCGCTGGATGTTTCTTGTTTTCTGCAGCATCTCTGCAAACTCTAGAGACTGTTGTGCATGAAAATCCCAACAGATTAGCAGTTTCAGAGATACTCAAACCACCTTGTGTGGCACCAACAATAAAGTCACTTAGATCTAATTTTTTCCCCATCCTGATGGTTGATGTGAACATTAACTGAAGCTCCTGACCTCCTGACCCCTATCTGCATGCTTTTATCCATTTAAATGCTGCCACATGATTGGCTGATTATATAATTGCATTAATAAGTAATAAGTTCCTAATAAAGTGCTCAGTATATTAGTTCTTAATTGAATTCACTGAACTGCATATTTGCTGTGCTGCTGCATTTGCCTGAATGTGTAAACAATGGTCATGAGTGAACCACTCCAATCATGCCGATTGACATGAGCTCTTACCATTTTGAAAAGCCAAGCACGTTATGAGAATTAAACCGATACAATTAAATATGATTACACAACGGATAGGTCCGGTCCATTGTCTCTATTGGTCAGTTTGCCTTCCAGCTGTGCCAATATCCATGATATATGCAGGGCTAAATGGAATGTTTACACATCTGTTAATATTACTGCGGGCTCGAAGATCACCGTTATCTACGTTGTATCAAAAACGAACATAATTTAACATTATCATCATCTCTCCGCAAGAAGCCTACCGAAGTAAAACAAAATGAGTGATTTTAAAGTGTCCTTTGATTTGGAGTGGAGTAGGAGCTAAAAAAATACAACAAGGGCAACATCATCGGATCGAAATACCAGCAAGTGAAGCAAATACCCCAGTGAAGCAAATGATGACTCATAACGACATTGAGTCATTTTAATAACTGCAAGTTATTAAAGTTATCTGGCAGGGTCCAGATAAACATCTACAATAAAGACAAATTACTGTCAGTGTGTTAGTGTCGTCAGGTGTAATGTAAACTAGCAAGCTAGCTAGCAACCTTTAGTGCAGTGGGGATACATTATTGCTAATGGCGAACGTTGGCAATACCGTTGCTTATCAACCAATAAACTACTGTTCAGCAAAAGAATACCATGAAACACTGTTCCATTAAAAAAAACATTTAAAGTTTGTCTTTTCCTTCTTTTGAATAATTTTGAAATATAAATGTGGCAAAGCAAGTTATACAATCATCAGACAAGGGCCTAAACCAGTCCCAGTGAAGATCGCCAGCCAGGATAATGTCACTGCAGTGAAGTTTGCATATAAGCTGTGTTTCAACAAAGAGCAGCTGGTGGGCCTGTAATAGTCAACTATAGCGAGAAAAACCTGTGAAGACTTCAAGATTCAATGCAAGGAGTTTTTTTCCTAGGCAGTAAAATTTCAATTTGAGCCTTGGTGACCCGTTAAATGGTGGCTTTGCAGCCCTGACACACAAATTTTTTTACTTGAGAAATAGAACAGTGATTTGTGATGACCACATTGACTCACATTGTAATCCGTTTAAGAAAGGAAACTGTTGGCTTTCGGAAAACATCACAAAAATTTGCTTCAAGAATTTGCAAAGTCATTCATTTTCCATATTAAAAAAAGAAAAAAAGGCTTTGGAGATCTTGGCAGTACGTTTGGTGAGTGGTATTAACGGTACTTACTCAGACAGGTGTCTGCGGGTGCGGGACTGCTCAGCTCGGTAAGACTCGGCGATGCAGAAGGTATCCCCAAGTGCAGGGATGCAGGTCTCCAGATATAGTTGGGAGGATTGGGTCAAGTATGCCTCTTCTCCAAAGTAGTTCAGGTTGAAAAGAGTTGAGCCGCCTTCAACCTGTGTCTGCACCAATGTTGGTGGAGTAATCTGAGGAAAGGACAATAATAGGCAATCAAACAACCTATTGAAGCTCGGCAGATGAGAACTCTAGTAGTGCTGTATCTGCAGCATCATTTGAGGTAGGCTACTGGGTTTCCAAGTTTTTGATGTACTTTGGCAAAAATATGAACGAAAGATGTGCTTTCCACGTTTGTATGGTAAACGTGACTGTTGCCTGCTAATTTGCTGAAATCTGTGAAGCCAATTCAGCGAATACTTGTAATACCTTAAAATGAAATCAAATGAAACTATGAACAAAAAGTCCTGTGATTTCTAAATGGTTTTGTTGAATTGGCTTCACAGGTGTGTTTCGTTGGGCAGGTGTATTCATTGTGAGTCATTAATTAATGCAGAAGAGTGCTGTTGATGTCTAGTCCTGATTCTAGACTTTGCAATTGCCTTTGGAGATTGTTTTTGGGCAGTGGAAACATTAGGAAGAGAGCAGTGTCGATGCAAATTAAGCTGGCCGTCACAAGGCTCAGAAATAAAAATCAATCAAGAACATTGTAAACACCCTGGGCATGCCCAAGTCAACAGGTTGGTTCATTATTAACAAGAAAATAACTGGTGAACCCCCTACAAACTGGAGTCCCGCAGGGCTCAGTTCTTGGGCCTCTCCTCTTCTCGCCATACACCATGTCTCTTGGTTCTGTTATCTCTTCCCATGGCTTTTCTTATCATTCTTACGCTGATGACACCCAACTCTTTATTTCCTTCCCCCCCGACACCCAAGTCACCACACAGATCTCTGCCTGCTTGGCTGATATCTCTGCATGGATGACTTCCCACCACCTGAAGCTCAACCTTGCCAAAACTGAGCTTCTCTACATCCCTGCTAAGTACTCTCCGTCAATCGACCTCTCACTGACTGCTGAGGACTTTGTAGTTTCCTCCTCCCATACGGCAAAGAATCTTGGGGAGACTCTTGATAGCTCCACAAGTATCCTCCACTGCCAGAACCTGCAGGTTCTTTCTGTATAATATACGCCGTATCAATCATCTCCTGACGGAGAAAGCCACCCAGCTCCTAGTCCAGGCAACCATTTTTTGAGAGTGGGCGAGCTACAATTTTACAACGTGGTCGCATTAGTGCAAGTGCATGATGATCACCGGTGTTTTGGTGCCGCTCCGGCAGCGAATATCACACGGGTACTGCGTTAGCCATTGTGGTTGAAAATAGTACTTTTTCTTCTTCACTGGCTCAGTCGCTCTCTCCCTACCTGCACTCTTACTGCCTGTACCTTCATCATTAGTGCGCGTGCGCGTGTACGTAGCGGCGCTGAAGACAAAAGGCGCGAAACAAACAAACAATAAAAAAAAAATGATATTTCCGGAAATCAACATGAATATTATGATTATTATCTCAGTTTAACCTTAAATTAACGTGTGCTGGACAATAATTCTGCTTAGGTTGAATTTTAATGTGACAAAATGACTGTTTTTGTGGCTTTTAAGCGCTAATTTTACCAGCATTCCATCAATGTTAAATGCTGGACCCCGAACGGCACCGAAAAACAGGCAGATTTCACTGCCATTCCATTCTTTACGTATATGGAGCTCGAAAATGGTGACACAATAGCTTTTGCTGGTTTACTTCACGCGCTCATACATGGCAGTTGGTGGCAGTTCGAACTGTCAAAAGTGTGACTGTAGCCAGGTCAATATTTTTTGCTGGGTACTCGGTATGTCCGGCCTTATAAGTCCAAAGTCCCTGGTTACTTTTTCATAGTTTCAATGGATTTTGACAATAGACATGTCAGACTTCAATCATGTTAACGCTCTCGAGTATATGTATAACTTTTAAAGATTTAAATAAATCCTATGGTGGGACTTTTGCCATTTATGGACGGTACGACAGAAAATTCCGGTGCCGTCGAACTTAATCGAATGCTTTTATTTATATCGTTCGAATGACCAAACGCCGTTAAAAAGCAAATGGTATGGCTTTGTGCTATTCGCGTATGCTAGCTACATCATGCTAACATCGTACAGGGACCAGTAAAGGCTTAGAACACACTAGCACTTAGTTATTGTAAGTTTGATCACCTCTACTGTGAAGTAAAAAAGTGGACAAATTACGTTTTGTGTGAGAAATCTATTGGCGAGCTCACGTGCACACACGGCGGTCTACATTCTAAAGCTGGGTCAATGACGAATAAAGCTTCTAAAAAGTTTTTTTTTTTTTTAAGTTTGTTCAAAATGGATGTAATGCATATTTTTGAATCTGGAACAATGCGTCTAAACAAGTCTCACTTGTTGTATAACATTTCAAAATTTCTATTTTTAACTGTATTTTTAACTTCACTGTCCAAGAAATGTCAGGTGGTGCAACCAAATATTTGTCAATATATTTTCCCACTATTTATTTTAAGTAAAACTTTGAGATTGTTTGAGATGCCAAAACATGAAAAAAATTAAATTATTTGAATGTACTCAATATGTATTCAGACTAAATATGTTTTATAGAAGGACGTGATATATGTCATGAATTTATCTAATTATTTTACAAGGAAATAATGCACTCGGACACAGAAATTTGCACGTCATGTCATTGACCCAGCTCCACTTTGCCCTCCCTACTGTTATGCTAAGCAAAGCTGTTATGCTTTGCTTTTATGTTTGTTATGTTTTGTTATGTTCAGTTATGTTCAGATTAAAATATTTTGCAAATAACAAGTCTGGAATCACTGTCAATCTTTACATCAATGCAAAACTAGGGTATGCAACTATTCATCAAGGTCATTGATTAATACCATGCTGTACAAAGAAAAAAGGTGCGACCAAATCATATGCTGGTGCGACCAACTGAGAAAGTTGGTAGCACCAGTGCTACCAGTGGAAAAGTTAGTCTGGAACCCTGGTCCAGGCGCTCGTCATTTCCCGCCTGGATTACTGCAACTCCCTCCTAGCCGGTCTCCCAGCGCGTGCCATCAAGCCCCTCCAGCTGGTCCAGAATGCTGCAGCCCGCCTGATCACCAGTCAGCCCAGGTCGGCTCATGTCACCCCGCTCCTCATTGGCCTCCACTGGCTTCCTATTGCCGCACGCATCCGTTTCAAGGCCCTAGTGTTGGCATTTCAGGCTGCTAAGGGGACTGCCCCACCTTACATACAATCCTTGATCATTCCCTACTCCCCAGCTAGACCACTCCGGTCTGCCAGCTCTGGTCGCCTAATGGTTCCCTCTCTACGTGCACCTGGCGGTCGAGCTGCACGTTCACGCCTGTTTTCCGTTCTGGTTCCTCAGTGGTGGAATGACTTGCCTACCACTGTCAGGACAGCAGGATCCCTCCCGCTATTTCGACGCAGACTCAAAACCCACCTTTTAAAACTACCTTAGTCCTCCCTCCTGATTTCCCCCGCCCCTCCTTTCTGATATCCCTATCCTTGTCAAACCCCCACCAAAAAAAATAAAAAATGGACTTATGATGACGACTATGTTTAGAACAGCATTCCATGTGTATTTTCCTAGTTCTGGATGTGATGCTTTGACTTGTGGTAGAACCTATGCACTTGTAAATCGCTTTGGATTAAAAGCGTCTGCCAAATGACAAAAATGTGAATGTAAAATGTAAATTATGTCAAAAGACCCAGTCGACCAAGAAAGACAACTCTCGTGGATGACAGTAGACACTCTCCTGGATGCAGGTGTAGATGTGTAGAAGTCTACCAAACATAAAAGACTACATCAGCAGGACTACAGAGAGTACACTACACCAGCAGGACGACACCTAAAAGAGCCCAAAGAGTTCTGGAAGTGTTGTGGACAGACAAGACCAAGATTAACATCTACCAGAGTGATCGGAATAGGAAAGTGTGGAGAAAAAAGAAAATGTCCATGATCCAAAGCACACCACCTCATCTGTGAAACATGATGGAGGGGGGTGTTACGGCTTGGGCCTACATGGCTGCCAGTGTTACGGTCTTTGTCGATAATGTGACTGCAGGCAGAAGTAGAACAATGTCTACAGAAATATTTTGTCTGCTCAGATGAAACCAAATGCCTCAACTTATTGGAGTTCACCAAAACTGTCCGGGCATGGTAAATTGGAAATTGGCAGCCCGCTCTTTCAATCAGCACACATTGTTTGTTACCATAGCTACCGCTCATCTTGGGAGACTGAATTTTCACAAGCTAGCTAACATAGTTTATCAACTATCCATATACATGCAAGGACGCTGACTTATTCAATGACGATTTTTGCTAGCTAGCTAAGTTAAGATAAAAGTACAACTATAACGTACTTATGAAAGCAAACTAGCTAGCTAAATGAATACAACTAGAAATTGTCAAATAGCCCATAAAAGGCACTCAAATTTAAATTATATTAAATTTAAGTGAACCAAACGTTAGTCAAATATTTGCATCATCTTTCCTGGAGGCCAGTGGCGCAAACTATGGGTGACGAGTTATAGGGGAGGGATAAGGGGAGTGGTTATCCTCGTGTGATGCACTACAAGGAGAACATTCTTGACCGGTTGAAAATAGGACGATAAATTTAAAACTTAATACTTTTTGAAAACTAAAGAACGGACATATGTAATACTTTCATCATGTTTCTTGAATGCCCACTTGTGCAAATTGGATATAAAACCTAGAAAGTGTGACCAACCACCATATTACTCCTTTTACCCCACATTGCTCCAGGGGCTCTCATTGTCTGCTGCATAGTCTAATAAACAGTAAGCCGCTTGAGATAAAAGCGTCACCTACACAATATGTAATGTAATGTCGGGGAAGCAAGTATTATGTAAAATGTGTTTAAAACAGCAATTCCTGAATCCAGCTGTTTTAACCATCAACACCCTCGTTTAAATGTCCTCACTCTGTGACTATTATGTGTTGACATACGTGTGTTCAGTATTCAAAGGAAATGGATGAATGAAAATACCAAGCACAGCTTGTTTCCTCCCAAAATGCTCAAGAAACGTGAAAACAGCCAAACATTCCAAAAGACCAGTGATGGAAAAAGCAGAATGCGAAACCAAGGTGCAGGACTCAGATGCTAACTTCTAATTGAAACCAAAAAGTTTGGGATCTTACAGCCTGCGAGGCCACCCCCATTGAGACAGACACACACACACACATAGACACAGAGACACAGAGACACAGAGACACAGACAATTGTACCCTATCTAATCCAATTAGTGTTAGCCGCTTATGACCCCATAAGCGTTCAATGTATGCCATCATTTATGGCTTAGTGGCTCTATTTATTCGATAGACCTGTACACCAGCTTGTTAATGCAAATATTGAATCAGCCAATCAAGATGTTTGTTGTTTTTCGCACCATTCTCTGCAAATTGTAAGAGACTGTTGTGCATGAAAATTCCAGGAGATCAGCAGTTTGAGATAATCAAACCACCCTGTCTAGCACCAACAATCATTCCACCGCCAAATTAACTTTTTTCTCCATTTTGAAGTTTGGTCTGAAAAACAGCTGAACCTCTTCACCACGACTGCATGCTTTTCTGCATTTAGTTGCTGCCACATGATTGGTTGAGTAAATATTTACAACAAGCTGGTCTACCTAATAAAGTGATCACTGTGTACGTATGTCACTAATCCAGCATGCTAACCTCACAGTATCCTCGGTTGAAGAAATGGTCCCTGAAGCATTGGGTGACAGTAGACCGCACCCTCAAGATCTTGGAAATACTCTCCCCACGGATCATCATGTGCCGGTTGTTGAGCTGCACATCCACATCAGACTCCTCGTTCACCAGGTTGTCAGCTCCCCCTGCCGGTGCCAGGCCCACCAGCTCCCAGAAGTCACAGTGAAGCTCATGACCCCCTGGTGCCTGAACGTGAGTGTTGTAAAAGCACAAAATTAAATGACTGCAAACAATTTCAGAAAATCAAATGTAATACAGCCCATAATGCTCTTAGTGTCCATTAGTTGTCTTCTGTGGTACACCATATACATTTTACAAGGCTCTGAGATTACAACATGATGCAGCACTCCTGCATTATTCTCCAATTTAAAAACAAGGACAAGTTGATATTAAGCCGCAGTGGCAAAAACCTGAGTGCATAAATGCCAGAACTGACAGTGGCTGGTAGCTCCATAAGCAAACAGGCAATTGCCGATTGCTTCATCCATGGTTCAGTCAGTTATGGGACCATGTTTCATCACTATCTAGTGACCCCCACTGGTCAACACTAGGGTGAGCAGAGCACTGGGATGAAACAAACATCTGGTACAATTCATGAGATTTTTCCAGAGCACGGGTGCTGTGCGATCATTATCCGTGACGATTGGAGAATTTGTATGTGTTAATTATTTATTTCATTGGCTGCAGTAGTTGTGGTATCAGTAACAAATGCACAACATAAAATTAATACTGTTGTGTGTTGTGTTACATGAAAGTATTAAGTAGCCGACAGAACCATGTGAAATTATACAGTGCCATGGTGCTGATCCGAATGAGGCAAGGGTTCCCATACAAGGTTCTACTTAAAAGAATAGGGCTTTGTCCACTAATGCAACCAACACTGGCAAGCCGTTGTCATCTGTTGCTGGCAGATCAGTTGCTCCCTCTCCCTTTTTGCTCTTTCCCTTAGCTCTTTTATGGAACAGGGATTCAAAATCTTCAATCTCCATGGCAGTTTTGTGTCATATTTATGCTGTAGAAGCCTGTTAGATATGAATGACCTCACTCCACCTAGCAGAAATCATTATCAAAACAGTTAAATTAATCATAGGTTCTTTAAAAAAGATTATTCCAAAAGTCTTCCCTGAGCTGGCATTTGGAAAAGAGGAGGTACAAAGAATTGGAGTGGGGATATTATGGAATTGGAACATCAACACCCGGATAACCGAAAACTATTCTGCAGTAGTCAATGTCAGTAGTAGTAGCCTACATGAGGTCATAACATGTTCAGAACAACTCTGGAACATGTTGCTACATAGCTAGCCACCGATAATACATTATAGCTGATACTTATCTTAGAATTTAACCAGATAATATTCAATGGGAGAATTAAGACCTCAGACATTCAACCTGGGGCAAGCCCAAAAGATAAAATGGGGGAAAAGGGCATGGGCTTGAAGTGATGAAATGGCAGGTGCTGTAAATTTAGTCTGTGATATAAAACACGAAATGAACCAGGCACATGACCTTGAAGGCCATTTGCATATTAAAAGCAGTTTGATCGGACAACCTTTGGTGTGTTTAATAAAGAACATTACCGAGCATTATGATTATTATCGATGTTTATTGTATGCAGCATTTTTATCAAGAGTGCCAATGATCCGAGAGGTCTCTAGGCATAAGCTGCTGATGTCAGGGGCATGGACAGTACTGGGTGAATTGGGGCATGGACAGTACTGGGTGAAGTGGGGCATGGACAGTACTGGGTGAATTGGGGCATTGACAGTACTGGGTGAATTGGGGCATGGACAGTACTGGGTGAATTGGGGCATGGACAGTACTGGGTGAATTGGGGCATGGACAGTACTGGGTGAATTGGGGCATGGACAGTACTGGGTGAATTGGGGCATGGACAGTACTGGGTGAATTGGGGCATGGACAGTACTGGGTGAATTGGGGCATTGACAGTACTGGGTGAATTGGGGCATGGACAGTACTGGGTGAATTGGGGCATGGACAGTACTGGGTGAATTGGGGCATGGACAGTACTGGGTGAATTGGGGCATGGACAGTACTGGGTGAATCGGGGCATGGACAGTACTGGGTGAATTGGGGCATGGACAGTACTGGGTGAATTGGGGCATGGACAGTACTGGGTGAATTGGGGCATGGACAGTACTGGGTGAAGTGGCTTGCTGTCAGAGTTGTGTCACGATTGTTTGCTTGACTACACTGTCAATATACCGCCTGGCATGAAATCATGCACAATCATGTTCATCATCTGCATTGAAGGGTAAAAACTTTGTTCCAAATGGTTATTTACTTTCTGCTGGCAATTAACCCCTTTAAATTAATACAAGCCATGTACAACAAATTTACACTACCCTTCAAAATCCTTTTTTTAAATTTTTTTAATTTTATTTTTTTGTTTGTCCCTCCTACGCCTACTTAATTTGTCAATGCACCTGAAGCCTGTCAATGTGTGGCTGCAATGAGCTCACAAATTGCTTGTGTCACAGCTGAAGCTACATGCATGGCACCTAACTGCTGTGCGTGTCTTGGCTACACAGACTTTTCGGAAAATGTTATGTCCGTTCTATTGCGTTTATGCTTTACAAGGGCAATGGGACATTGTTGGGCATCTTTACAGTTATGTAGACCACCATGTTTGCTGTCTTTGGTTTAGGCAACAAAGTTGTCATTTGTGCATGCATTAGCATGAAAATGTTTCAATAAGACAAAATAACCAAGGCATGTAATAACTATATTTGCAATCCAACACACTATATGTATATGTACTCAAGACAAAAGTAGAGCAAATTGTATGCTTACCTGTTTTCCTTCAGGTACAGGTGTCAGAGTTCCATACAAGCCTACGGTGCTTTCAGTGGACAGGACCAGGGCGTTATAGGTCTGACACTGGAATACAACAAAAGGAGAGAGGCAGCATAAAAGTAATAAACACAAAGGTAATACATAGTGGGATTATTGGCTCCCTTAATAAATATGCACAAAAGTACTTTAGATTTACCATGAGCTACAAGATTGTGAAACAATAGTGTATGCGCCATTCCCAGTTTCACGGGTAACCTATGAACTCTCCATAAAAAATCACATGGTTATAATATTTACATTTACTTTGACATTGTGCAGTGTAACCTCAGTTGCAGAAATCCCTGTAGTTTACGTCCACTGGTCGATCGTGTGTCTTTTTTATTTTTATGTATCGGTTAAAAAGATAATTCTTCACGTTTTCATCCCTCCTCCCTATGGCTTCTGCCTGAGACTTGATTGGCAGGTAATCTGTAAATGTGCTGCTGCGAACAACTTTGTTACAGACCGGATGGTGCACTCAAAATTCCATGATCATGCAATATAACACCGGGTCTATTTTACCACAGCAGACTGGTCTTATAATTTTACTTTCCTGCCAATACAGGTCTTTGTACAACTTGATATTTTTATGTAACGCTAAACTTGCATTTTATATGCCAATGCATTTTATATGGCGCAGGACAATCGTGGCGGTGAGACTAACGTTCCATTTTTCGTTGAAAGTGAGGAATTTCCGCTTTCAATACCCGATGGATAAATAGGCTATATGATAATATATTGCTTTAATTATTTTTATGGAGATACCGCATAGTGGAAAGCGAAGCTCAGTTTGGGGTTAGTTTGAATTTGAGTGTCAACGAATAAACACGGATGAAGAAACGCCATAGAATAAGCCATAAGTGAACTAACATCTAGAGATTTAAAACGCACAAAAAATATTTGACAACTATAGTACTGTAGCATTCAATTCCAAGGGGTGCTTGCATGCTTAACCCTCTGAAATGGCCGCTGATTGCGTATTATAGTATATAGCAACATTTGTCCAATGATGTATTGCTTTGTTTATTGGTAGATACAGCATAGTGGAAAGCAACATTCAGTTTGTGGGTAGTCTGAATTCGCGTGCCAATAAATAAACACAGATCTTCTGTTAACCTTAAGAAATGACAATGTTAACATAAGCCATAAGTCAACCAACAGTGGCAGAAATGATTTGATAACACCAATACTGTAGCATTCAATTTCCTGTGGTGTTTGCATTTTCAACATTACATTACATTAAACCCCCTGAAATGGCCAGATTGCTTGCTCAAACGACTGAAGCTTGTCGATTGGCAGTTTAGAATAGTTTAGAACCGCAATAATTGTGATGAATGTGCATTTATTTTCAATTGAGCTTACCATTTCACCTTCAGAAATCAGTTATCGGTTATACATTTTTTGTAACCGTTTACAAATCAGTTTCGGTTAACTGGGTAAACGCTTAACCGGTTAACCCTTCACACCTCTAGTTTAAACCCTTACTGGAATGTGAAAGGTAGCGTTGGAGAGAGCATGTGGAGGTACAGAAACAGAAAGGTTTGAGAACAGAAACTACATACCAGCTGGTCAGAAAGGACACACTGGAGAAAGCCAGTCCCATCTCTCAGCACTAAGAACATCAGATTCTTTCCTGTGAGGAAAACCCATTAGCACAAAGTTTTTTCCTTGTAATTTGATGGTGATGCAATTGCATAGACAAGTGGAATATGCCTTCGCCCAGAATCCAAATACAATTGAATTCCATTATAACATGCTCCATATTGAACCCCATTATAACATGCTCCATATTGAATCCCATTATAACATGCTCCATATTGAATCCCATTATAACATGCTCCATATTGAACCCCATTATAACATGCTCCATATTGAACCCCATTATAACATGCTCCATATTGAACCCCATTATAACATGCTCCATATTGAACCCCATTATAACATGCTCCATATTGAACCCCATTATAACATGCTCCATATTGAACCCCATTATAACATGCTCCATATTGAACCCCATTATAACATGCTCCATATTGAACCCCATTATAACATGCTCCATTATAATGCGGTTACAAGACTGCCCCCCCGGCTCTACCTTTCCAAAAAAGGAAATGATCCCCTTCACACAGAAGGAAATCCTGGCCAATTTTTTTTTTCTGAACCACCTGAACCAACCTCATAGCTCACTGCACATGTTCACAAGGATTAATTATTTAAAGTCATTTTTTTTGTATTTTTGTATATATAATCTTGAAGCAGAGAGACATTCTATTTGAGAATGACGTGCTGGAGTACAGAGCCAAAAGAAAAACAATTGTAACACCAAATACTTACGGACTGCACTGTATAATGCAACATCATACATTAAATGCATCAGCAATCTTTGGCTATCAAATGAGGATTGTTGCTCATGTCAAAACCTAGCATACACTGATTTATTCAATCATTCATTTATTAATCTGTCAGGACATTATTTTTTATCATGCAGTTAATTGAGAACTGTTGCTTCTGCTGCATCATTTCAGGTATTGGGTACAAAATATTTAGGCAAAGATATGATTTGGCATTGGTAGGCACAGATAGCCAATAAAGTCTATTCAAAAAAAAAAGTCACACAAAGTTAATGTGCAACCTTAAAGAATTTTTAGTCTGATATTTTTACTGCATGGACCAGAAGCATAAGCCGACTTGGACTTGGTGCTCGGATTTCCTATGTTGCAACCATCTTGTTTGCAGCTTTCTGTACAGGGGTAGAACCTGAGGCATACGTACGGCATAAGCAGTCTCGTCAAACTAGAGTGGCTTCAAAAAGATTCAGACCCC
Organism: Conger conger; assembly: GCF_963514075.1. Classification (NCBI taxonomy): domain Eukaryota; kingdom Metazoa; phylum Chordata; class Actinopteri; order Anguilliformes; family Congridae; genus Conger; species Conger conger. Next base: position 1,214,062 of record NC_083770.1, on the reverse strand, counting down.
TCCACTTTCTTGCACACTTTATTGTTCTGTAGATTTAATTTTAAATGGAAAAAATTGCCAACCCCATAGCAAGATGCTGTCACCACCATGTATCACCGTAGGAATGGTATTAGCCAGGTGATGAGCAGTGCCTGGTGTTCGCCAGACACAGTGCTTTGAGTTCTGCCCAAAGAGTTACATTTTTGTCTCAGTAGACCAGAGAATCTTTTTCCTCATGCCCTCAGAGTCCTTTAAATGCCTTTTTGGCAAACTCCAAGTGGGCTGTCATACGCCTCCCTGCCATTAATGTAATGTAATTGAAGCAAAAAGGATGCACCTGACCACAATTTGGTGTGCTACAGCAAAGGGTCACAATACTTACGGAGATTTCAGTTTTAAATTTTTTATGGAACTCGTGCACAGTCAAGAGTCCACTCACCTTGTCTGCGCAGCCGATGAACCCAACCAAACACCTTCACCCTTTGCCCTCGGTAAGGCTCCAGTTCATAGATTTTAGCCTGCAAATTAAAATGTTCTCATGTCACATAAAAAGTATAAATAAGGTTGCAGGCTTCAATGAAGATGCCAACAGCAGCAACAACTGATGGAATGTACATTCTAATGATATGGATCGTACCGTTTTCGGTTCTGGAAGACTGGGATCGCTCTCAATGATCATCTTCTTCGCTTCTTCCAAGTTTTTCTCCCTTCGGTCTGAATCTTCAGCCTGCAGAGAAAAGGTAGAGCCAAAGGTATGTACTTATTATGCCGCCAAGTAAACTGGTAAACTTAACAAATTATAGGCAAGTTCATAGGTAGTTGTACTATAAACAAGACCAGGCAAGCCTGATTTAGCCTGACCTTGACAGAGCTAAGGGGAAAGTATGTGTCGCACAACTAGGGGCCAGTTTCAGACACAGACTGAGCTTCGTCCTGGACTAAATAGAGTTGTGTTTGGAGAATTGATTTTAGTCTAGGACTAGCCTTAATCAGCATCTTTCCGAATATGAGTTGACCCATGCCTGTCAGCGCAGAAGCACTGCACCCTCTCTCACTTTTCGTTGGAATGTTATTTCTGACTGAGGAATGTTATTTCTGACTGAGTGACTCACCTTCATGGCCTGTTAAGCTGGTGTGGCATCAAAAAAACATGTATCTGACAAATAGGCTAACCTATGACGTGTGAACAGGTAAACGTTTAACTGGTTAACCAAAACTAATTTGTAAATGTTTACAAAATATTGCTAACCAATATTTTTTTTCTGAAGGTGAAATGGTAAGCTCAGGTTAAAATAAATTCACGTTCACCACCAGGTGTATTATTGCAGTTCTAAACTACTGTAAACTAGCAATCAACAAGCTTCAGATGCACCTGTATATACAGAGGTATCAGAAAGTATTCAGACCCCTTCACTTTCTGCACTTGATTGTGTTTAATTTTAAATGGATAAAATTGAATGACTGGACATAGTTTAGGAAGGCACACACCTGTGTATACAAGACCTCCGCAATAAAATTGAGTCACAGCATAGCTCAGGGCAAGGGTATGAAACAATTTCTAAAGCTTTGAGTCTTCCCAGGAGCAGAGTGGTCTCAATATTTGTGAAATGGAAGAAACTTGGGGCATCAGAATATGCATAAATTAAAGTGGCAATATGTACAATTCTTGTTTTTGGTTGTTTTGGCGACATCTACATTGGTTAATACAACAGAATTGCACACTACAGATCTCATGTATCCTTTCAAATATCAGAGGCTTGGAATATATCATGATGAGCCAGACTGAAACCAATAGCCATCGTACATCTATACATATAAACACACACACGTATCACATAACTTGTTAGCTTATGTTACTTTTCACTCCAAAGACTTACAAATTAGGAAACGACAGATAAAAACCGTAGCTCACAGCATTCACTAGCTAAACGGCATAAATTGGCATAACCTATGTTCTTCTCTTCTTTTACACTCCTCCATGGACCGCAAAAACGTCTGAATGTGCCGAAGATCACTTTTCTGTTTTGGCAGACTTGCTTTAGATCATTGCTTCTTTCAGCGGTCTGAGCAGAGGTTGAATTTCACAAAGTGAAAACATGTTCTTAGAAAAGTTGTACATTTATTAAAAATCTAAAACTGAAATCTGTCATGGGATCGATGCGAAATGCAGCTCCCATTGTAAACTGCCTGTTCTCCCCATTATCATCAACGGTGCCAATTACTCTAGACCTGACTCAATATGATTGGGTCCAAAGGTGTACATTTTTTTTTTTTTTTGTACAAATTCTCTTACAAACCATCGTTCCCTACCTCCTTTTTGCTTTTAGTAGTATTTTTCATCTGGTCTCTGTTCCACAGTTTCTTCACATTCTTCATCTGGGTCTTTGAGATCGTTACCCAGCGCTGGAAAAGAATACAAATTATATTCAAATGAAGCAGAATGTAATTAATGCACAAGAATATGCCAACAGCAATGTGTAAATTGGAGCATTGCTAAGGTTGGGAACCGAGAACCGGTTCCAAATTAGAACCGGATCCAAAATTCCAAGAACAGGGTAACCGATAAGAAATTTGAATTTCGGTTTCTTTTTTCGGCTCATAAACATGCATTTTCACTCATGTTTAGAATAAACGGCACTGATTAAGCTACTATTGCAAACTAGCGCCATCGCTTCACCCCAAAATTGTACTTTGAATATGTACATTTCAAATACATATTTAAAATACATTAGAATGTTCAAACATTTGTTCATATTTTTACAATAATTATAACGTAAAAAATTACCACTTATTGCACACATCTGGTGTTATGCTAGCAATGTCAATTAGAGGGCCAGAAAGTATTGCCAAAAACACCATTAACCATTAAGAGTGGATTCCCAGTTTAGAAAATCTAAATTTAAAATTCATAAATATAAGTGTCCATGCACGCACTATTAAGCATTGTCCTAGCCAGCTCTCCAACCTTGTGTCAATTTTCCATCCATATAATACGATTAGTGGACAGACTTGCAAGGACAAAGCAATTCTAACTGTAATAATCTTGTTAAGACTGCGATAAATGAAGGTAGATAAGTTCACTGGATACCTACTCTTATCGTTGTAACATTATTTACACTTTTAGTGGGTACTGTATCAGCTCAGGATCTGCCCAGGCACATCATGCGCCAACAGCATGTCAGTCTGATTAGCTACATGCACGGCTACAGCATCATAAGCCACATTTCCACTTCCAATTCCAGAGGGTGGAAGCTGGACAAATGTCAAAAGTGTGGGTCAATTTTGTGAGGGGAAAATGAGGACCAGGGAAAATGGAGAAATGGAGAAGAGAAAAAAGACAACAGGTGTTAATGAGGAAGAAAGAGAGGGAGTGGGAAAGAGGAGGTGCATGTAAATAAATGATGAAAGAGTTGAAATGATATAAGTCTGTTCTCTGCGTTTAGCCACCTCATTTTTTACTTTGGAGTTTTTTTTGTTTTTATTGTATGTATTCACTTAGTCAACATTAAGTTAAAAAGATCTTGAGTTTAGCTAATTTAATGAAACAATACCACATTTTTTTTACTCTTATCTGACAATGTGAGTTTGCAGCCAGTCCCTGTATTCAATTCAAATGTACCTCGCCCTCTGCGTGAGAGTCCACATAGATTGTTGGAAATGGTTCCTTTCCAAAGAACATCAATGCATTTAGGGCGGTTTTAAAAGGTTTTTCTTCTGTCCCATCAGCATCTTGATCATTTCCTTCCTTATCAGAGACGTACAGCGCCCCTAAAATGGGAAAAGGAAGATGAGAACATTCACATTAATCATTTCAATCTTTCAGCAGAACGATAAAAATGTGTAAGTATATACATTTACATAGCAGGTAGTTCACTTATGGCTTGTTTCTATGGCGTTTCTTCATCCATGACACGCAAATTCACACTACCGGCAAACCAAACTTTGCGTTCCACTATGCACTATCTACATAAAAATAAATAAAGCAAAACATTATCATGAGGCTATTTCAATTTTACATAGGAGATTGAAAGCGAAAATTCCCTGCTTTCAGCAAAAAATGGACACGTTAATCTGACCACCACGATTGTCCCACGCCATATAAAATGCATTGGCATACAAAGTGCAAGTTTACCGTCAGATAAGAATATATCAAATTGTACAGCGACCTGCATTGGCATGAAAGTTAAATCATTAGACCAGCCACCTATGGTAAAACAGACCCGGTGTTATAATATATCAGGCAAATATTGCGTGACCACGGAATTTTGAATGCACAACCCCATCTGTAACAAAGTTGTTAACAGCAGCATATTCACAGATTTCATGCCAATCAAGTCTATCAGGCAGAAGCCATAGAAGAGGGATGGAAAACATGAAGAATTATCATTTTAACCGATGCATTTAAAAAAATTACATGACCGACCAGTATTGCCTGGATGTAAACTACAGGGATTTAAGTACAGATATCTGCAACTGTGAGGTTACACTGCACAATGTCAATGTAAATATTTAATTTGGCAATTAGGCTGACTTACTATTATCTGACTTACAATGATGACATTTAACTATTGAGATGGCCGAAAATAAAGTTTGAAAATACAATTAGATTTCTCAGTAATCCAGTCAAAAAAAAAAAAAAAAAAAAAAAAAAAAAAACAAGGATACGTCCCCTAGCGGTCATAAGCAGTATCGGTTAACAGGTCACATCCCTGAAGCATATCCTTTGTTTTTAACACATTAACCTGCAGAAGAGTCTCATCACACAATATAACAAAGTAATCAACTACAGGGCCATGATTTCTAAAAAGCATGACTATGACAGTGAGAAAACGGGTTCATTCCAATCGCTTATTTCTCTCATATTTTTTCTTTTATTTGCTCTTTCATCTGCTCCCAGCTCCACCCATCAGGAGAGGCACGGAAAAATGGCAAGAAAAATAAATGAAGACGGAAAAAAAATCGAGAAAACGATTTAAAAAAAAACGTTTTAGGCAATTAGGCCAATGGAATGTCCTTGCTTTCAGTTCGAGGAGACAACAGTTACACAGATGTGGCAGATGCGTGGCAAAATAGGAAGAGGTAGATCCACAGGTCGATCACATATGTCAGATTTTGCACTGATGTTTTCTTGCTCAAAGGACAGATTGGGAGCTCCCAACTTCTACTTCTAGCTCCTAGAAGGAACATTTAACAGGTTAAAATGTCCTAAAAGATCGTGGACCTCAATCGATTTCTGGGTCAGGAGCAAAGAAAAGAATAAAATGGGAGAGAAAAAAAAAAAAAGGGATTGGAATGAGCCGAATGAGTCAGCAAACTTCAGAGGATTTCTACCCGAATGACTATGAAGACAGTCTTTGTGGTAGAAGATAATCAGAATACACTTTGTATGTATTCATAGTCTTTTCAGATCACACATGCATGACATACACATTGAATTTTTGTAGCAACTGGTAAATAGTATTACTTATGCCCCCTTAAGTCATAGGCTAAATGACGCATAATCTTATACTATATATTGTGTGTGACCCATTCTACAGGCATTTGATAAGTCATATAAGTCATGACAGCCAATTTCACAGAAACCAATGTTTATGTAAAAATCTTCAGTTACGTTATAGCCCCAGAGTTTCGTTAAAGTGTTGGTCGTTTCCCAGTCTCACGTAACTCTCACAAAGAAACTTTGTAGCCATTTTTCTGAAAAACATGGTTTGGTGGTACTCAAAATGAAACTCCCTTATCCCTTATCTCTGCTCCCTATCTGGAGCAGAGATAACTTGGCGAGCAGGCTGCACATATAGGGTTGTTTGAACCTTAGTACTAACATGACCAGTTATTACAACAAAGACGTTCATCACTGTCTATTCTTTGAAAATATAGTGAGGTACTTATACTGCACTCGGATTTATACTGTAGCCTATTTCAAACAAACAGGCAGAAAATATTTTTTTTAAATCCATAAACATACATAGTCTTCACATGTAAACAGGCTGTGATTCTGCCTTCTTACTGTCGCTCACGATAACTCATTTCATGGAACTGTCCGTCATATGATTGCAAATTAATGAACAGCTAGATTAAAGGATATCACACTGAAATTAATACTGAAATATGGAAACTCAGATTAGGTTACATATACTGGTTTCACTTTCTGAATTAACAGTAGGTTGCGCTAATGCACCTTAAGGATGACAACAGCCACCAGAATGCCAACCGGTCAGAATTTGACCTATTGACAGGCTCATTTTCTGCGTCGAAAGTGGACGGATTAGACGTATTCTGGAAGACCTTTCGGCACCGTTGGCATTCCTTACATTTCACATTCGCAATTGGCTGAGATATTAGCTATGTTTTAGCAATAGACGGCTAAGGGCAACTTCCCTTCTTAATTTCTTCGACAACACTTTCCATTTTGTATTATTGTTAATGGCTTTCCCTCCTGATTTCCTGCCTCCTGCACCCCCTTCCGATATCCCTCTTGTCTAACCCTAACCCTTAATAAATAAAAATAGTAACACTAATAAAAAATTGCACTTACGATGACTGTCCGTTTGTTTAGAACGGCCCTTAATTAGTATTTTACTAGTTATAGATTTGATGCTTTTAACCTGTGGAAGAACCTATGCACTTGTAAATCGCTTTTCGATTAAAAGCGTCAGCCAAATGACGAAAAAAAAATGCAGATTGGTAGATGGTTCGATAAGGTTCGGCAACACACGTTTGCTTACTGGCTAGCTAACGTAACTAGCCAACACGTCCCCATGCTTCCTCTTGCTAACTCTTAGCCATCTATTCTAGCTAACAAGCACAATCACCAACAGAAGGGTGGCTATACATTTGAATAAAGAACTTAGTCACCAATCAAACTGGAAGATTTCTTTAGTAGCTAACAAATGAGCAGTTACTTACTCCAGATCTATGCAGCTAAACGTTAACACAGCCTTACTATTCCCTTTCGCTATTTATCCAGTTCCTAAAACTAAAGAATGATGCAATCCGCTATATAGTTGCTAGCAATAGTGTCTAGCTTACCGATTGGGAGTTGCTCTTCAATTTTGGCAGTTATTTCAGCCATGTCACTATTTCCTTTAGTAAGACGTAACTATGGTAAAAAAAAAAGTTGCCTATCCCAGTTTTGTTCTCTATGTGGATCTTGCACTTACGATGACCGTCTTTTTGTTTAAAACAGCCCTTCATGCGTATTTTACTAGTTATAGATTTGATGCGTTTAACACGTGGAAGAACCTATGCATTTGTAAATCGCTTTGGATTAAAAGGGTCAGCCAAATGACAGATGGTAGATGGTTCGATAAGGTTCGGCAACACACGTTTGCTTACTGGCTAGCTAACGTAACTAGCCAACACGTCCCCATGCTTCCTCTTAGCCATCTATTCTAGCTAACAAGCACAATCACCAACAGAAGGGTGGCTATACATTTGAATAAAGAACTTAGTCACCAATCAAACTGGAAGATTTCTTTAGTAGCTAACAAATTAGCAGTTACTTATTCCAGATCTAAGCAGCCAAACAGTCTTACGATTCCCTTTGGCAATTTATCAATTTTCTAAAACTATAGAATGATGCAATCCGCTATAGTAGCTAGCAATAGTGCCTAGCTTACCGATTGAGAGTTGCTCTTCAATTTTGGCAGTTATTTCAGCCATGTCACTATTTTCTTTAGGAAGACGTAACTATGGTTAAAAACAAAAAAAATGTTGCCTATCCCAGATCTGCTCTCTATGTGGATCTTGCTAGGTAGTATGCCACTTGACCTAAAGTCTTCAAATGCCGCAAGCATGCATAGAGCGTCTTGAGGAACGAGACCAGGAGCTTCCTGAAGGTAACCCTTCCTGTAGATAACTTCCTGTATAATAAAACTTCTGAGTTTGTCAAAATAAAAGCTGTGGAGTTACTTGAATAATTAGAACACAGATACCACGTTTTCTGCGCTTTTATACAGAATTTCCTTTGTTTAGTCATTACCATACAGGATAGGCAATAACGTGGCAAGGCCTCCAGGGAAGGGGTCAAAGTCTAAGCAACCCACGAGGAGAGAGGCGGGGCAAAGTCCAAAGACAGGCAGAGGTCGAAGTCAGGAGATCAAGACGAGGGGGGCTGGAGAGCAGGAGGGCTGAAGGACTGGAGACAGGTACAGAAGCCAAAGGGCTGGAGCAGGGCTTGGACAGAGATGGGTCAGGCAGGCAGGAGGACTGGAACAGGACGGGATGAACACAGGAAACAGGTAAGTAGAAGGCAAGCATAAATGCAAGAGAGTATGTGGACAGAAGTGCAGGGCACAAGACGAACAAAGAAACAGGTAAGCTTTTATACATGACTGATGATGAGACCGTGAGCGACAGGTGAGACGATTACAAAGAGGAAACACACGTGTGGGGGCATAGCTGGTATTAGGGAGAAGGTGCAGACAAGATGCATAGAAAAGGAGAAACTGGGAAATGAATGAAGATAGACGCATGGAAGGTGAAAGAGTAATATGAAACTGAGCATTTAAGTGTGGATACATAGAACTATCAGGACCGTAGAACCAGTGAACCCAATCACAATAATCCAACAGGCAGAAAGTTCAGGCTAGTCAAACAGGCAAGGGTCAATAGCCAGCAAACAGATTCAGCAGGGATAAGGCAGTTTGTAGTACAAAGTCCAGGCAATGGGTCAAAACTCCAGCAGACAGGTATCAAGGATCATCTAAAACTTAATCATGGTCACAGGCGAAGGGACGATAACAAGCAGGCTGAACAGACAAAAACAGACTCCAAAAGTTGATATACAAAAAAAGGTTGATACACTGCGGATGAAAATAAAACATACAGCAGAATCTAAACGTGGAAGTCGGGATGAAATAAGTTGTAAGAGAAGTCAATCAGGTACTGCTGGATGGATTTGACACATAAAATTCTGGCGATAGACTGGACAAACAAAGGGGTTTAAATAATACAGGTAACGAGGGAATGGCAATCAGGTGTGGGAAACAATCAGGAAGTGAAAATGCAGGTGAAACGAATAACAGTGAATGAATGGGGAGACAGACAGACTATGGAAAGCATAGAGGGTAACAACACACGGAAACACTAACAGCTTAAACAAAATCTAATCAGTGAAAAACACACAACCTGACAAGAACGGGGTGAGTACGCAGAAACAAACTATGAGATGGAAACACGAGACGTGACAATTTAATATTTAATCAGCCAATCGTGTGGCAGGAACTAAATGCATAAAAGCATTCAGACGTGGTCAAGACGTTCAGTTGTTTTTCAGATCAAATGTCAGAATGGGGAAGAAGTGTGTGCCCTGTGGATTGTTTGTGATGTGATTGACTGATGTTTTGAGTTTTTTCTTCACAGTTCTGTCATCAACTGCTGTTGTTTTTCTTGGTCAACCTGTTCAATGTCTGTTGCTCAGTATGCCAGCGGTTTCTTTCTTTTTCAGGACATTCCAAGTTGTCGTACAAGCTATCCCCAATGCTTGTGCAATGGGCAGGATAGGTTTATTACTAACGATTACTAATTATCTTGTTAACTTGTCAATCCTCCACACCTGATTTCCATTTGCATGCTGCTCTCAAGCTAATTGTCTGCACCTGTCTACACCTGCATATAAGCTCAGTTCCATGGCATGTCTTTGCGAAATTGTTGTTTTCTGTTTGTCAGTGCACGTTTGAGTGGTTTGTCAAGCGATTGGCTACCCGTTAAGATCCAAGCCTGTTTATCGACCAAAGTTATTGACTTCTGTTTTGTTGACCATTGCCTGCCTGTACCACAAACTCTTACCATCATCGACCCCGAGCCTGCCTACTGTCCGTCTGTACTACTGCCCCGCTGACAGCTTTCCTGGTTACTGGACTACCTTGCATGGTGTACCGATTATGAGATTGCCTTCTCCCTCGGTACTGTACTTTGGTTTTGGCTGGATTTCACATGTATGAACTTTGCTTGTTTTCTACTATGCTCATTGGACATTCCTTTCATAAAGCCCTGACAGGACTTTATCATATCTCTGTTGTCTGAGTCGTGCATTTTGGGTCCAACCCCCACGCACCCATCGCACTGAGAGAAGACATTCAGACATTATTGTTTAACCAATCAATCTCACAGGACACATCTGGGAAACAAACACATGTCAGTCACACGTTCCAGTACTTTTGCTGGTCTAAAAATTGGGTGATCTTATGTGACGGCTTGCTATGTACAACATTTTCAAATCAGTATGTACTATAGTATGCATGAGGCTCATCATTTTCAGGACTTTATTTTTTATTAAAAAATCTGGGAATCCAGTTTAACTCCTCAAGTCGCACGACCAGAGTGGGTTTATTTTCAATCCTTTTTTACTGGTGAAAGCAATAAAAAAATTTAATTTCATACAAACCTCCTGTATTCTATTTGTATAAACTATTTTATGTTCCTTATTTTGTAAAATGTGGGGTGATAAAACAAGCATGCGGGACCTCACCTTCTATGCATTCTTAGAACTTCACAGATGACACAAATTAGGCTACAATTGGTATTATTTTCACAGCAATGGTCCAGAAAACCAAATCCATAATAGATGTTAATTCCAGAAACATTCCATATGCGGAGAAACATTAAGAAATGTTTTTAATCCTGGTGAAAAATGGATTTAGTCCGTAATGTCCTTTTTGTTAGGTTTCGTGTTCTATGTATTGTAGTCTGTCTATGTTGTTTGTGTTTCCGTGTTTTTGTTACCTCTGTGCACACCGTAGTCACCCTGTCAGTTAGTTCATTCATTTGTTTCTCCTGTTTCACTTCCTGATTGTTTCCCACAGCTGATTCCCATTCCCTCTCGTTGTCTGTGTTATTTAAACACCTTGTTATGTGTCTGATTTTGTTTATCCCGAATTGTTTCCGGATTTTGTTTGTGTATGATTAGCCTGATTAGTTTGTTTTCAACCCTCCGCCTGTGACCTCGACTACTCTTTGGATTACCCCTGATACACCTGTTTGCTGGAATTCTGACCCATTGCCTGGACTGTATTATGATCTGCCTGATCTCTGCTGTAACTGTTTGCTGGCTATTGAACCTGCAACTTTATAATAAAGACTTTTTATTATAAATACTATGCCTTGGTCTCGCATCTGCGTGGGCGGCCCGTAGCGTAGTGGTTAAGGTAAACGACTGGGACACGCAAGGTCGGTGGTTTGAATCCTGGTGTAGCCATTATAAGATCCGCACAACTGTTGGGCCCTTGAGCAAGGCTGCATTGCTCCAGGGGAGGATTGTCTCCTGCTTAGTCTAATCAATTGTATGTCACTCTGGATAAGAGTGTCTGCCAAATGCCAATAATGCAATGCAATGTAATGTAATGAAATGCATCTGGGTCCCATTTTCTGAGCCCCTGATAGAACATGGAGGTGCTGAGACTCCCGGAACAACACCTGGAAAGGATGAAATTCGCTCTCTCAACCGGAACTTGAACGCTATGCTCCACCAGATGGCTGCGCTGACTCCTCCTGCTCCAGAACCGGTCCGTTCCAGAACTCCATCTGCCACCACCGGAGAGATACGACAGTGAACCCAAGAACTGCGCCTTTTTCCTCACTGGTATTCCAGCTGCAGCCGTCTACCTTCCCCACTGAACGCTCCAAGGTGGCTTATGTCATCACCCTCCTGTCCGACAAGGTGGAAGAAGCCCTGAGGGACTGTCCTGTTCCCAACAACACACCGGCCAACTGCATGTTCGTTCCCAAAGCGGTCCGCCCACAAGTCCTGGAATGGGCCCACACTTCCTGACTCGCATGTCACCCTGGGGTCAGCTGCACACTGGCTCTTCTGGGTCACCGCTTCTGGTGGCCAACCGTCAGACCTGATATGGCTGAATTTGTGGCCGCCTGTCCCGAGTGTTCCAGGGGGAAGTCCGGAAATCAGCGGCCCCAGGGCCCCCATGTTCCGTCTACACGGCCTTCCCCTGGAAGTCACCTCGGACCAAGGCCCTCAGTTCGCCAACCAGTTCTGGAAAGCCTTCTGCACGCTCATCAGTGCCAAGGCCCAACTCTCCTCCGGCTTCCACCCACAGACCAATGGGCAGACGGAGCATCTCAATCAAGAACTGGAGAAGACGCTCCATTGCCTGGTAGAGAAATCTCCATCCTCCTGGATGGACAGCCTCCTGTGGATTGAATACGCCTGCAATTCATTGCCCGTCTCCTCCACTGGATTATCCCTGTTTGCTTGTTGCCTGGGCTATCAACCTCCCAACATCCACGCCTGCCTCCTGAAGAGTGTTTCTGATCAGTCGGACACATGTTTGGGGATTTGTCTTCATTGTGATGAGAATTCTTCAGCTATCAGCAGTAGTAGAGGTCTTACTTGGCCGGCCATGCCCTTTGCCCCATTACTGAGCTCGGTGTTCTGTCTCTTAATGCTGTTCCAAACAATTGATTTTGTTACACCTAAGGCTTGGCATATGTCTCATATGACTTTTTATTTGAATTTTTCAGTCTCATAATGGCTTCCTTGAAATTCATTGGAACAACTCTGGCCGTCATGTTTAATGACAATAATACAAATCAAAGGCAAGAAAAATGTGGTGCTTTATGGTTACTATATATAAAACACACTGCAAGTTCAATATAGTGAAACCAAAGTCTGGAAACATGCCCTTCAATATTTGCTGAGAATATGCATTTTTACCTCATGTCAATTGTTTGATTGCAAATCTAAAATTGTGGAGCCAAACAAAAAAAAATATCTTTGTCCTAAACATTACAGATGGCACTGTATATAACATTGTAATCTTTTTTTGTGTATGTAATAAATTGCAATAATTGATCTTTGCTGCCCTGCGATGGACTGGCGACCTGTCCAGGGTGTATTCCTGCCTTTCGCCCAATGTATGCTGGGATAGGCTCCAGCCCCCCTGCAACCCTGATCAGGATAAGCGGGTTCAGATAATGGATGGATGGATGGATGGATGGATCTTTGCATGATTCTGAGTAAACTCAAGACACTGTTGTGTGTGAAAATCCCAGGAGATCAGCAGTTACAGAAATACTCGTACCTGCTCGTCTGGCACCAACAATCATGCCACATGCAAAATTACTGAGATCACATTTGTTTTCAAATTTTGATGGTTGATATGAACATTAACTGAAGGTCCTGACCCGTATCTGCATGATTTTATGCATTGCACTGCTGCCACACGATAGGCTGATTAGGTAATCACTTGACTAAGTAGGTGTACAGGTGTTCCTAATAAGTTCTCAGTGAGTGGATATTTTGGCAATTATTGTCTGCATTTGTAAATGTAATGTTCCTGTATTTGTCCTGTGTGTATTTATGTTTATTCTTGTTATTTATACATTTTTGAAATTGGTTTGTGTTTTCCATTACAGTTTTCATTTGTCATCCCCTGTTATGTCTGCGTCTGAATGTTTACCAGTCTAGTCACTCCCCTGTCTGCGTGTCCCACTATTCGGGTGGTTACGGTAGTTTTCGGGTTTTCAACATTCCTTCTAAAACTTGCGATTCTTACTTCCTGCTTTTTCTTGGTAGTTAAATATTGTAAAGCACGATTCTTACTAACTACTACTAATCTAGGTTTTGTCCAGTACTAATCCGATTAATACACTTACTGTCTGTCTAACTAACTAACTAACTAACTAACAATCACTTTTATTGGGTAGTTTAGAAATATTCACGTAACTAACTCACTAACGCAATCTCTTAGTATTTCTGCACTGTTCTGTAACTCCGCCTCCCTATGCTATCCCTGATTCCTCGTTTAGTTTCAGCGAAGTGTTTGCACCTGTCTAACTATCACTACGTCTTCAAACTATGCAAATGTCTACTCCCTAATCCGGAGCCGTACGTTTTACATGTTTTGTTACGTGCATCCAGTCCGCGTTTTCGTCTCCCTCCCGTTATTATGTTATTACCCTATTATGTTTCCCCACCTGTTGTCTATTTGTTTAGCCCACCTTTTTCCCAGCCCCGCCTAGATTGTCACCTTCCCTCATGTATTTAAACCTCAGTCTCTGCATTGTTCTTTGTCAGAACGTTGATCAGTTTTAGTGCCAAATTCCTCGTAAGCCTAACTCTTGAGAT